>NC_080465.1:8091777-8457058 GCF_028018845.1 Melospiza georgiana
ACACCAGGCTCCACTTGCTGCTTTCACATCTCTAAGTGCTCTCCCACCTCCCTTTGTTTAACCTCTGTTCTCCAGTGGCAGTTTCTGCCCTGGCAGAGACCCAGAGATCATTTTCCTTTACCAACCAAAAGCCCAAACCCTGATGCAGCCACAGCTTTTCCACCATCCCACAGATCTTGCCTTGGCAGCTGATTTCATTGACTGAGCTAGTTAGTGGGAACTACATCAGCAAAAGCACATTTCCTTCCCTAAGGATTCACACCAGCTTGAGAGGCTTTTTGGAAGAGGGACTGTGCTATACAAACTAATTTCAAGGGTTAGTACATGAAAGGCATGTCTGCAGTGCTTGTTGGTCCTTTAAGCGCACGTGCCCCAGAAAAAAACTCATCATACTTTTTGTGCTTTTCTTGAAAACAATGGTAATTGGAAGGAAAGAAAGGGAATCCATCAATTAATCCCCAGGTAAGGAAATAAACATTTGCAATCTCATCTTCAACAGAGACACATTTAGATGCCTGCACAAATGTATTGGGATGAAAATGCCTGCTTGGGCACAAAGGAGCCACCTGCAGCTCTGTCTCCCAGCAGTCTGAAAATTGCAGCTTCCCATTTTGCAGCAAAAGAAAAATTGTCATGGTCAGAAGAAGGAGAGGTGCCACCCTCTGCTCATTTGGCTACTCAAGTCAATGCATTAATGGTAGGCCCAAGCCAGAAAGAGCCAGGAAACAAATGGGAGGTTTGTGCAGGCTCTCCGCATCACCAGGCTCTGGCTTGGTGACACAGGGAATGTGCCTTTGGCTAGGAGAGAAACATGGTCACTGAATGTTTCAGCAGCACTGCACAAGAAGCAGAAGAGACTCAGTGGCCTTTACACTCTCATGCCCAGGTTTCAGGCATGTTTCCCAGTGAGAAGACACTGTAGTTCAGGCAGATGGCAATGGGCTTTTGTCCAATGCCACACAGGGCAAGGGACAGGTGAGAAAGACAGTGGGATCAGTGAGTATTTGCTCCTTACCATGATGGGACTTTGGTTCCAGTAGGGAGGTTCTTGTTCGATCATTTTAATCCCCACAATTCCAAAAGAGCATATGTCCACTTTGGGACCATATGGTTGACCTGTCAGCACTTCTGGCGCCAGCCACCAAGGAGTCCCGACTACCGAGCACCGTCTGCTCTGCTCAGGGATGAGCTGAGTAGAGAGGCCAAAATCACCTGAGGAGAAAGCAAAACTCTGTTTCTATTTGAATTCTGTGCAATTAGGAAAGCAAGCAAAAGAATTCCCCAGTAGAAGTTGGAAAATGTGCTGTTGAATCTCCTGGCATTGGCGACTTTTAAACTCCCCCCATTTTTTACACTGTCGCCAATAGTGTCTTTTGTTCTTTGGAAGCTTTAGACTTGTAACTCCCTCCCTCTGGAAGGGACACACACAGAGCAAGGCCACTCTTGACTGCTTGTTCCTTGTCCTACCTCTGTGCACGTTGCAACTGTGCCCTCAGCTCACAGCGGGTGTCCCTGCACTGCCACCAGCACCATTTAGGGGAGCTGGCTGTCACTCCAAGCAGCCCCACACCCACATCCCTGGAATGCTGCTCCTGACCAAGAATACACTGACCCAGCTTGACAGAACCGTCGGTTCTGAGAAGGATGTTGTCACTCTTCACATCTCGATGGATCACATGGTTTGAGTGAAGAAAATGCAGTCCTTGCCGGCACTGAGAGAGAAAACAGAAAGAGGAGGACAAAAATGAGTGATGTGATTTCATCCCATAAGAAAGGCAACAAAGAATCTAAAAGATTCCCTCTGCAGGGGAATGGGCAGTAATGGCAGAACACAGTGCCACTGAGAGGAAGAGCTTGCTGCTCCAACACTTGCAGAGCAGGACCTTTCTGAGGAAAGGCATGTCAGCTTCTGAAAGAGCAACAGCACCTGCTGTTGTAGACTGTCCCCTGCAAACCAGCCAGGATGACTGCTGCTGCAGTGCATGTGCTCAGAAGCAAAGAGCCTTTTGGCTACACTCCTGTCCTTGTATGCTGAGGCCTGAGAGAAACGAGTCTCTTTTTTGTTTGCTGATCATTTCAAATCCTGCCACCAGCACCTTTGCTTTCACAGGCAAGGAATGCAGTGAAGACAGACTCCAGGCAAACATTTTGAGAGGCAAGATGGAGAACAGCAAATACAAATACATGAGCCAGAGTGAGAATACAACAGCAGGAGAGAAGAGCACTGGCACTGAGTACAGGGAGTGCAGGGACACTGGCAGGCCTTTCACTTGAGATGCTTTTTCTTGCCCATAGCATACCAGCAACAGAGAACCAAAGCTTGGCACAGGAAATCACTGCAGGTCTGAGCCCCTGTTTCCCAGACAATCCTGCCCAAGCCCTTGGAAACACAGATGGGATTGCTGACCTCCCGACTGATGGCTGCTGCCTCATCTTCATACAGAGCGGTCGTGCTGATGATATCGCTCAGGGCGCCTCCATCCATGTACTCCAGCACCAGCCAGAGTTCCTCACCCACAAGGTAGCTGAAAGAAGGAAACAAGGCCGTGGAGATGAACATGCATGGCTACGTTGATTTTTGCTTCCAGATTTCTTACTTCCAAATGCCTTTTTTGACAAGGACAGAATCATAGCAATAGATATTCCCTCTTGGCTGTGCATTGTTTGCAATCTTGCAGTCTCAAGAAGGAAGGCACAGCTGTGAAAAAGGAGATGTCTTAGACGGCTAGTGAGTGAAAAATGGAGTTTAGAAACAGCCCAGATAAAAAACCTGTCAGGCATGGTGTTTCTGGAAATAAGCACCTAGTCTTCCTGGCATGCACAGCAATGGCAAAGAGTGGCAACAATCCAAGGGAAATCCATTTTAGGACGGTTCATCAGCACTTCAGAAACTTGAAAAAGTCAATCCCAAAAATATGTGGAGGCAGTAAACTTCGAGGCTGATGACTAAGGAAGATACAGCTGATCCAGATTTGGAATAATTTTGGAATAATTTTCAAACTAGGTGTGCCAGGGAAGACTCATGCAGACAGGATGCACTCTCTTCTCATCCATTGGAGGTGAGTAGAGAGATATGAATAAATAAAAATTAACAGCGCTACTATCTGCCACTGACCAAAGTGGGTTTTTAACCTCTTATGTTTGCTGTATGTAAATGCACACATGGGATAAGACCATAACCACTCACCTGTCTAAAAAATTCACAACATTGGGACTCCTGTACCTCTTCATGATTTGGATTTCATTAACACTTCGTTCCATCCTCCTCGGTCCTTGAAGATTTATTTTCTTTATGGCCACCTAAAATGACATTGAAAATCAGTAACTTGAGCAGTTGGTGGCACAAGACTGCAATACAATGGAGCGAGTGATTTTGCAATGGCACAGCTGAGCTGTGCCAAACTGCCTTGTGATTAGGCACTGCAGTAATTAGGAACTGACATTCCAACAGCCCATTTCTCTGCTGCCTTGGGGGCCAGTTACAGGACATGTGGGGCCACTGACATTTTGCCTTGTCCACTTGGTAACAGTTGAGTCTCAGCTATCACCCACAAACCTCTGACCACAATCTCTGCTGCTCTTTCTAGGATTCAGAAGAAGTAATCCATGCCTTAATATTCTGTGGATCCATCTTGGGCAATGGGCAGGGCTTAGGGCTTTTAGGGCACTTGCAGATCTCTCCCTATGTGCAGTTCCCAAGTGCAGCACTGCAGGTGGCTAAGCAACTAGCAGTAACTTTCCGATGGATTTGCAGGCTGCCAGAATCGAGAATTCAGGACTCTGAAGCTGTAGCCCCAAAGAGCAGGGAGGTGCTCTAAGGCACCACCTTTGTTTTAGCAATGGAGAGCGAGTGAGCGCGTCCTTCTCTGAAAGGAAGCGCTGCCCTGCGTGCCTTCCTTCTGGCAGCTGAGGAGGACAAAATGTCAAATGTACTTTGCAGGCTGGCACCAGTCTGTGCTTCTTGTGCCTTTTCAGCACGGCTCTAGCCAAAGCTCCAGCCACAGCTCACACCAGCGGGGAAAGCCCCTCAAGAGCAGCAGAGTCTGCAGGGGCTGTTGACATTTACCTCTCCTCCTGTGGCAGTGTCGAGTGCTTTAAAAACATCACCAAAACTCCTAGAAACAAAAGAGAAGCAGAGAAAGGAGAAGCCATTTTGATCTTGCAGTGAAAGCCAGCCCACACAGGAGATCTGTGCTGTAAATGCCTAAAACCTGCAGGGCACTGGAAGCATGGAGACGTTCTGGACAATGCCTTCTGAGCACACTTAGAAATTCTGATCAGCATTGATAATCTAAGCCCAGTGCCTGAACACACTTGCAGCTTGTCTGACTTCACGCTTGATACCTATTCCACCAGCAAAACACCTGATGCATAGTTTTGTAAAATTAGCATTGCTTGGACTCACCCACTGCCAATACTTTCCAGTTCAATGTATTTGATGATAGGATTTTCTGTCTTCACCATTCTCCCTGAGGGAAACAAAATGCAAGATGTTCACTTTAAAGCAGAGATCCCACCTTCTTGGAGATACAAAAGGCAGCCCCATTGTCTGGGGCTCTGAGCCCTCCCTTTGTTAGCCAGCTCTGAGGTGGTTAACAACAACAGGAACAGGAACTGGAACAACAAGAAAAGAACAGCACGTCCACAGCACAAGTCTGGCTGGAACAGAGACTGATTTCTTGCATCCTTTGAAGTGAGAGACCTCTTGACAGGAGACACACAGGGAAGCACAGGGAGATACATTCAGACTAAACTGAGACCAGAAGAGAATACATACCAAAGCAAGTAAGTTTGTCCTCTAGAAACATTGAGGAGAACTGGAACTAACAGTGCCTTTGCTTTCTTGGGAATAAACACTGCGAGATTTAGAAAAGGTTTCCTACTTGTTAAGATTAAATGCACCTGGACATCCAGAATCAATTCCTCTGAACAGATGTCAAGTTCAGAACAGGAGGAATATTGCCAAGTGTTCCCATCTTTTCCACCTTGCAGCAGTTTGCCAGAAGAATGCCTCTGCGTTTGTAAACCAGAGCAGCTCATGCCAGAACCAATCGCGATGGGGCTTTCAGCATCAGGACCCTCACCCTTTATGAGCAGGCTGAGCTCAAAGACGCCCTTGCCCGTGCCCCCCGTGAAGAACCACGCCGCTTCTCTTCACCCTGACAGCGCGGATCAGTCGCTCCCATTGCACTCGCCCCCTCGGCACCGCACACCTCCCCATCTTCCCAACTCAGCATGGCGGGCACGAGCACAGAGGGACAGCAGTGCTCCTCAGGCACCCCTGTGACACAGAGAGCTGCCCAGGGGAGATGCTGACCTTCTTGTGAGTCCAGGCCGTGCGAGGCAGAAGGCGGCCCAGAGAAGGGGCTGCTGCCTCAAGCAGCTCCGCGATGCAGCAGCCGGGCAGCAGCGGGACCCTCCCAGCTAAGGAAGGCTCCAGCCTCTGCAGTCCCTGCAGCCCTCAGGGGCAGGGCAGTGACCACAACCAGGCTGGCAAAGCCCAAGCATGAGCACTGACAGGCACTGATGGGAAGAAGCCAGAATGAGCCTGAGCCCCGTACAAGCTTTTGCCCCCATTCAGGAGACAACAGGATGGGCTTTGAGATCAGCCCCACCGAGGTGTGGATCAGTGCCCTTTTTGTCCCAACAGGTGATGGTAGACACAGAATCCACTGGGCTCTCTTCTCAACTCTACCAGGTCTTATCTGAGAGCACAGCAAGAAGCAGATTCATTGGGTTGTGCTGCAGAATCACAAAGGGCTTGGTTTTTTCTCCTAGAGACTGATCTCAGCAGGGCTTCTACCAGTGGCTAGAACTCAAGCAGTCACAGCCTTCTGCTGATGCAGGAACAATTCCTGCTTCTGCCTTTGGCAGAAAGGGAAGCCCAGGCAAACTCCAGCCAGTCTAAGCTGCCCTCAGATGCAGCGGGAACCCCCAGAGCTCTCTCTTGCTTCCTTAGAGCAATGCCAGCACTTCTGTGACCCTGAAGTGAGGAGAACCCTTTGGTACAGCTCTGCTGACATGTGCACACAATACACTGTCCCTCAGATAAGAAAGATAGCAGACATACTGTGTTGCTCCAGGGAGTCACCTGCCATCTCCAGTTGCAGAGCAGCAGCTGGGTCAGCATGGGAGGTGAACCAAGTGCTCAGGCTCCACGTCTTTGGCTGGGGAGCAAAGGCTCCTTGGGACGGCGATGCTGCAGCAGCTTCAGTGTCAGAGTTGGTGTAGATCTGAGAGAAGAAATGAGTTGATGTCAGGAAGGTGTGGCAGAGACTGCCCTGAAATGCAAGAGAGATTGCCATTTGAAATGCAAGCCCTTAGGAAGCTGCTGTCAGCCACATGCAGAACTCTTCAACTGGATTGCTTTGGATGTCCACTTGTGAAACCAAATGGTCAAAACCAACGACTGATTTTACTCAAGTTCATAGCCACTTTCTTGTTCTAAAGGATGACTGCAGCAACGACCGCTCCACTTCCTCTCAAAGATTCCTTTCCCCCTCCTAGGTCTGCAGATACATTTGCAGCTCCTCATTCTAATGTTCTACGTCCTGCCATGAAATTCTCTTTTTCTGCACCTTCCTCGGGACGTGCTTATCCTGCAGCATCTCTGGATGGTACAGTTCCTGGGCCTCATGCCAGCCTCGGGGCTCTTGGTTGCCCGTCACTTGCTGGAACTGTCTGCAGGCTGGCAGGTAGGATGGCGACACTTCCACCTCAAGTCAAACAGAACAAAGCAGTCAGAGACTACAGCTTGTCCCCGTCAACCAGGAGTCATCGACTGGGAAGAAGGTAAAGGACAGGAGCAGATTCACAAGGGATACAGACAGCTTGTAGCTTGTATTCCAAATCTATGTGAGTGACCATGTTCACCTGCAAAAACAGCTCAAGAAACAAGGTCACCTGGAAGAAGCCAGCAGGAGTTCATTGGGATGACTGCTGGCTAAATGGCCAAGGGAGTAATGCCACTGTCTAGAGCATCAGCTGAGATTCAGCAGAGCAGGAAGTGTCCTTGAGAGCAGCTCTGACAGAGGCCTCATCAGGATGGCACTCAGAGGCAACACCCCACCCCCCTGCTGCTCTGCACTGCAAAGGCAAGGAGGGCAGAAACCACCCCTTGGGTGACTGCAGTGCCTATTGCTATTTCACTCGCTTTTCTAGAGCCTTTTACTCCTGAAGGAGGCAATTAATTTTCTCTTTGATGATTTCAATTTTTTCGTCTGGCCTCTTCTTCCTTGCCTTGATCCTAGCCTCAGTTTCCTGCAGTTGCGCCGGCACCTGTTTGTCCGTGTTCTGTAAACAACAACAGAAAGGACTCTCTTTCATGAGTGGAGCGGCTGCCATTCTTTCATTCACCTGTTTTTGTTGACTGTCCCTCTGCATAGGGAGATTCTTCTCCTCTTGGATGTCTTCATTCCTTCTCTTCACTGCCATGTCACTCTGAGATTCAGGCAGCTCTGCTTGTGGTTCTACCTTGATGTTCTGTGCACACAAATGCAGAGCAAGTGACTGGGAGCTGCCATCAGGCTCAGCTTTTCCCTCTTTTACCCTCAAAATCACATGGATTCAGCCACTTCTTTCTGCTTCCCTACCCACATCTGCTTCCATTGCAAACCTCCTGTCCCAGGGCTGATCTCTGCAGATTCCAAGGCTCTGTGCTTCCAGTGCCTGTGGGATTCCTGGCCTCCTTAGTCCCAAGAGCTGTGGTTTATGCCCTTCTTCCTTCCCTTCCCTCTGTGCCCTGGCCAGTCAGGCTTACCTGGCCTTTCTCCTGTGGCACTTCCACCTGCTGCTCGAGCTGCTCTTCCTGCTCTCGGGCTGGGAACAGCTCTCCCTGAATCTGGCATGGCATCTCTGATGAAGCAGTCTGCTCCTGCTCTTTCTCTAGAAGCACCTGCACAGAAAGCAAGAGAAGATGGGTTTCAGCTTCCCATAGGACCTTTGTGGGCCAAGACTCAAAGACTGCTGGGCTCACACATTCCCAAAGCACTGTGCTGCTGCTCTGCTGGGTCATTCTCTGTTTGAGGGGAGGCACAGATTCCAAAGTGACCCTGGCCCTACAATCAGGGGCCATCTGGGACTGAAGCTGCAAGAGCCTCTCAGGCAGCTGACAAGGGAAGGTGTGGCATTTCTCAAGGGTCTGGTGAGGGCCTTCCTCTGCTTCTACCATGTCCTGTTTGTCTCTCCTGAAGGGATGCATTTAGGTGAGCATTGCATCTTCCACTGCTTTGGAGCAGAGCCAGGAAGATTCAAATAGATAGATAGATAGACAGATCTCACTTTTATAATCTCTCTTTACTGTACTGTGGGATTTACATTCTTTAAACGGAGAGAGATATAATTCTCTCTCCTAGATTTTTTTTAAGGAAGTGTAGTGAGAAACTTAGAGAAGAAGAGAAGACAATTATTATCTCTACTTGCTGTTCTTGTTGTTTAGTCCATGAAGAATGTGTTATAGTGATTGTTTACTGTAAGTGATTAGTTATTGCATTTTAGTGATAGTTGTTTGGATTGATTAGCTAATTAGATAAAAGACTGTGTGGAGACAGTCACTAGTTTTACTTTAGTATCTTTTTAGTATAGTATTTCCATAGTATAGTTTTAACATAGTACTAGTGTAATATAACATAGCTTAATAAAGAATTTGTTTAAACTTCTAAATCACAGAGTCAAATCACATTTTTCACCATGTGGGGGTCACCCTGGATCAATAATGTCCTTTCTGTCGCTACACACATCATCACTTGGTAGCAGTGCCCCAATCAGAAGCCATCCTGAACTTGCTCTCCTGTTGCTTCAGTAACCCACACTCTTGGGGTCTCTGGAGCATGTGGGTCCTTATGGAATGCAATCAGACCCAGAGCACAGGAGAACAGGGAACAGCACTCTTTGTGCATCTGTGCTCGAGCAAGTTCTTCTCTTGCACTTGACCACACTGACGGTGCTAAAGTGGCTGGAATCAGAAATGCAGCCCAACCCCTCCCACCTCCTCTAATCTCTGAGGGCCAGCTGGAATGCAAGGGCATTGATTTCCTGATCAAGTCCCAAACACAGCACACACTGATTCCCTGGGCTGCCGAAAAACACGGGAGCCGTTAACTTGAAAATGATGGGCAAGCCCTACTGGTTGGTCGGCGCTACAACAGCTTGTTCTGCACAAACATCCCTGCCCCAAAATATGTGTTCTTGTGCATAATGACTGCATTATCCAGAACTGCCTCTTTGAAAACTAAAATTCTAGCAGAATTTCTGCCAGTGCTGTAAAAGGGCAGGAAAGATTGAGACAAAGCTCCCTTGCTCCCTGGAGAAGGAGAAATTGCACAAGAGTTTTCTTTCTATCAAACAAACAAATAAACAAAATATGAAAGTGTTACTCACACCAGTGTCTAAAGCACTTGGATGCAGTGAGGGGATGTCTGGAAGGGAAACAGCCCTTGTGCTCAGCTTTGGATCTTTGGATCTAAGGCTGCGATCTATGGAAGTCCGCCTGAAGGTGCCTCATGAGCCCCCCCACTGTCCAGGCTAAAGCTCCCTCAGCACCTCCTCCCTGGCCTTGTGCTGCACCCCCTTGCCCAGCTCCCCTGTCCTTCTGTGCACACGCTGCAGCCCCTCCATGACTTTCTGCTTCCCAGGGGCCCACAAGTGCACACAGCACTCCAGCTGTGGCCGCAGCGCTGCCCAGCACAGGGCCACGCTCACTGCCCTGCTCCTGCTGCCCCACTGCTGCTGGCACAGCCACCATGCCCTTGGCCTTCTTGGCCCCTGGCCACATGCTGCCTCATCTTCAGCTCCTCAAGGCCACCAGCCTGGCATCCTTTTTGTCCACGCAGCTCCCCAGCCACAAAGGTGCCTACTTCAGTTCAGATACAGAAGGCACCATTGCAAGATGGCCTTCCTGTTCTACCACCTCATGTTCCAAGTAGATATCAGCCACTGCCCCTTCTCACCAGCGAGGGCTCCTTGCTGAGCTCCACGTGGCCTCTGAGCTCTGGGTGCAGCCTGTCCCCGCACTCGCTCAGCAGGTGCCTGGACACAACCGACAGGGCACTGGCACTGTGCTTGTTCAAGTGCAGACCCTGCAGAGCCATGACAGCCTCCGGCCTGCCCTCAGCCACTGCCCTGACAGAGTCTGCTGCATGCTCCGGGGAGGCTGAGGTGACATCAGCCTCTGCCTGCAGCTCGGCCGTGCCCTCGGTTGTTGCGGCGCTGGTGTTTCTGCGCCCAAGGCCCAGGAACCTCCGCAGTATCTGCAACAGAAGGAAGGGCAGGAAGAGAGGGACGTTCCATGGCCTGCTCCAAGCGTGGCGCTGGGCCGAGCAGTGCCAGCAGGCCCAGCCCAGGTGGGGATGGCCGCAGGTACCTGCGCTGGTCTGTGGAAGCAGCCGTGAGTGGGGTCCTGCTCCAGTGTCCCATCCTTGCCCGCATCTGGCAAAGAGCGAGTGCAGCCAGAGCTGAGGGGCAGCGGGAGAGGCCAGAGAACACGGCCCAGCCCTGCACGGCCCAGGCAGGGACAGCCCCCGGGTGCCCAGGGGACGGTGCACGGCCAGCAGGGGCAGCCCCAGCCCCTCTTACGTCCTGTCTGTGGGGACATCCATAGGGGCGGGGATGGGATGGGGCCAGGCCAGCCGCAGTCACCAGTCTTGCGGCTCGGCTCTGCCACTCACCATCCTGCACTGGCTGCAACTTCTCCGGCTCTGCAGGCTGCTGCGCTGGGGAGGCTGCAGGCCCTTTCTTTTTCTTCCCCCGAAGCACCCTGAAGAGCCTGAGCACTCTGCCTGCCATCCCGCTTTTTGACCTCTAGGACACCTTTGAGTCAGATGCCTGGGAAAAGCTCTGAGTTACCAAGTCCTGCCAAGTGGGCTGTACCAACCCTGCCCCAAATGCCTCTGATTGGAACAAATCCATTGCCCCAAGTGTCTAAGACATCCTGGGACACACCAAGCCCAGCCAAGTGCTCAGGGGAGGACTCTCCACAGTGCCAGGCCAGCACAGCCCAGCTCCCTGGTGGCTCTGGAGCAGAGCAGCTTCCAGCAAGCACGGGGCAAACACATCTTGCCAAGAGTTAAAACTCACCAGATAGGGGAGGTGGCATGAATGTGTGCATCAAGGACTTTGAATTCACAGCTCCCCAAGAGAGCTTTGGGGCACTCGGCTGGACAAGCAGGATCCGGCTCAGACCTGTGCTCGAAGGTGGGCAACAAACCCTGCCGCAGGTGCTTGGCTTGCTCTCTGCAGGCCCAGGCAGATGCCAAAGCTGCTCTTCACGTCCTTCACCTGCCCCTCAGCCAAGTGCGAGGACTGAAGTAAACACAGGAAGTCAAATGGTGACACTTGCACCTGTCTCTTTGGGGGCTCCTGGGGAAGCAGTTTCCTTGGAAATCAAGCCCCTCTCTTCCGAGGGCACTTCCCCAAATGTGTACATTTCCTGGGCAACACCAACCCACCCTTAAATGCAGGGTGCGGAGGTTCATGGGCATCACACCATAACCAATATGATCCAGTGAAGCTAAATTTATTATTCCTAAAACGACTCTATCTATAATAAATCTCTACTTTCAACGCATCTCTAGCTAATACATGATTGGTTAATCCTAGCTGTTCACAAATCTAAAATAGAATGCTGATTGGATTATCTAAGTTTTCACGCATCTTGCTGGGGTTGTACGGCCCACCCATGGCTCACTTTCTCAAGCTTGCTGACAAACTTGCTGAGTCCTGATGACTCTTCTTCTTGCATCTTCTTCAAGGATATACCGACCCCATTTCTGAATATGTCCATAATTCATTCTTTGTGAATGTGTTCAGTGTCCATTATTACAAGCAGGCTGGATTGTGCACCGGCTGAATACAGCCGTTGTCTTGCAAAAGCTCCTCCACCTGCAAAATATCTTCAACGGTTCCCCGCTTTTGTTTTTGCAAAAGCCTGACTGATTTAAAAGCACGGTCAATTTCTTTTTGCACACAGCGTAGTAAGCAAGGCACTATTAGCAGAACTGATAAAAGAATGAAATACAAAGCCAATAATATGTAAAATTATTTATTCATTACATAGCCAAGAATACCTAATACCAAAGCATACTAAGTCCTTGAGCCAGCCTGTTATTCCCCAGGATTTTAGCCACTCATCAAAAGAATTCTAAACAACTGTCAGCTTTTATCATGTTCTCCTTAAGCAATGACACTTTCTTGTCCATAGATTCAGAGTGCTCAGAGAGATTCATGCAACACATCCCTTCAAAATCTTCACACCCATCTCTCTGTGCTAGCAACAAAAACACTATTGCAGCCCTATCCTGTAATACAGCGTGGCGTATGCTACCTACATTAGTGGTAAGCTCATTCAGTATTGCAGATGTAATGTTAATTTGTTTGCCTGTCCAGCACGCCAGTCGTTTGAATTGTGTAAGGGCCTATGATGAAGCTACTCCTGGTGTAAAAAGTGATGCCAGTAGAACCAAAGGCATATTCTACAATTCTATATTATCCTTACAGTCTGAGCCTAATAGATGCACAGTACGTTTTGAACATTGGAATTTGTGCCTGATGTCAAGCATCTGTTGAATGCTAGGGGCAAACAGTGTCAGTTTCCCAAAATAGCACAGTCCTCCTCATGCTTTCTCAGGAATCGCAGGCTAAGCTTTATCTCCACAAATGAGAAAAACTCCAGGAGGTGACATCCTTGCAGATTTTGGTTTTAGGGAGACAACCATGTCCAACTGGCACATTATGCCATGGTATTGTAATACCAGGAAGAAACAGGAGATATCCAAGTGCCGTCATCGCCGGGTTTTCCTGATTTCTCCCTAATCAGCTCTTTACCCCAGTGGTACTCATAGAACAAACAGTAATTTCCTGGCACTGATCCCAAAATATCCAATTCCTGTGGTCACTGACTTGTAGTATTTAAACCTTGAACAATTGTAAATGCCTGAATTCCTAACGGATTTCTAGGGATGCTTTGTTTTTCACACCAAATTTCTGTGATCATCCCATTTTGATTAGTGCACCAATTTGAACAGGCCTTACTTAAGTTGCCATAAATTTGAGCTCTGGTCCAATTTCCCAATTCTTCCATTGAGTTTAAAGGAATGCCAATTAAACAGGTGCCAAATGGATCCGAAGGTGGAGCTAGTAATAGGCAGAAAGATTCTTGCCTCGTTCTGTTAGCCTATGTAACCCTCACGTTAGCTCGCTGCTCTATCTTGTATACCCCCTGCGTTTCCTTAATCACTCCACTAAGCAACATTGTTAATATTTTCCAGACTGGTGCCATTGTCACCCTTGTGGTCCATCACGCCTGTGCTTTGTCCAAACTGCTTGAGCTTGTTCTCACTCCAAATCTCTCAAGTGATGTGTTTGTGCTATTGCTATTCTTACTCTACATTCTGTAGCTATTATCTTGCTCTCTAGCACAATTTGATTTACTACAGCAATTAAAGCAAGTTTAAACTGCAATTGCAGTAACAATCTTTGCTTATATATTTCTATCAAAGATACATCTTAGAGAAAACTCTGATATCTTCTTGAGTTATGCCCTAAAAATTTAGGTAATGCCATTCTCGAGGTACTCGTGTTAAGTGTGTAAGAGCAGTTATTGCATATTAGGTTGATAGGCTTATATTTTTAACTCGGACCACTACGCAATTATGTTCCTCACAAACTCTTCTCCAAGTTTCTTAATTACACTTGATACAATGAACTTTAAGCCATGGCTTACATGCACAACTATGCAGATATCAAGCATTTTCTATCTGATTTACAACTTGTGAGGGAAGTGAAGGTCCACGTGGCTGGAATCCAACGAACGCCTTTATCTGTAAGTAAGCACATAGAACTTCTTCCTCTTCATTTGACTGTAGCTGGTCCTTGCCACACCCCTGTTCCTGGACTTGTGAACATGACCTGAATGCTGTCAGGAAATTCCTCCCTTGGATTATCTGTGAGGGCATGATGCACAAGAATAGGTGCATCTTCCCTATCTCCTGTTGTTCTGAGCTAATTAGGCACAAAATTGGCTTTAGCTGTTTTTTCCTCAGGGGATAACCCTGGAGTTCCCCCTTTCTGTTTTTGCAGCATGCCCTTGAATATCTGATGGGC
Organism: Melospiza georgiana; assembly: GCF_028018845.1. Taxonomy (NCBI): domain Eukaryota; kingdom Metazoa; phylum Chordata; class Aves; order Passeriformes; family Passerellidae; genus Melospiza; species Melospiza georgiana. Next base: position 8,105,875 of record NC_080465.1, read on the forward strand.
ACGCTCAATAATTGCCTGTCCAGTAGGACTGTGAGAAATACCAGTGTCACGTCAAATACCCCATAAATTACAGAAAGCTTTGAATCTTAAGGAACATGAAGCAGGAGTATTGTCAGTCTTAATTGCTAAAGGGATACCTAATATAGGAAAGCAATTGTACAAATGTTTCTCAACATGACGTCTCACCTGTTAAGAGAGTACCCTATAAAACACAAGCATAGGTATCAATGCAAACATGTACAAATTTTCCTGACCAAATTCTTCTACATGAGTTACATCCATCTGCCATAACTGCATGGGCTGAGTACCCCTAGGGCACACACCATGCCTAAACCAATGCCATCTCGTTGACCGGTCAGGACAGGATCACGCAATACTAGAAGCATCAGTAAAGGGAATAGCAAGTTGTTTACCCAACATTTCTGCAGACTGATGAAGAAATGCATGGGAAGTTTTGGTCTGTCAGCCTGTGCCACTTCCCTGTCACCTCAGTGCCACCATGGCCCTCGGCTGCCCCACAGCCCTCAGCCCCAGCAGCAGCTCAGGGTCCCCGTCCCTTTGGCGCCACTGCCCCCTCAGCCCCCTCAGCCCCCTCTGTCTCACCGTCCTTCAGCAGCTCCTCAGGGGACAGTGCCTGGGGCCAGCGGCAGCTCCCACCGCTCCAGGGACAGCCGGGGCTGGAAGTGCTGCTCCGCCCGGCCCGGCCACCAGCTCGGACCCAGCACAGGGACAGGGGACACAGGGGGCACGGGGGGAAAAGCAAGAGGTGAAAAAGGCAGCCGAGGGGGGAAAGAGGTAAAAATGCAGCCTTGGCTTACACAGCTCAATCTATGCATCTAAACTTCCACATACCTCTAACTAAATAACTCAGCATATTTCTAGACCTATATCCAAGCATCTAAATTTAAGCATCTAAATGTAGGTGTCTAAATGTAGGCATCTAAATGTAACTCTATTAATGTATAAATGTAGATCTCAAAATCTAGAAATGTAACTAATTCTATCCCATCTAGAACAATAGAGATCAATTTAACTATATAGATGTATATATATGCACATGTAAACACACCTCTGTAAATCTATAAATGCAACTATATGGATATAGAAAGAGAATTGTAGAAATCTATACATCTATGTGTACACTAAGGGATTCCACCCATCTGATGCTCACAGGCTCTGCCTCTGGTCCTTCTTCCCATGCAGGGCAGCCCTCCTGGCAAGGCAGATTAGCTGGAAGTCTGGGAAGCAAAGGGAACACTGGGTCAATATTGGCCTCTCTGCATCATTTGTCCTGTTGGAAGTAACTGTCCTTCTATCAAAGTCTGTAAAAGATGAGCCGAAAGGCAAAATCTCACTTGGCAATTTGAAGCCTGCTCTTCAAAGAGCCAGACTCCTTCCAAGAGTTTATAACTTCGGAAGTTTTGAAGTACCCCAATACACTGAAAGCCCTCAGTGTACTGGGATACTTTTGCAGGGCCAAGGCCCCCATGAGAGCTTGAAACACAGACAGACCCAGCTGCCACAAAGAAGCCCAGCCTGGTTCTTTCACTGTGCTGACAGAGAGACCTCAGTCCTCACTGAAATGGCTGAAGCTGAAGGTGCTGGGAGCTGAGTTATCAACTAGCACCATTCCCTGCCATCTACAACCTGCCCTCTGCAGTGAGCCACAGCTCCTCCAAAACAACCACCAGCTCTGGGATGAACAGCTGGGTGACAAATGACCAGGTAATTTTGGCTTAGGCATTTATGTATTAGCTTATGGGCATTGTTAGTGATTATAAGTATTTAGAAATAGCATCAGTTAGAACTCTTGTAGCTGCTTGTAATATAATAGAATCTATCAGCTTAAGTTTGCACTGTGTTGCTCATAGAAACAGTAGCGTAATGAATATAATATCTATGCATCACTTATGGAAACAATTGTGTGATGAATGAATTGTGTTAGAGACCCTAGCAAAACATAACGGGAAAAAAGGCTTCTGTGTAACTAAAATCAGTGTAAGGCTGTCAGTGGACAGCCTTACAAGTGATAAAATAACCCTGACACAAACCAGAGCACCAGAGGACAATTAGAGAATACCATGTGAAATTTAGGGAGAACCTACTAAAGCCTTATCAGAGGGTGTGAAACATCAGGAGACACAAGCAGAAATAATATATGTTGACCTGATGCAAAGGATGTCATGCAGTAAACCTGAGTGCGAAGCAGTCAAACTAAGGAATTTCCCAAAACATCAGAACATTCCCAAGAATGCTTGAAAAATTCATGAAACACATGAATATACTTGCCTCTCAGCCATGTAACACCATAAAGCTAACACTGTCACTTAGCAACAGGTGTTGTTTGGGTGTTAGCCCCGAGCACCACAGTGCTGCAAATATTGTCTTTTTTTATCCTATTAGTATTAAACTTTTTATAATTCTAAGCAGTGAATTCTGTTTCTCACAGCTGTGAAGGAAAGAGCTCCCTAACAGGACTGCAGGCAGCACCAGCTTTGCTCAAGGATGCAGACCCAAAGTGCTTTCTCTCTCCTTTAGTTCTCACTAACTTTAAGGGGTGATTTCAGATTTTCCTTGAGCTCCTGGATTTGTGACTAATGATTTCCTTGGCCTCAGAACCTCTGCTGCTTTTATTTTTAATGTATCTCACTACCGCTATCGGCAGACTGGCCACTACATGGATTTAATGCTTGGAGACAAAAAGCTCAGACTTCTACACTGACCTTTTGCTGGGCTTTTCCTCTCTTGCTTCAAGAGTCACTCAGGGTTGCCTCCAGGGCACTGACATCCTGCAGCAAACTTCTCCACAGACATCAGCACAAAACTGGGACACCTGGCTTGGTGACACAACTGCCACAAGGTCAGGTTTATTCCCTGCTCTCTTGCCCCAGCAGAGGACTCAGTGTCAGAGCCTCTGGAGAAGCGTGGAGGGCAGGGCTCAGGCAGGTTGTGCCCATGCAGGATTTGAACTCAAGGCACCAGAAAGCACCAAGCCTGCAGACAGGAACTCAACCCTTCTCATCTCCCTCACTGCCAGAGGCAGGCTCAGAGCAGCCATCTCACCCCTCTCTAAACCAGTGGGAGCTCTGTTCCTACCAAGCTCCTCGGGCTCCTGGGAATTGTTCCTGCAGCTCTCGGTGTCAGGCAAAGCTCCCTCTGCTGCAGCTCTGCCCACAGGCTCCCCTCCTGAAGACTCAGGGGCAACAATAATATTGCCCTTGAAAGAGAAACAGAAAGGAAGAAACCCTTCTCACCACTTACACAAAACACCTGGTCCAACAACTCCATGGCTCACACACTTAATCCCTTCTTCCTAACAACAACTCTGAGACCCAAAGCCCTTCAACAGTCAGAAAAATTGACTTCTCAAACACAGTCCAAAAGCTGTCAGAGCTGACAGTGTTGAACATGGGGGTGACACTGAACACATGCAATGGCTGCTAAGCAGGAGTCCTGCCAGCTCCTGGCAAAGGGATGTGCTCCTTCCTCCACAGCCCTGAGCACAGAAGTCTCATCCAGGCTGCAGCACACATCTCTTCCCACAGAGATGCCAAAGAGCAACGGGACTGAGCTCTGCCACATGGACAGCAAGACTGGCCAGTTTGCCCAGCTGAGGATTTCCCAGATGGAAACTGGACTGCAGGCAGCAGCTTCCTGAGAGGACAAGAAAGCTGCAGCTGCAGCCCAGCCCCAGCCACGGCTCTGGGAGCGCCCACACGCACGGCAGGGCTCACACAGCAGCAGCAGCTGCAGCACAGCCCTTGCTTTGCCTTGGCCTTCCCACCCAAAAGAGGCACAGCCCACGTCTGCTGCTGCAACAGAGGCACCTCTGGCATGCCCCTCCTTGCACGGGACACTGGGCCTTCAGTGCCACTTCTCCAAACACTCTGCTCTTCTTTCCCATCAAACAAAGCCTCTTAGAACCTGCAAAGCTTCCACTTCCTCACCACAAATGCTCCTGCATCAGGGGTTCTTCCCAGGAAAAGGAGCACCCAAACTTGGCCAACACAGGCTCACACCTTTCCATCCTTACTCATGGATGACATTTTCATTCCCTCTTCTTTAGGAAGTCATGCTTTACCAGGCAAATACTTCCTTGACCATTCACAGCTGAACTCAAGAAGCTTTTCCTTCTCAGCCATGCAACAACATTCACAAGTTCTCAGTCCAGCCCCTTTCTTCCCTGCCCAATGCAGTTGCCCAAGCAGAGGGAGAAAACATCTCCTCCAGTGTCTCAAGCACCATGTCCAGATCCGGCGGTGGCAATTCCTCTTTCCCAGGAGTATTCCACAGCCAGCTGTGGCTGTCCATGCTGCAGAACCTGCGCTGGCAGCTGGAGTGCTGGGGGCTGAAGTGTCTGGCCTGGCTGCAAGAATTCAAACACATTGGTCAGGCTCCAAAATGTGTCTTTGGGATGCAGAGCTCTAGTGCTGCCTTGGATCAAACATCACAGGAAGCACACAGCAACCTCTGTTCCAGAAATGTGTTCAGACTTCCCAGAGGATTGAAGGAGTGAGTTCTTCCTCTTAAAAATATTTATCCAAATTGACATGTACATAGATTAAAGCATGGACTAGAAATCTGATATAGACACACACAGAGACACACACACACAAACACACCAGAATCACAGCATTTTACATGTTCCCAGCAGCTTTGGGATTTGGCTACATTTGGTTCCTAATCACAAAAGACCACAGAAAATGGATTCACCCAGGAAGAGCCCAGATCTGTAGACATGCATGCTAAACTTGCACTGTGAGTTTATTCTGTAAACAGCCTTGAGGGTGAGGCCATATTCTTCAGCTGCAGCTGTTGTGGGGCACACAGAGCTCATTTCAATGGCACGGCTTGATTTGCAGGGCAGACAGTGTTAAACATCTGCAATATCCTATCAGAGTCCCAGTTTGGCTTCATTCAAAGAAAGAGGAGAGTGCACCTAACACTGACCACTTGTTAGGCAATATCTTTCACCGTGCCCTTGTACCCCTACAGAGAGTCTGTCTACAAAATGTCCAGAACACCCCTCCAAATCTGCAGGGAGGACAGGAAAATGAGGCAGAGAATCTTTCTGTTTTCAAGGTCCCCCTTCCTAGGCAACTTGACCCTTTCTACCTGCTTCTCACTTGAGATCTACCCATGATAGAGCACTGCAGGAAAACACTTGAAAGGGTTACTACCCAGGAGCTGCTTGGAAAGCAAGGGTAGAAGCTCTTTCCCTCCCTGATGGGCTGCGGGCTGGCAACTGCTGCTCTGAAGATGTGCAGCTGCTCCTCTCTGGAGAGGCCATGGAAGGGTTGTGATGGTGTCGTTTGGTACCAGAGGAACGATGAGCTCAGGTTGGCATTTAAGCTCCATGGGAACAAGCAGAATGAAGAGCTCACAGTGGAGATGAAATTTGCCTGTTCCTGGCTTCTCTGATGAAACGCCAAGAAGTCCAGATGAAGCAAACACTTTCTCCCAAGAAGCTAGGAAAACCTCAGAATCATGAGCACCTGCACTTAGCCTGGAATGGCGTGGAGGCAGCTCAAAATGCTCAGGTGAGGCAGCACTGAAGTCGTGGTATGAGAGTGCTGTGTAGCAGTGAGGGAAGGAAAAGGGAAGCAAAGGGAAGGCTGGGTCACTATTGGTCTTTGGGTGTGCTTCCCTTGGCAGCGACTGTGCTTCTGTCAGGGAAAACAAAAGCTGCCTGAATTGTTAAAACTGAAAATCACGGACAAAGGCTCTCTAACTAGTCAAAGTTAGAAAGTGCTATGTTCATTACGCTGGCGGCCGGCACAGGGGAGGGTCATTCCTGAAATGCGTGACCGCTGGCCGGGCTCGGCTCGGCACGGCACAGCACAGCAGGTTCCAGCAGGACAGGGAAGGGCAAGGCAGGCAGGGAGGGGCACGGCAGGGCACTGGGAGCAGTGACAGGCTCTGTCCACATGCTGCATCCCATGCCTGGGCAACCATCGGGGACAGAGAGGAAGGACATTGCTCTGGCTTGGCTGGGGAAAAGATGAAAAGCGGGACTCAGAAAATAATAATTTGGACTGGTTTTTTGCAGGCTAGCTGGTTTCATCTCAGCATGTCCTCCTGTCTTTGGCAGAGTTGGCGCATTTCTCATGATTTGGAGTCAGCTACAGCAGCAGGACGGGGCAGCAATTTTGTCAGCATGGATATCAAAGCCAAAGTGCAGCCCCATGCATGGATGTTGCTTTCTTCAAAGCATTTCTGGCCTAGAGTTGTAGTGAACTCACACTGGTGTATTCCCAAACAGCTGATGCCGAATTTTGCCCCAAAAGGCGAGAATAACTGCTTAAGAGACTCAGCTTAAGTCAAATAAGCAGGAGGTATTTTATTGCAACGCGTCGGAGAAATCACAAAATGGATTTCTGAGTTTCCCGTAACAAAGGCAAGCCTTTTATACAGTTTTTGGATATAGGATTACATCAGATCATATACATAATCATATCTTTGCGTGAATATTCATATGGGGCGTGGTGTAGGCGGAGCGTAGGTGGGGATACTTCTTTTGAGGATCATCTTGGTGGTCGTTGCGGTTGCCTTCATCATGGGCTGGGGTCTCCTGATGAGTCTTCCTCCTTTTTCTTTTGAACTTCTTTCCTAATTTGGCCAATTCCCAGTGTACTTGGCTTGGTCTCTATGGCTTGGCAAAGTTCTTAGGGTCAGTTTGACATTGTTGGCTCTGAACATGCTTATCCCATCAGTTCCCCTATCCCTATCTCTCTTTCTTGTCATTGTGTTCCATGCTTTAGCCGATTTATTGCTCTATGTGTTTCCTAAATGCTATGCTTTCTTCAAATGCCTCACATTCTATGTTTTAACTCATTATTTCTTGAAGGCTATCTGTTTTGGGGATTCACAGCGTTGCTATTTTCTTTCCTCAGGAATCACCTTTTCCTTTTCTTCCCCCCATCTGGGGAGAGCTCCAATGCAAACGCCTCCTGCAGCCAACTCTACAGTCACTGTAGACTGACAAAGGAGATCGTGCAATGGAGAGAGACTCCTTAGAGCTGCTGTGGGCAGCTGAAGGGGGAAGCTTTGTCCCTTAGACTTGAAGTCTTGTTGGGGAGCTGCTTGTGCTCTGGGGGACGGACACTGATAGTGGAGCCCTGGAAAACGTTAAAGATTGAATCTGAAAATTACCATGAAAGTTATATAATGACAGAATATAAAAACATGATCATCTCAAATGTATGGTTGGAGTCAGATTTGAGTTGAATACCCCTGACACTCACAGGTCTTAATAAAAGCACCTGCTTATAATCACTCATGTGATTATGTGTTTCTGAACGCTAACAATACCAATGATGTGTATTCAAGCCTTTCAGGTTCACTCCTGAGCTTCTTGACACAACACAGAGACTTTGGGGTTGTTGTATGGAAAACTTATTTCAGTCTGGGCACTTTTTGAAATGCTACAATTATTCATTTTTTGGCTTTCCTGCAGAAATGTTGTCATCATCTGTTCCTTCCAGAGAATCTTTTCCTGATTCTTGGGGAATTCCTTTTTTTGCCCTCCCAGATCAGGCCAATTCTCAGGGCTCCTTCCCAAAGTGACGTGTAGCCCATGGCTTTCATTCTCCAGCTGGAACAGAAGGAAGCACAGAGTACGCTCTTGTGGGAGAGGAGCTTCTCGTTCCTGACTGCTTTCCCTTTGGGACAGGTTGGTGTGTGCTCATTTGATAAAGGCAGGTTTAAACTCTGAAGCAGTTGTGTTTCAATCTGCTCCCTTCTCCAGCTCTTCTGTGGGTATCATTGGACAAAACGATCTTGGTGGGAGCTCCCTGTGGCAGCTTAAGGAAGGAGGTTGATATTTCAGGGTTGTGACTGCTGAAAGCAGCTGGTTTTCGGAGGTGTCCAGAATTGGGAGTGGCTCCTTTTCTCACCTGCCTGCAGAAAAGGAAGTTGCAAAGTGAGAATTTCATTTGTGGAGATGGCCGCCAGGGGTGTTTGCCAAGAGATGGGCTGGCAGAGAGGCAGATCTCATGCTAAACTGGCTGTGTGTTTGTTTTGATATTGGGGAGGGTCAGAGATGCAGACACAGACACCAGCTGAAGGAACAGTGTAATTTACTGTCATGCAAAAGTGCATAAAAGAGTCAGGAAAGAATAAGCTAAGCAATGCACTCAGCATTATTACAAAAGGGTGCCTCTGGTTATTAAGGAAGATGCATCACCAGGTACCCCAATGCTTTCCCCTCCATCCAGAGCTGCACATCAGCTGGGGGAAGCTGTCCCAGCCAAGCCCTGCAGAGCCACGGCCGGGAACTGGGAAATGCTGCAGTGCCTCCACCTTTGCCGGCCACGAGGCTCCCGAGTGCGCTGTGAGAGTAGCCTGGCTCTGACAGTGCTGGACGAGCAATGTGCCAGAGCTTCTGCTGGGGGCACAGCTGGTTTCATTCTCCTCTTGGTTTTCTCCTTGAGCCTGCCCAGGGCTCAAGGAGGAACCAAGGCCAGGTGTGGCCGTGTCCATTTTCCTCATGCAGAAAGATGCAGACGTGTTTCACCAGTGAATGGATGCAACAATATATTTGACAGCAATATTTGGTTAAGGAGCAGATACGTAAAACATTGGGTTTGAAAGATCATCTAGAGGGTAGCTTTGGCTCAGGTCCTGTTGTGGAGGCTTCAGTTAGGGTCTGTTGTTCAGGCCTTAGTCCTTTGGTATTTTGCAGTGCACATCAATGCTGTGAAGAGCTGGAAACAAACAAGTCTGTCTTTAGCACATTTGAGACAGGGAACAGGATTAGCCCTGCAAGGCCAGGCTGGGGCCCAGAGCAGAAGGCCAGCACCCTGCTTTTGCCCACAGGCAGCCCTGCAGAGCAAGCAGCCACTCCTGCCCGGGGCTGAGGTGCCCGAAGCTGCCTCCCCGCTGTGCAGCTCTGCAGAGCCCGCGGGGCGCAGGGTCCTGGGCAGCCAGGGCAGCCCGGCTGCCTTGGAGCACAAGGAGTGACTCAGAGAGAAGCTGCTGCCCTTTGCTTTGGAACTGTTCCTCAGAGTCTTGTCATTAATCCACTGTGTCTGATGTGTTTTCCTTCCCTCTCCCAAATTTAACAGAGCTTTTTGAGAAAATTGACTGAAGTAGCTTCTGCTGCTGGTGGTGGTGCTTTTGTCTGCAGGTGAGGGCAGGTGATTTGAACCAAGGACGGAGTCCATTGTTAACACCCCAGCTTTGCCAAGTCAAGAAAACCATTCACAATTGGGCCACTGGTGCTGAGTAGTAGGTTTTTTGTTCTAGTTTTTGGAAAGCTATGACCTTAAGAAATCCAAGAGATTTTCCTCCATGAGGATACCAGCAGTAGCATGATGCCAATTTTCCCCACCTCTTTTCTGTGTCTTTGGTGTATTTAAGGGTTCTGTCACAAGTTGTCCTTGGGAACGGGTTTCGTGATGGATTGTGGATTTGATCTCAGGGTGCAACAGAATCCGACACGGCACAGGGGGTTTGCAGTGATAATCGAAAACAAATGCACCTTTATCGAATAACCACAGCAAAATGTGTTGGGGTGGAATTGCAGAAAAAAGGGAAAAATAAGGAAAAGTAGGAGGAAGCGAAAGGAAGGTATATAGCTACCAAACATAGAAACGGTGAAGTCCTTCGATGTCCAGCCGATGGAGTTCACCAGGTCACATCTGGGGAGATCTTGGGGTTGCAGTTCATCCCAACTCTTATCACACTCTTTTTTTTGGGGTGAGGAAGGGGTAAATCTTGAAGCCAAATCAAAGGTAGTCTATTGTATTTTTTCTCCCCAATTATGATTGGGGAGAAAATGGCACTTAGAGAAGGGTACACAAATTCCATGTTTTCAGTGGGTGAGAGCCATTGTCTTTTTGGTCCACTGCTTGCGCCTGCAACATCCATCTTGTTTTGGTTAGCTTGCCTTCCCCACACACCTCCCCCAGGTTAGGGGTTTCAGTCCCAGTCCTTGGAACGAGTGTAGGGGAGGGCTTTTCACATAGGGATTTCATGTCTCGGTCTTTGATGGAGAGGCTTCTTGCATCTCACTCTGTCTGTCATGGCGGTTGTAAGACAAGTGAGGGGTCTTCTGGGAGGGACCACCCAAAACTCAGCAGAAGTCCAGCCAGGCTGAGAGGTAGGACAACTTCCAAGACTATTGTTGCAAAAAGGCAAGTTGCCCTCTTCTTCCTTTCATTGGGTTCAGTGAGCATAGAGCAAACACACCTGTGAACAACAGCCTAGCAACGTCAGGAGCTCTGCTCAGATCTCAGGGCCCTTGGCATGTAACTTTCTCCAACAGGGCCAGAAACTTCAGACAAGGGTCTTTTCTTCAGTGGTCCCCAATCATGATCGTGAGGCAGGTGAGAGAAACTTCAGACAGAGTGTCAAAAGTTCCTCAATGCCCAACAGCAATGAAAGGGCCTGTGGTATTGTGATTTGAGAGCTCTGTGTTGTGCCTTGCCATGAGTGGTCATGACGAGCTGCATACTCCACTCGTGGCTCTGTTGAGTTAAATTCATCCCAATTCTGTGCAAACAGCAGCCCCGAGATGCTGAGAAGAGCAAGCACAGTGGGTGGGTGTGCATGCACACACTCAGGGGCTGACTGCTGTGTGGGCAGCAGGTTTTGGACTCCTGTACATCTTCACTCTCCCAAGCTGGAGGAATTTATCAAATCTACATGATATGAAAATATATAAATCAATATGAAATCCAAACATTTCAAAATGTATGAAGTAATTAATATTAATTTATCATAGATGTAATTTAACCTCTATACACTATTGCTGGCCGGAGTTCTACGTACAAATCACGAATGAGACGGGACTGCTGAGGAACGTGCCTCAAGCTGTTTGTGTTCCAGCATCAGTCTCGTTACTTAGGTATGACTATGGGAAGATGCCAGCAGCTCACATCCCTGGAAGTAGACAACTAAATGTAATAACTTACTTTAAGTAAGATTTTTGACCATTTACACAAAGCAAAAGCATATTGACAGTAGTTCTGTCCAACCACTATAAACACATGTAGCTTTTGTTAAAACAGTGCTTGCTTCTTTTGAATACAATACTTCCTTGTAAGCCTTAAAACACAATGCACAGAGTCCATTATTAAGCTAAGAAGTTCCTAATATCTTCCTAGATATACTTTTCTGAAGCTTAGGGAGTTATTCTAGGGAAGAATTAATACACAGACCATTGTTACCATTGTTCTATTTGTCCTTACTTTTCTACTTCTTATATAACTTTTCTGCTGACAAATCCTATGGCTGCTGCTTAGCTCTAACTGCAGTTCTGCTTGTCTCTGATGCTTGCCTTTTGCAGCTTTCCCAAAACCCTCTGATTTGAAGGATTCCCACAATTCCCCCTCTCAGTACAAATGAAAAGAAACCTTTGCATCTGTGTCATTTATAAACTACCTTGCATTTCATAGCCTTACTGTAGTATACCTGCTTATTACTTGCTTAAAGCATCATTTTTGCTCGCATTAAGCCTTGCTATACTCCAACACAGCAATTTTAATGCTGTGAAAGTCCAGTCAGTTCAAAGGACAAAAGTCATGTCTGATAGCAATTACATGTCATTGTTCCAAAAATGTCTTGCCTGATCCAAGGTCTTAATTCAAAACCTTCCTCCATGTCTATACCTTCATTCACCATCTGTGTGAGATTTTGAGAACTCTCTGTGAATCCATTTCCTACCTCTCTCTCTTGTGTGATAAAAACTTCTTTGATCGTTTTGCCTATCATTTGTCGCACGCACTGACATCTGCAAGGTATTACTACCAGTATCACTCCCAAAACACCCAACATATAGACCTGTTCTACAAAGTTCCCTTAGCCAAGGTGCAAAGCTCCATCCTTGGAACAAATCATCTAACCAGGACCCACCATCTTCTTTAATGGGAGCTGTCAAATCTTTCAGCTTTTGAATGCTTTTGTGGGTGGATTCAGAATGATCTGACAGGTTCATACAACACAATCCTTCAAATGCCTCACAACCATGTCCTTGTGCCAGTAAAAGAAAATCAATTGCTGCTCTGTTTTGAAGGGTAGCATGCCCAACACTGTTAGCATCTGTCAGCATATCACTGATTGCAGTGGATGTGGCATTAGTTTGTTTACTCAGCCAACATCCAACCTGATCTAATTGTTTCAATGCCATTGCTGAAGCCAGCTGGGGTAAAAACAAACCTGCTGAAACCCTTTTGGAAGCATTCCAAGCCATGAAATCACTCTTACAATTTTCATCATAGTGATGAGAAGATCTTGTTCACTTGTGTTTCTTCTTAATGACTGCTTTAGCAGTAGGTTCTTCCACAGTGAGCATTCCAGTGCTACATGGGCCACCTTCAGGGCATGATGGGATGCCCTGCCAGGGCCCATCTACACAGGTGAACCAACATCCTTTTGGTAATTGACGTGGATGATATTGGTCAGCCTCAGAAGGGATTGTCTGAATAATTACACCAAAACCTTGAATTTCTATATGCACTATAATGGGATGTAACATTGTACTTTGGAGGATCACCTTCTCACCAATCATTAGCTCTAAGTGTAAGGCCGAAATCCATTGTTAAACTACCAAGGATTTCTAATTCTTGGGGCTCAGATACAACTTTGGGCAGTTCTTTGGCCCAGATGTTCCCATCCGATACAGGATATTGTCAATTTCACCAGGCTAACTACTGAAGTGCTTTTTGACCAAGAGCAAATCCTTTATTGGCACACAGACTAGAGGGGTTGAGAAAGGCTTTTCTGGTTCTGAATTAGACAAACATATGGTATCCAAGCCTTGTGCCTTGGGTAAAGTCACCCAAACATTTGTTTTTCCTTGTTCCACAGGCAAGTCTACACTACAAGAAGCCTTTAAAACCAACCAACCGACACCAGCGTACCATTCTATTTTGCTCCCTGCTTTTTGGGAGCTAAGTTTTGGCAAAAGATCCTCCCATATATATCAATTTAAAAACTTTGCTTTTGATCTTTTAACTAAAATTTCACCTTTGTAAGTCCAAGAGAGGGGATCTATAACATAACAAACCATAACCCATGCTTTTGCCAAAAACACTCTATGAAACCAACAATTGACATATTTGTAAATAGCATAAAAATCAGAGTTTGCAGGTTCCACCAATGAACAGGGAGCATCAGACATGACCTGTGATCTCTCTGTTTAGCTCATGTCAGTGTACTTTAACGAATTGTCATAATTGTTTTTAATCAAGGAGAGTGCATTGGCCATTTTAGGCTTATTTTGAATACAATACCTACTTGTAAGTCTTAAAACACAATGCACAGAGCTCCATTATCAAGCTTCAACCTTCTGAATATCTTGCTAGATAAACTTTTCTGTAGCTTAAAGAGTTATTCTAGACAAGTGTTAATACACAGACCATTGTTTTATTTCTCCTTGCTTTTCTGCAGTTTAAATAATTTTTCTGCTGACCTATCTCATGGCTGCTGCTTAGCTCTAATCACAGTTCTACTGCCTCTGAAGCCTGCTTTTTTTAGAGCTTTCCTGAAACCCTCTAATTTTGTAGATTCCCACAGGTTCCACCAATGAAGAGGGAAAATCAGGCGTGACCTGTGATCCCTCTGTTCTGCTCACGCCTGCATACTTGAATGAATTGTCATATCTGCTTTTAATCAAGATGAGTTAATTGGCCATTTTAGGTTTGGAAATTTTCCTTTGTGTTGAGGAGGAAAGGAACAAAGTCTCTTTGGCCACCATCTATTTCACCACCACTAGTGAGGAGTTATCATTATCCTGATGGGTGTTTTTATGGAGACTCCAAGGCCTGTTGCCATTGTTACTTTTGTCTATTTTAGATGGATTCTGCAAGCTAAGGTGTCCTGGATTAGGGCAAATTTGTTAAAGAATCTGGAGGGCCCCTCCAGAAAGGAAAACCCACACGGCCCCTCCCCCCATCCGGTTCGGGAAAAAATTCCTTGGAGAGAGGTGGAAAGAACCCATTTATTTGACTGGCCCAGCACCCCTCAGCACACAAAATGAACAATATCAGCTGACACCGCTCTGAGAAAGATGACAAAATCAGACAGTCTCTTTCGGGGGTGGTTGCTCTGTTCTCAGTCCCTCCGGCGCTGGGCAGCTGCTGCAGCCGAACGGCGCAAACCCTCAGAGTTTCCCGGGTCCCAGTCTGGAGCAGGTTCGAGATGGTCACAGGAACAGGAAAGGAGAAACAGTCCAGGAAGGAATTTGGATTGTTTAGCTAAACTAGCTAATAAGCAGAAGCAAAAGCAAGAGCAGAAGCAAGAGCAGAAAAGCAAGCAAGCAAAGCAGCAAGCTGCAAGCAAGAAGTGAAAAACAGCCCTATGTACTGCCCATCTCTGTGTCCCTGATAAGAGAAACCCAAACAAAACTTCCACTCTTCAGAGTCGGTCTTAAAGGAACAGAACAGATGAATGGGGATACAAGCATCATAACGTCACCCCAGGACATTCCACCCCTTATCCCCATATCATCAACATACTACAACACATCATGCATTATTCATACAAAATTTCCATCTGTTTCTCCAAAATTACAAGCAATACCCATCATGCCTTCATCACATCCCCACACTGGACCACTGAATCCAGGCCCTATATTACAGAGCTGCAGGATTCCCCCTTTTCACTTTAGTCACTGAAAGCTCCATCTATCCCTTGCTCAGACCTTTGACACTTACACATTTCCTTCTCCATCTTCCACTTGCCCAGACCTTCAACTCTTACACATTTCCTTCTATCTCATGTCTGTATGGTTTAATGTACAGACAATGGCAGTAACATCCAATGAACAGTGATATTGCATATCATTCTTACCCCACAATCAGATCTCCCTGGGGTACACATCGTGTTGTTCCATCTCTTTGCATTATCCACCACGTGCAACCTGGTCCCTGAGCAAAGACAACCCCACAAATGGGTTTGTCTGTACTCGAGGCAGAATTGATCCACACAGTCTTCCCTAACAAACCTCTGATATGTACCACTGGGACTTTGTCTCCTTCTATTACATTCAGGGACTCAGACTGGGCAGGACCTGCTCGGTTGGTGGAACCTCGGGTGTTAACTAACCAGGTGGCCTTTGCTAAATGCTGCTCCCAGTTCTTGAAAGATCCCCCACCCAAAGCTTTCAACTGGGTTTTTAGCAGTCCATTGTACCTCTCTACCTTTCCTGCAGCTGGTGCATGGTAGGGGATATCGTACACCCACTCAATGCCATGTTCCCTAGCCCAGGTATTGATAAGGCTGTTCTTGAAATGAGTCCCATCGTCTGACTCAATCCTCTCAGGGGTGCCATGTCTCCACAGAACTTGCTTTTCAAGGCCCAGGATGGTGTTCCGGCCTGTAGCATGAGACACATTCCAACCATCCAGTGCTGGCTTCCACCATGGTCAGCACGTAGCGCTTGCCCTGGCGGGTTTGAGGCA
This sequence comes from Melospiza georgiana, assembly GCF_028018845.1. Lineage (NCBI taxonomy): Eukaryota > Metazoa > Chordata > Aves > Passeriformes > Passerellidae > Melospiza > Melospiza georgiana. The sequence continues at coordinate 8,121,279 of NC_080465.1, forward strand.
GTGTGATGTAGTCAATCTGCCAGGCCTCCCCATACTTGTACTTGGACCACCGCCCACCGTACCACAGGGGCTTCACTTGCTTGGCCTGCTTGATGACAGCACACGTCTCACAGTCATGGATAACCTAAGAAATACTGTCCATGGTTAGATTCACCCCTCGGTCTCATGCCTATTTATAGGTGGCATCTCTGCCCTGGTGGCCTGAGGCATCATGGGCCCATTGAGCTAGGAATAACTCTCCCTTATGTTCCCAAACTAGGTCTATTTTGGACACCCTTATCTTTGCAGCTTGGTCTACCTGCTCATTGTTCTGGTGCTCCTCATTGGCCCTACTCTTGGAGACATGGGCATCTACATGGCGGACTTTCACAGGTAGCCTCCCTACCCTGGTAGCAATGTCTTTCCACTCATCAGCAGCCCACATTGCTTTCCCTCTATATTGCCAGTTAGCCTCTTTCCACCTCTCCAGCCATCCCCACAGAGCATTGGCTACCATCCATGAATCAGTGTAGAGGTAGAGCTTTGGCCACTTCTCTCTCTCAGCAATGTCCAGGCCAGTTGAACAGCTTTGAGTTCAGCAAGTTGGCTTGATCCACCTTCTCCTTCGGTAGCTTGTGCAACCTGTCGTGTGGGGCTCCATATGTCTGCTTTCCACTTCCGGTTCATCCCTACGATGTGACAGGAACCATCAGTGAAAAGAGCGTAGCGTGTTTCCTCTGAGGGCAGTTGGTTATAGGGAGGAGCCTCTTCAGCACGTGTCACTGGTTCTTGTTCCTCTTCATCTGTGACACCAAAATTCTCACCTTCGGGCCAATTTGTAATTACCTCCAAAATCCCAGGGCAATTCAGTTTACCTATACGGGCACGCTGAGTGATGAGAGCAATCCACTTGCTCCATGTGGCACTGGTGGCATGGTGAGTGGAAGGAACCTTGCCTTTGAACATCCACCCCAGCACTGGTAGTCGGGGTGCCAGGAGGAGTTGTGCTTCAGTGCCTATTACCTCCTAGGCAGCCTGGACTAATTCATAGGCAGCCAGGATTTCTTTCTCTGTTGGAGTGTAGTTGGCTTCAGACCCTCTGTACCTTCGACTCCAAAATCCCAGTGGTCGACCCCAAGTCTCTTCAGGCGCCTTCTGCCAAAGGCTCCAGGACAAGCCATGGTTCCCGGCTGCAGAGTAGAGCACGTTCTTTACCTCTGGTCCTGTCCTGACTGGGCCAAGGGCTACTGCATGGGCAATTTCCTGCTTGATCTGGACAAAGGCTTGTTGCTGCTCAGGGCCCCACTGGAAATTGTTCTTCTTGCTTGTGACCAGGTAAAGAGGGCTCACAATCTGACTGTACTCAGGAATATGCATCCTCCAAAAACCTATTTCACCCAAGAAAGCTTGTGTCTCTTATTGGTGGGTGGAGACATTGCTGTGATCTTGTTGATGACATCTGTAGGAATCTGACGCTGTTCATCTTGCTACTTCACTCCCAGGAATTGAATCTCACGAGCTGGTCCCTTTACTTTGCTCTTTTTAATGGCAAAACCAGCTCCCAGGAGGATCTGGATGATTTCCTTCCCTTTCTCAAACACTTCTGCAGCTGTGTTCCCCCACACAATGATATCATTAATATACTGCAGATGTTCTGGAGCCTCACCCCTTTCTAGTGCAGTCTGGATCAGTCCATGGCAGATGGTGGGGCTGTGCTTCCACCCCTGGGGCAGTTGGTTCCAGGTGTACTGCACTCCCCTCCATGTGAAGGCAAACTGAGGCCTGCATTCTGCTGCCAGAGGAATGGAGAAAAATGCATTGGCAATGTCTATAGTGGCATACCACTTTGCTGCCTTGGACTCAAGCTCATACTGGAGCTCTAATATGTCTGGCATGGCAGCACTCAGTGGTGGAGTCACTTCATTCAATGCATGATAGTCCACTGTCAATCTCCATTCTCCTTCAGCCCCAAATGGGGCTGTTGAAGGGTGAGTGGGTCTTGCTGACCACCCCTTGGCTCTCCAGCTCTCGGATCATCTTATGGATGGGGATCACAGCATCTCGCGTGGTCCTATACTGTCGTCGATGCGCTATGGAAGTGGCAATTGGCACTCGTTGCTCTTCTCCCGTCAGGCATCCTACTGCAGATGGATTCTCAGACAACCCAGGCAAGGTGTTCAATTGCTGGATGCCCTCTGTCTCTACAGCAGCTATTCCAAATGCCCATCTGAGTCCTTTTGGGTCTTTGAAGTACCCACTCTGAAGGTAGTCTATGCCCAAAATACATGGGGCCTCTGGGCCAGTCACAATAGGATGCTTCTTCCACTCATTTCCCGTTAGGCTCACATCAGCTTCCACCAAAGTGAAATCCTGGGATCCCCCTGTCACCAGACTCTGTCCCCACATGTCTTGATGGGATTAATGTGCATTGTGCACCAGTATCGACCAAAGCTTTGTACGCTTGTGGTTCCGATGTGCCAGGCCAACGAATCCACACAGACCAGAAAACACGATTTTCCCTGGCCTCTACCTGGCTAGAGGCAGGGCCCCTCTAAGCCTGGTTATCCTTCTTTCCCTGGGCATATGTTTTGGATGTTCCTTTGAGGGTATCAGACACGTCATCATCATCATACCTGGCCGTTCGGCTACGGGCAACTGGAGCTGCTTTCCTCCTGGTGACTTCCTTCAGTTCACACACCCGTTGTGCCAGAACAGCAGTAGGTTTCCTATCCCACCTTCTCATGTTTTCCCCACAATCACACAGGTAGAACCACAGCTCAGCTCGTGGGGTGTGCCTTCTCTCGCCATCTGGGAAACGTCTGCCTTGGAGACCAGAACCTCAGATCTGTACGGCTGAAATTTGGAGAAGGTCTTCTTTAATCTCCTCTCTAAGCTTCTTATGGTTCTCCTCTATCTTATCCTCTAAGTTCTGCAGATGTGTTTCTACCGCTGCGATTCTAGCGTGTGTTGGGCCATGTACAGCATCTGCATATGCTCTGAGCTTCCTTGCCATGTCAAGCACAGTCTCATCCCTCTCATCCTTCTTCATGATGGCTAAGGCAGAAGCATATTCGTGTGGCCCAAGTCGTATGAGTTTTCGCCACATCACAGACGTGCATGGTACTAAGTCTGGGTTCCTAGTTGTTACATCATCTGAGAAGATAATCTCTGCCACTGCCATTTCTCTCAGGCATTGGATCCCTTGCTCTATTGTCTTCCACTGGGTTTGCTGCATATAGAGATTGTCTGCACACAGGTATCTTTCTCCTACGCTTCTTAGGACCCATTCCCAGAGGCTGTGAGGGTTAGCCCCCCTCATCATTCCTTGGTCTATGACAGGATCCTGTGACAGGGATCCCAAATGCCTGGCTTCAGTGCCATCCAGAATTGTAGCCTTGCCTGCAGCACCCAGAGACGGACAAGCCAACTAATTATGGATTCATCAGACCTTCGAGTGTAGTCCTTCCGTAGGCCACGAAGGTCCTTCAGGGAAAAGGACTCATCTGATCTTGCACCTGCTGCTTTGACTCCTGATTTTATGTCAGGAGGCATTGAGGTTCCTTCTCCTTCATCAACATCATCATCATCATCATCATCATCCACTGGTCGATTGGTCTTGTCCGTGTATTTCCCACTTCTAGTGCTGGTAGCAACAGCCATGGGTTTAGATGCTGGCTTTGAGCCTGGGCTGTTGGCTGCAGCCTGAGTCACCAGGACAGTTGCTGATTTATCTCCCTGCCCCCCTGCCTCTGTCTGCTGCCCGACAGTATCTAGCAGTGTGCGATAAGCATACACCAGGGCCCAGCTCACTGCAATGACCTTCCTCTCCTTAGGCTCATCCTGGTACTTCTCTTTCAGATATTTCCCCACCTCAGCTGGGTTCTGAATTTGTTCATGGGGAAAATCCCAGACTATAGGGTCAGAGAATTCCTTCAGGATTTGGCCCATATCCTCCCATTTCCCACACCACTTAGGATTTTCCACACCGGAGTCAGGGGTCTCATCAGCCTGTCTAGAAATCTCAGCCCTCATTCTAGAGAAGCAGCAGGCTGTATAGAGGAAGGTTACCAGATTGAATACCAGGAAGATGGTTTCTTTAACTTTGAGGGGAAACTGAACATCCTTCACTAGTGATGCAACTGATTCATAGGAGAAGGAGGAAAGCAGAGGCTGAAAAACCTCATTCCCTCCTGCTCCACCTGCAACAAACTGGATGCATAACCATAGCCATGAACCATTCATACCTGGAGCAGACCCTAGCATGTTTATAAACTTCTTGCACATTATTGCCACTAAGCCCAGCAGGATAGCTACTCTGGTCACTGCCCCTCTGATGTAAAAACTACATATTAGGGGCAATACTAAAACTATTTCTGGATAAGAAAATAAACCTAGGGACCAGAGAGGTATTAAAATCTCAAAAAACCCTAGGGACCAGAAATGCATGCAAACCCTCACCCCAATAGACATTATGAATTCAAAAAGCATGGTTATTAGTTGATTTAAATGAACACAGTGGAATAGCAACCAAAATGCAGTCAAAAAAGGGTTTTTCCACTCTCTCTCGGGCCCCACGTTGGGCGCCAACATTTTGTCCTGGTTTAGGGCAAATTTGTTAAAGAATCTGCAAAGGAGGGCCCCTCCAGAAAGGAAAACCCACACAGCCCCTCCCCCCATCCAGTTCGGGAAAAAATTCCTCGGAGAGAGGTGGAAAGAACCCATTTATTTGACTGGCCCAGCACCCCCCAGCACACAAAATGAACAATATCAGCTGACACCGCTCTGAGAAAGATGACAATATCAGAAAGTCTCTTCGGGGGTGGTTGCTCTGTTCTCAGTCCCTCCGGCGCTGGGCAGCTGCTGCAGCCAAACCCTCGGTGTTTCCTGGGTCCCAGTCCGGAGCAGGTTCGAGATGGTCACAGGAACAGGAAAGGAGAAACAGTCCGGGAAGGAATTTGGACTGTTTAGCTAAACTAGCTAATAAGCAGAAGCAAAAGCGAGAGCAGAAGCAAGAGCAGAAAAGCAAGTAAGCAAAGCAGCAAGCTGCAAGCAAGAAGTGAAAAACATCCCTATGTATTGCCTGTCTCTGTGTCCCTGTTATGGTTTGACACTGGCACAAGGCCAAATGCCCCCATGAAAATACACCTTCTCTGGTGTCTGCTGTGGGATTTTGACCAGGAATAAACAAAGCAGGCTCTCACTTGAAAAAAAGAAAAGTTTATTGACTAAACTACAAAAAACAATTACTAAACTACACACAAAAAGAAAAAAAAACACAAGGAAAATGAAAACCTCACAAAAACACTCTCCTCCTCCTCCCCCCTAAATTCCCAATACAATACATCTTCCAAAATCACCAGTTCTGGGTCCAACACCACCCTTTAGAATGCTCAAACTTTCAGTTCCTCAGGAGGAGAGGGAGTCCTTCCGTGTGTCATGGTGGCCTCTTCCGTCCTTGTTCCGGTGTTCTCACCACCGAACAGGAATCAGGGCTGCTTCCAGGGTTGTCTTTTTAAGGATGCTTTGTCCAGTTCCAGAAAAGCACAGTATCTCACCTTCCCACCTTTGGGACATCTGTCCCCCCCTTATTTGATATACCCCCTGGGGCCGAGGGGTACCCACACTGAATCTACTTTGGCACTGGGACATTTCTCCCCCTGGACTCAGTCTCTGTATCACACGGACACATGGCTCTGTCCATGGCTACACGAAAGAGTCCAGCATAAAATGCCACTCCATCTTCTCCATTCTTCTAACATCTCTCACTCTCTCTTTGGTCCAGACTTCCACCACTCACTCATTTCCTTTGTCCTCCTCCACTCTTATCCCTCGTCTAGGAAGGGTTAATGTTCTGTAAGGTTTTCATTGTCCAAAAAGGGTTAAAAACTCCTCCAGGCAGCTGGACTCCTGGCTGCACACCCCCCCTCCCATCTCCTCAGCCGGGCTGCCTGCTGCCAGCACATGTTTACTAAATTTCAAGGTAACGGCCACAAACACAGGCTGCACTCTCTCTCTGTCTGTCTCCAAGGGGGGGAGAACAGGCTGCCCATTGCTTCCTGGCATTTCTTTACTTCTTCCTTCCACCCTTGGTGGGGGCCAGGCCTACCTCTCCCGGGCCAGGCCGCATAACTTTTCCCCTCCCCCTGCCCAGCCAGCAACTGGGCCGGGGGAGAGACCCAACTCCTTCCCGCCGGAAATCCAAAGAGAAACTGCCAGGGGGACAGCCCTGCTTTTACCCTGTGTTCTCGGAGGTGGATCCACATGCCTAGTGGTTGGGCCAGATGGCAATATTCAAATCTGAGCACTCATTGGCCCCATCCACAGCATCCCAGAAATCCTGTTTCTGGGTCAAACCATGACAGTCCCTGATAAGAGAAACCCAAACAAAACTTCCACTCTTCAGGGTCGGTCTTAAAGGCACAGAACAGATGAATGGGGATACAAGCATCATAACGTCACCCCAGGACACTAAGGTTTGAGTAGTTCCAAGTCTATTTCTCAATAACATCTTGCAAAAGCAGAATGAGCTCTCTCCCTCTGGCTTGTCAGCCTGTTAGAGCTTGGTTCTGCATGAACCACATTGGATATTGTTCCCCTGATGTCTTGCCAAATTACTCAGTAATTCCTTGGCCTGAGGAGTATCAGAAATACCTGCTGAGCTCCATGGACACTGTCAGCTGCATGGAAATGAGCATCCTTGGCCTTGCTGAAGAAACTGGAGCTCAGCTTAGGTTAGATGCTCTTGAGCAGGAGAAAGGCTAGAATCCTCAGGTGTTTCTAGATGCCTGTGTGCCCAGAGGGACTGAGTTCTGGGGAGCAGCTGGATGTTTCTGCACATCATGGAAGGGGATTGCCTGACAGCTCAAGCCTCACGACAGACAAACACACCACAACTCTCCTCAGGCAACATTTGCTTTGGGTTTCAAGTTGTTCCCACTTGTCTGTCTGTGAAGATGCCCTTAAAACCACAATGCAAGCCTCTCAGAACTGGTGTTACATTTCCAGAAATGAAGAAAAGAAGCCCAAACCCAACATAATAGCTAAAGCATTGGTCTTTAGAGAGGAACTTAACCCCCTGTGCAGGTCCTTCTCACTGGGAAACATGCCTGAAACCTGGGCATGAGGGTGTAAAGGCCACAGGGTCTCTTCTTCTTCTTGTGCAGTGCTGCTGAAACAGTCAGTGACCGTGTTTCTCTCCTAGCCCAAGGCACGTTCTCCACATAACCAACCCAGAGCCTGGTGATGTGGAGAGCCTGCCAAAACCTCCCATTTGTTTCCTGGCACATTCTGGGACAGGCCTACCGTTAATGCATTGACTTGAGTAGCCAAATGAGTAGAGGGTCACCGTAGGGATGGAAACTCTCCTTCTGATTTTTGACCATGGGAACTTTTTTTTTTTACACATAAGGAAAGCAGAAATTTTCAGACTGCTGAGAGACAGAGCTGCAGGTAGCTCCTGTGTGCCCAAGCAGGCATTTCATCCCAATACATTTGTGCAGGCATCTTAATGTGTCTATGTTGAAGATGAGATTGTAAATATTAGTTTCCTTACCTGAGGAATACCTTCCTTTCCTTTCCAATTTGGATTTGTGGATTTCCTTTCTTTCCTTCCAGTTCCCACTGTTTTCAAGAACAGCACAAAAAGCTTGATGAGTTTTGTTCTAGGGCAGTGGTGCACTTAAAGGACCAAGAAGCAATGCAGAGAAGCCTTTCATGTACTAACCCTTGAAATTAGTTTGTATAGCACAGTCCCTCTTCCAAAAAGCCTCTCAAGCTGGTGTGAATCCTCAGAGAAGCAAATGTGCTTTTCCTGATGTAGTTCCCACTAACTAGCTCAGTCAATGAAATCAGCTGCCAAGGCAAGATCTGCGGGATGGTGGAAAAGCTGTGACTGCATCGGGATTTGGGTTTCTGGTTGGTAAAGGGAAATGATCTCTGGGTCTCTGCCAGGGCAGAAAGTGCCACTGAAGAACAGAGGTTAAACAAAGGGAGGTGGGAGAGCACTTACAGATGTGAAAGCAGCAAGTGGAGCCTGGTGTCTCCTTTTTCTCCAGGCTACACAACTGATAGCCACAGTAGGGACCCCACGGCTGCGACAGCCCAACCGATTCTCACCTTGCCTGCGTGACTTCCTGAGCTGCTGCCTGCAGAGAGACGAGGAGCAGCGCTGGTCTGCCAGGGAGCTCCTGCAGGTAAAATGTGAAGGGGCTGCAGGTGAAACAGGCTCTGAGGGATGGGCTCCTCCTCCACTCAAGTCCAAGGCATCAGATGAGCCCCCTTCCTCCTCACCTCCATTCTTGGAGCTCTTCAAATGAAAATGATGAGGAATCCTGGACTGGGCTGTGCTGGCTGGGCCCTGTAAAGGTCCTCTGGTGCAAGTGTCCGTCAATGAGCAGGGACATCTTCAAAGAGATCAGGTTGCTCAGAGCCCTTTCCCACTGGAGCCGGAATGGTTGCAGGGATGGGGCACCTACAATCTCTTGGGGCAACCTGTGCCAGGGTGGCATCATGCTCCGAGTAAACAGGTTCTTCCTTAGACCTACTCTAATTAGATCTCCTTTGTGTTTAAAAATATTCACCCACATCCTATTGTAACTGGCCGTGTAATGAGACAGAGTTTCTCCGCAAAACAGTTAAAAAAAGATGTCCCCCACTTTCTTCAAAGCAACTCTGAAGTCTTGGAAAGTGGCAATAAAGTCTCCCTGGGGCCTGTTCTTCACAAAACCTCCACCTCTCTCGGCATTTCCTCAGAGGAGAGATGCTCTGTCCTCTGACTGTTTCTGTCACCCTCTTTTGCAATTTGGTGGGGTGTTCAGTTTTATCTAATGGCAAAAGAATTGAAGTAGAGCAATGCAGGGTACAGAGACATGAAATGGTGGGGCAGGAACCCAAGGAAGCCAGTCCCAGCCTAGGGGTCAGAGATTTGGCTGTGGGCAGCAGGGGCTCTGGGGGGCTCACTGTGAGCCTCTGAGGGGCCCTGGTTTGTGCCTCCCAGCCCACCCTTTGAGGTTTCTGCCACGCAAACAGGGACAGCTGGGAGGGACTTGTCCCAGCCCCATCTGCTGCCTGGCACGCTCAAGCAGACGGGAACTGTGCCAGGGTTAGTGCCGGGTTGTGTGGCAGAGAGGGAACTGCAGGGCCCAGTGCCACTGGGCTGGCCCTGCTGGGAAGGAAGGTGCCATCCAGCACACAAGGGGCAGGGCATGGAAAGGTAGACACTGCTCTGTCTCCCTGTGGGAATCAACACAGTGCCTGTCTTGCATAGGCAGGCACCTATGTGAGTCATTGGAGTTTCCTGAAAGGAAGAAACCCCAGGGACAGAAAGCACCATTTCTAGAGCACTGGCAGGGCAAAAATCCCAGCAAGATGAAGACATCACGATAAACAGATGAGTGGGACTCTGGGCCAGGTTTGCCTGCGATGGCAAGGTCCTGTACATTGGGAACAACTGGGGAGCAGATGGTCCAACCGCTCCTCTTTCTGGGTCTTTCTAAGAACCAGAGGAATCCTGATTGAATATGTGAAGTATTGAGCTTGGAAAGTCAGGGTTCATTGGTTTTTGTTGGTTTTTTTTAGTGAGCAGCATCCATTTGAATCAGCCAAGCCAGCATCCATCCTGGCGCCACTCACCATTTCAGAGAAGAGGAGGAAAGTGAAGTAAACACTGTGCTAATCACATCAGGACCATTTACTCCATAATCATCTTAGAGTAGAACTGAAGAGTACTTTTGTAGAGTTGGATAGTAGAGTAGGATTGTAGATTAGGATTGAAAAGAAAGTTTCTAAAACTTAGATTTATCTGGAACATTCCTGGTTTTTTTTACCCTCTGTCAGGATCTGTCCTAGTGAACAGATGACCTGATGGTTCATAGGAGTGATCTCAGAGTGCAAAAACCAACATGGTACAAGGGGGTTTGCAGTGATAATCAAAACAAGTGCAGTTTTATTGAAATAACCACAGCAAAAATGCAAAAGAGGGATTAAGGGAGAGAAAAAGATAGAGAAAGAGAGAGGAGAGAGAGAAAGGGAGAGAGGAGGGAGAATATAGCTACCAATGCAGAGACAAAGTCCTTTGGTCCAGTCCAGCCAAGGGTCCGCCTGTTACGCTGGGGAGATCTCAAAGGCACGGCTGAATTGCACACCAATTATACTCTTTTTGTTGGGGGAAGGGAGAATAAATTTCGCAACTGAAACAAAGGATAAAAAGGGGGGTACACAGAGTCCAAGCTAGACAGCAGGCAAGAACCATTGTTTTCTTGGTGCAATGGTCACAACCTGCAGGCAAACACCTCGGCTTGGTCAGCTTGCCTCCCCCACAGACCTCCCCCAGGCTGGGGGTCTCAGTCCCAGTCCTTGGAAGGAGCAGAGGGGCCTTTTCACATGGAGGTCTCCTGTCTCAGTCCTTGATGGAGAGGTTCCTTACATCTCAGTCTGTCTGTCACGGTGGTTGTAAAACAGGTGAGGGTCTTCTGTAGGAGACCACCTGAAACTCAGGAGAAGTCCAGCCAGGCCGAGAGGTGGGACAGCTTCCAGAGCTGCTATTGTTGCGAACGGGGCATGGTGCCCTCTTCTTAGCATACAGAAAACACTCCTCTGAAAACAATAGCTCAACACTGAGCTTTCAGGTCTCAGGGCCTTCGGCGTGTGACTTTTTTCCTTCAGAGCCAGAGATTCTAGACAGGGGGGGGATCTTCTCTTCAGTGGTCCCCCCAATGACAATCGTGAGGCAGATGAGGGAAAATTCAGACAGACTCTCACAGGAAGACAATACCAAATTACAATCCTTTCTAGAGAAAGTTATGTGATAGGAAATGATAATTTAAGTCCCTTTTAACCCTCTTTGCAAAAGGTTCTCTCATCTCTGCAGAAATTCTGGGTATGAGCATCCCTGAGGACTTTGGATGCTCAGGTACATCCTAATCAACCTGGGGACTGTGTGTATGCCAGAAAGCACAACAACAAGGCACTTAAAGAAAAGTGGAAAGGACCCATTTCAAGTATTCCTAAACACTCTTCTAGCAGTAAAAGGAGATGGGACCAGTGCATTCACACATCTTCCCCCTAGGGAAGCCTGCCCCAACACACAAGGAACTGGTGGGGAAAATAGAGTCAGCTGGGAATATGAAGATTAGACTTGTAAAAGCATGGAAATATAACTTCTTTATGCAGTGTGGAATTAGTTAGAAGAAATTCCATACAAGGCAAGATAGGTCATGAAGGGGTAACTATGAAAAATCCCCACTCTCAGCCCACGCTTTGGCCAGCAGCACTCTTGCACACTCTGTCAACCAGCAGCAGCCACCAGGCCAAGGGGAGGCTCCCCAGCACAATTCACCCCATGCCCCCCACGGCAGCGTTCCTGGGGCTGCTGCACTGCAGAGCTGTAGGAGCAACCCCTGACCCTGGCAAAAAAGCACCCAAGTCTCAGGGTTTAAGAGGTGACATTTCTTGAACTTCACTTGATGGGGAACAGAAGGGCAACAATGGCTCAGGTGTTCAATCAGAAAACACTCGAAGATTTCTCAGGTAGGGACTTAACATCATTGCATGGAGACAATTGAGAATTTGTAGAATCCTCTCTAAGGAAGAAAGGAGCATTCAGAGCCCCCTGTGAGTGTTCCCTTTATCCTGCCTCAGACAATTTCATATTCTTCCCCAAAGGAAGGTTAAGTCTTTTCTGGTAACAGATCTACCGTTTCAGCTAAATAAATAAATGGCAGAAAACTTAGGAAAAGGACTTTATTCCAAGTTCCCAGAGGTCTGTGCAGGAATCAACACCTGTGTCTCTCAAGAAAGGCTGGTTGAGACAGACTGGTTTAAATATGCAAAGAAATGGACAGCATTTTCATAGGGACACTTGAACCCAATTTCCCTTTAAAACCCATTGAAGTACCTCCCTCCAACACTACTCCATGTGTTTTACAAAACTCTTGCAAAGATCTGGATATTCCTTGGCTCACTGACAAAGGGAGGCCATTATTTAAAATCTGTTCTGAGAGCTGCTTCAGACGACAGCTGAGAGCAGCCCATGCGCACTCCTCTGTAACCCTCCAAACCAAAGTTATTTGCGGACACGGTTGTCCAAACTTCAATGCCTTTTACCAGTTTCGCATTAACAAGAAAGATCAAAAAACACCACAAAACTTATAAAGAATTTCCATTGGCCAAAATCTATTCTTAAAAGGAGCACAGCTTCATAGTACACGTAATGGGCTTCCACCCTCTACCGATAAATTTATTTCAGTGGACAAACTTAAGACTTGAAGAACAGAATTGACCAGAAGAAATCCACTCCAAAAATTATACAAGCAACAATGAGAGAAAGAATTACAAATAGTGTGATTTCTTTATTGTTAATGTTCAAAACTATCATCTTTCAACTTTTTAAACTTACCAAACTTCTTTGAATTAATCCAACACTTTTAAGAAATAATCTACGGCTCAGTGCTAACATAACCTACTGTTCAATACTAACTTAAATATTCCTAAAAACCTAATCTTCTAGTTGAAATAAAAAATCCAGGGTCCGCAGATGTCACGAGGCTGAAGCAGATGTCTGGTGCCAGGACTCCACTCACTGCTGGTCAAATTCAGAAATGCGGCTCTGAATATGGGCCAGCTTGTTGTGGAGGTACAGGCACCTGCTCTTCATTTCAGAGTAGCTGGGGCTACCCTGTGAAGGAGAAAGAAAACTTAGGGCATGCAAACACTTCTGCAGACCCTAGAGTCTGATGTCCTTTGCTTTTAAAAAGCCTTGAGGCAGACTCAGCAGTTACCATGGCCCTGCAGCTCTGGTGTCACACGTACCTGTTGTAACTGCTGATAATCTGCTAGGATTTGATGATGCAGTGCCTACAAGAGAAAAAACATGAGGAATGTTTCACCACCGCCATAAAATGCAAACTTTGGTAAAACACTAAAAGTTCATTCAGTCTGACTCTAGACTTTTCCTTCCCTGTCAGCCACCACTCTTCTGGGATATTTGCAAGAACAAATCTCCCTCTCCCAGCATCACCCAAGATCTGCAATTAAGCCTCTCAACAGGCAACAGAAGAAGCCCATGCTCTAAGACTCTGCTTGGGACATCTCTCCCCTTACTGTTTCTTCATAGACAGCACAAAAAAGGTGTTTTGGGGCAGGGTCTGGCAAAAATCAGACCCAGCCCAAGCAGTGTCTGAGCATATATGCCAATTCTACAGGTTCACTTTGTTTCACTAAGCAGTTCCAGGGAATCCAAAACACTGCTGTGCTGCGATGATGAAGCACAGCCTTCATAGTTTTATCCTTCTTTACCTGATAGGTTTCAGACCCTGGAATCAAAGACTTCCATTACTCCTGAAACTGTCTGAACTTCTTTGTAGTCTTGTCAATTAGGGAATGTCAATTCCTGTATTCGTCATACTCTGCATTGAAGTCATCCTTGTAGCGCTGGCGTTGCTCCAAGGAGACGATGGCTACGTATTTTCTAAGGGAAAAAATGAGGCCATTTTTCCATGAGTGAACTCTAAAAGAACATTCCAGTATGTTTCTAGTCCATAAAACACATGTATAATTTTACACCAAGCACAGGATATTGTCAAACACAGACACTCAAGTTTTGAGTCTGTTGCTCTGGGACTGACAATTTCTACTTTCAAGCTCATGTGCTTCAAGAGAATGTAATCAGGTAACTCAAGGAATCTGCCACATTTCTATGAAACTTACTTACTAATAGTTTACATCGTAGAGGTTTTCTTCATTAGCAAGTGGAGCACACTTAGAAAACATATGCCCTCATTTCAAATGTCAAAGGACAAACAAACACAGCAGCTTCATGGAGAGGAGATACATTACTAAATTATATTCTCTTCCTCTGTAGGAAAAGCTTAAATTAGTTACATTTACCTGTGACAATACATCTGTAAAACGTATTTGTCAGGGACTGCATTTATGGAGTTGAGTGCACAGAGTTCTGACTTCTGACTTGAGTGCACAGAGTTCTGGACTTCTGAGCTACATTCTTGTCTGTCTAATGGCAGAATTAATGATAATATCTGATTCTTCAAGTGGACAGCAGTTACATCACTGACCATGGAACTGAGGCATTTGTAATATAGCCAAAAAAACAGTCTCTATATCAGCCTGAAACCACAACTACTACCCAAATAGCATCTGCTCCTAAGGAGGGAAAAATTTATTAATGCCTAAAGCCACTGATGGGGGTCAAACCTTCTTCATTCCCTTCTCCCTTAAATCAACAGGCATGACATTTATCAAGCTCATGATAAAAATCCAGATGAAGTGGCAATGAGAACAATAGATGCCATTTCCCAACACTCTCACACCAATGCTTCTGCTCCTTTGGGCCTGAAGACCTGGATCTTTTTGGATGACATTAACATCTTTCACATGGGAATAAACAATTCAAACCATCCTGACAATGATATTGACAAGCAGTAAATCCTCAACAAGTTGAAGTTCAGTCCCAGGACAGACAACAGTTTGTGCCAAGGATGCATCCCAGGCCAGATACACCTGACCAGTGTGCAGGATAATTTTGAAAAGAAAACTACAGGTGGCTTGCAACATTTTGGGAGGCCCTGGAGCAACGTGACCCAGGGCCCTGCCAGGCCTGCTCCAAAGGCCGCAGCTGCCCCAGAGCTGCAGGAGGCCTGACTGCCCTTGCCAACATCACTGCTCTCACACAAGCTGGCAGCAAGTTCCAGACTTTTATCCACACGCACACACACACATACACTTCTCCCTCCCCTCCTGCACTGCAACTTCGATGAGGGGTTGCAGCAGCACTGCTGCAGCTGAGCCTGTGCAACTGCACTGCAGGAAGGGAAGGCCCGTCCGGGCCTAACCCACCTCGGTGTTCATCTCTGCTCTGAGCCTTCCAGGCCCAACTAAACCTGCTCAAACTCACCCTTTCAGCACAGGAAACAGCTTGACACTGCACCCCACTGAGAGTGGCAAGGGTGAATTGTTCTTTTACTCACCTCAGATGGTCTGGTTGTTTGCTTGTTGCAGACCATGTGGAGGCAATGGAAGTCTCTTTTCTTGCTCCGGCAGAAAAGCACAATTTTGACACTCTTCATCAGGAGATCGTTAAAAGGCCAAAAGATCTCCATTGGACAGTCTTGAAAAAGTCCTTCAGAGTGTTCCTCTCACAGCTAATTACTCACAAGAAGCAACAACATTTAATAATACAACAGACACAACCTCCAAAGAACCCATTCTTGGAAATTAGAAAGACGGAAATGGCCACTTTATTCTATAGGTTGTGCATTCCCACAGTGTTAGCCCCAGCTCAGCTTTTTGTATTTGAAGGCATGAGGCAGCATCTGCAGAGCCGTTCAAGTCATGCAGCAAAAGATGCAGTTTCACAAAAGACAACAGCTTGAGAGAGATCAACATCGAGGTTCTAACAAAAAATAAAGAAGAAAGCTGAAGTTCTTCTCATGCAATGTTTTTATCCCCATTTCTCTGCCAATTCCAGAGGACCACAGTTCGGATGAGTGCCTGCACTCTTGTCAGCAGGAAAGCCAATTCCATTCTATAGGGCTTACTGGCACTAAGGCTCCAATACCCTGCAGACAAAACCCAGTGCTCCTCATTAACGTGGCAAGATGGGGTTGGAAACAGCTCTGCACTTGGAAATTGTCCTTTGCCTATTGGCAAAGGCATTTGGGAAGCATTACACATATAACATCAAGCCCTCTTTCAAAAGAAATGTTCAAGAATTATGATGATATTAAAAAGATCTGTCATAAGGAATAGTCAGCTGAAACAGGAAGGAATACTCAGGATCTTGGTAATCTCTTTCTGTTTTCCATTTCAGGTCCTTTGCCAAACAGAGAAATCCCACACGATCCATTACATTCCTTATTAGCTTCCATTGCCATTGTTTACACAAAGTAATCTTGTTAAAACTCAGCCATTCTTGACAATGTTTAAACTACCTGAGCTTCAATTCTTGAGGAAAGAGCTGTTGTGCGATGTTCCACTTGCTTTTGTTGATTTTAGTTGGATAGCAGAAGAATAAAAGGAAGTGTAATAGTGGTAATAAAACTGGACAGAAATACCAATACTCACTGTACGTTCAACACCACTTGGAAGAACAGCTTTGCAGTGAGCATTTCATTTCCAAAAGCATGTTTGCTCTCACACCTCAGTCTACAAGAAAGCTTCAGCCTAAGCCGCAACTTGAAACACAGAACAGAATTTCCTTCACTGGAAAAAAAGCTGGGCATAATTTGGGAACTGGCCCCTGAAGAATGCTGCTCACATGAGTTTATAGATTCAAGCAAAAATCCTTCCAAAGGCATCCCAAGGTTCACAGGTACCATGTCTATGTCCAGAAGAAATGTGGAAAGACCATCTCAAAGCACCTGTCTCCACAAGCACACCACCACTAGCAAGAGGCATCTGCACACTCCAAACCTGCCTCCAGGTTGAACCCAATAGGGAATTTGCAAGGTCAACCTCCAAAAGAGGCAACCAACAGATTTAACAAAGCAACTGAACTCTGCCCTGCTGGGTGTGTCCCTGTCATCAGAAATCAAGTGTTCTTTATGCATTTCTGTTTAGCTTTTCAATGCTGTTTCCAGTCTGTACCACTTCTACAGGTTTTGAAAAATGAAATTCTGCAGCAGGGATGGAGAGAAAGCTCCCAGCGCAGTTCAAAGTAGAACTCCAGGAAACCACAGCCTAGGTTTTGCAGCTTTTGCGGTTTCCATGAAAAGGCTGAGTTCAATGAACAACCATGGAATCACTGAGATTTGATCGACATCTTTCAGTGAACTAGTCTGCAATAAATGTGTGACAGGTTTCTGACTTCAGCAGGCAGTCTTGAAAATCTTCTAATGGAAAAAGTGCTGTCTCAGTCTACTTTCAGTTCAGTAGAAATCAGATGGAAAGAAAACAATCCATTCCCTTTGGCTTCCTAGTGCCTGGCTCTTCCTTTTAACCACCTTCTCCCAACAGCAATCTATTTCAGATTTCATTGCTCTTCATTGGTTTTGCACTACTTAAAGAAAGAATTTATAAAAATGAGTTTAGAAATTGTAGTTTTGTTGTAGTTTTCCACAAGGATCCAGCAACACAGGTTCTGGGCTTTGCTGTTATTGTCTTCTAAACCAAGAGTCAAAATCTTATGTGATGGCAGAAAAAAAAAAAGTCTTGATTTATCATGACCATCCAGCAGGGATAATGGCAGAGCAGTCATGTAGAGCAGTGCCTTCCTGCATCCAGTGCCCACTTTCAGAGCTCCCTTTTCATAAGGTGCAAGAGCAGAATTAACTATTTCAGAATGCTGTCAAAGAAGGATTTTCCCATAAGATAAGCCACCACAACAGGAATTGTGAGAAAAGCACAACTGGCAAGAAGAAAAGCACGAAGCCTTGGGCTAGCAGAAGAGAAGGTTTGGAATTAGGACACCAGACGAAACCTCCACCTCTCTAACCTCCACGTTAGAGACTGTGGGTAAGGAAAATCACTGCTTGCATGGCTTCTAGCCCAAGATGTGGGGACAGCTGTGACCAACCTGTGGATACTCCAATCTTGGACAGTATAAAGGTGGCACCTCCAGAGAGACCTGGGGACACCCATCACTGAGCAGACCATGGGTGAAGAAGGACAGGCTGGACAACAGAGAGTCCATGTGGTGATGATATCTCCCTACTTAATGTCTCTCTCTTCCCCTCACCCTCCGTCTCTTCTCTCATTTCTTTCTATCTTCCCAGTTTGCATTCCCTCTTCAATAACATTTTTACTATTGACTGTGGAAAGGAGTCATGCTTGCACCTTAATTTGGGCAGAAGCTTCTCTTAATAACCAAATTTTTATCCCACAGTTATCCACACAGGAGTCAGGAAAACCAGCACATCAATACCTTCATCGAAATCCAAGCGGTGCCATTGCTTCAGCCTCCCCAATTCATTTTTCTCCCCGTTTGAATTGGGGATCTCCTTCTGCTCCGTGGCAGTTGCTGGGATCCTGGAACTCTGAAATTTCTCTGTTGGTTGCACCACATGAGTGCAGGGGGAAGTGGAGCCAGCACTTGGAGACATGTCCAAAGGGAAAAGAGATGTGGAGGGCAGAAGGAAAGAAGAAAAGTGGCCACCAGCTGCTGGCTGGACATGACTGGGCTGGTGGCCAATTCTCCTCTTCTTGCTCATCACAGGACTGGTAAAGTCAGAAGCCAGAGGCCGTTTCTGCATCAATAAGAAAACAATTCAGTCATTAACCTATGATCAGGGTCAGATTTTCCTCCCATTCTGAAAAAGTAGTTTTTTCTGAACTGGCCCAGCTTGAACACACATCTTTCTACACAAAAAAAGGCATTCAAACCAGGAAGTACTATGGGTAAACACAGACTCTATCTCATTCTCACTTTCCCATCCTACTTCAAGTCTGTAGCTAAAATGCTTTGGGAGAAAGACACTCCCTTCAGGAGCTCCATCAAAGGCTTCCCCAAAAGGGAAGGTCCTGCACATTCACATGACAATTTTACACCACCAGCAAGTCTGCTATAATTTACCATACAGTCCAGAATGTTAAAAATGCACAAAATACCTGAGCAGGTCTTGCTGCAGCATCTCTCTCAGAAGGCCCCGGAGACGTTGCTTGGCTGGTGTTGGTGGTGTTCTGAGATGGAGCTGATTTTCTGTATGGATGGTCCAATATTTCATGTTACAAGGCCTAAATATCAACTGTCAAAATACTTTCCTTGCAGGGGAGACAGACCTTCAGTGTCAGGACTCAAGGAAACAGCATGAAGCTGAGTTGGGGGAGCTTTAGGCAGGATAGCAGAAAAACATTCATGGCCCTGAGGGTGCTGGAGCACTGCAACAGGCTCCCCAGGCCAGTGGTCACTGCAGGAGGTTTCAAGAAGTGTTTGGACAACACTCTTGAACACCTGGTGTGATTCTTGTGGTGTCCTGTGCAGGGCCAGGATCCTGGCAGGTCCCTGATACCTCACCATATTCTAACAATCTAAGCTTCATTAACCAGGAATATTTTTTTCCTTTCTCTGAAAGACTGAACTTACCCAGAGAGGATTAACTTCAAATTCTGTCTGTCTATTTCAGTGTAGCCAGGCCACTCAGTCTGAAGGGTTTGAAAGAGATGTTCCTTCAGACTGAAGGAATTATCCTTTGCATTCCACTTGGCTACCTACAGGCAGATATGTAGGAAAACAAACCTTTATTATGCTTGCTGCATGCAAACTACAGAAATATGATGGGTCCTGAACAGCTGCTTGTGAGAACCCAGTTTCAACCAATTATATCTTTTTGTACAGAGTTTGATTATTCCTCTGTCACATGAGTTTTAAGTCATATTAATGTCTCAGCAATTGGAAACAACCCAGGATCTCCATCCATATCTACCAAGTGTTCCTTTGAAAACAACATTGAGAGCTACAGTGAGTAAGGAGAGGGGGATAGGCCCAGAGTCCCTCTTCATGTGGTAGAGCCAGGGTTCATTCCAGCAAAATTCTGCCATGAGAAGGCCATGCACATGCCTTGCTGTAATTCCTTTGAAATTAAATGAGATTCATATCTTCCTGAAGACAAAGCCACCTCAAAAAGTAAATTGTAGTAGTAAAACCTGAAGACCACTGATATCAAAAGTTCAGGTTTAGACTTCTTCAACTGATACCTGCTCAGAGTTCCACAGAAAAGTTCATTGGGAAAGTCTTCATCTATTTGACCCCTGCAACACACTGAATAACACATATAACACACCACTAACGTCTGTCACAACTTTGACTTTTCTCCTGGAAAACACGATAAACGTTGATAATTTATATGTGTGATGATGTGTATTTTTACACACCTGAAAAAATAGTCGATGTAGCAAAGATACCCAGAATCAGGGATTCACTCCTCAGAAGCAGAACTCAGGTTGTGTTGGAAGGGAAGCAAGTGTGTGTGTACCAGATCTCAGCAAGCTCACTCTGCCCAGTTGAGATTTCTACAAAATAAACCCCCACTTGCTCTGATATCCACAAAAGTCTGAGCAAGGCATTCCAGACTGCAGGGCTGCTCACACAGAACTTTCAGATTGTAAACCTGGACCCTGAGGCAGTTCACATCTCCTACAGCACATTGACTACAGGGAAATCTCAAACATTGCAATGGAACAGGAGAAAATGTTTTCATTCATTACCTTCTAAGGAGTTGAGCTTTGAAAATTCATAATCAACTTGAAATCTAAAAGGACTCATGCAGCTGGGACAGCCGAACATGGCTGTCATTATATTGTGAATATCTTCAGGGTAAAAAAGCACTGCCACTGCCCTGGGCAAACCCAGCAACACACTTCACAGGTTCAGGGAATGAGTTCTTAAAAGTCACTGTGGGATCAACTGAAACTTTATTAAATTTTCCTCCCTTGACTAGCTTTCAAGAAATTGGTTTCCTAGCTAAAGAAGAAATGTTTCTACTTGATATAATAATGCTGGCATAATTCAGTAAGAGACTAGGGAAACAGGGAATATTGAAATGGAAGGAAAGAACCACTGCATCTTTCAATGCATGTGCATCTTATTGCTGGCTGTAATAACAAAATAACCATGGAATTCAGAGGAGCACTCAGAATTTACTGAATAAAAGAGTTCCAAGGAAGATGGAGATTTAATTCATATGACAACAAAGAAACCCTCTGCTCAAAGTTTGGCTACCACCTCTGTCATGGAGGATGTGCCTGAAACACCCCTGGAAGACAATCCCCACAGATCCCAGCAGAAGCCAAGTATTATTGAGAGGCCACCCACTCTGTTCAAATGAAATACAGGCCTCTGCAATTCCTGAAATTTTTGCTCCAGAACTTCTCCCAGGAAATTTTTAGTGCCATGACAAACCATTTCACACAATCAAGGAATCCCTGGGAAGTTACTCAATGAAGCAGTTAAACTGTGCAGGGAAAAGAAAGAGAATGGAATAAGGCAAGAGGAGCAACAACATTACAAACTGTTACTCATTGCCAGCTATTCTAGAAAAACAACAACGCCCCAATAGTTTTGAAGTTATCTTTCTTTTTGTCACATGGACCTGCAGCTTGAGATCTCTGGATGAAGTTGATGGAAAAACTTAACAGGGAGCATTTCCTAAGTTGTTCACCAGTAAGTGACAATTAGGAACAAAAGAATAGTGTGGTGGAAATAATTCTGTCACAAACTCCACAGTCTCACCTGCTGAAGGATCTTTGCAAGGCTGCCCTTGTCCTTTTGCATGACTCCATCTCTCTGCAAGCGAGCAAGCAACTCTGGCTTCTTGTAAGCCCTCAGAGCAAGTAAATGAATCACCCTGTCCCTGTAGGGTCGCCGATAAACAGCACTGTTCCCTCTCTGCAGGCTTCATGGGCTTTTTCTCTTGTCTTCAGGGGCAGGACATGAAGTGTGTGATTTGACTCTTCTCATATCTGCTTGTTTTCCCAAAGGAAAGGAAAACAGAAAAAGAAGTGTCAAATGGGAAGTTGGCAGAAGGCAAAACAGTTGATTTAAAATGATGATGGATATCTTGGGGACAGAGCTGATATTGAATATCCTTGTGGATCACTTCCAACTCACATATTGTCTGATTCTGTGAAAAAGCCCAGTCCCTAACTGGTACTGTATGGAGCATATTGGAAAGGAAACCTGTACCCTACCAGCAACCAGTCCTGTCTCACCTGAGTTTCTCTGTGCCAGCTCAAAGCAAAATTAGCACCAAGTTCCACAACTCTCTCACTACTGCCAGTCCTAACACCCCAGGTATTCAGTGTTAAATATTCCCTTAGGATCTATGTAGATTGACAGCAAGAATCACACATGTGAAACAGAAAGTCCCCAATGAGAAATTCAGAAGTTGAGTTTTGTCTCTTCAGAAGCCACCATGGTGCTGCCTTTAAATGCTCTGCACGAGGCTAAGGCAGAGCAAGAGCTGCACTCGCAGGGGCAGGGATGTCCCTGCAGGCAGGTGACTGCAGCCACAGCCAGGTCAGAGCCTGTTTTGCTCAGGGCAGCTGGCTGTGCCTGCCTCAGCTCCCTGCTGCAGGCAGCACCACTGAGTGCCTGGAAGGGGAATGTGCACCTGGTGTCTGCCTGGAGCCAGGCTCCTTGGGGAAACTGCACTCAGAACAGGTTAATACAAATGGCACCACCTAAGCACATTGTGCTTTGTGGGAAATGTTGGAATCCATGGACAAGATGACATCAATATCTTCCATTCTATTTTCCTCAAAAGAACCCAATGCAGAATTTTGCAAAGCTATTAATGACCAAGATAAAAAATTAAATCAAGCATGGTTTTCCCATGCTGACCTTATGAAATTCTTTATGCAACTTTCTGAAGGGCATTTTCTTTCAATTTCCCAATTAGATTTAATGGATAATGACAGTGCCTATGTTGTAGTGCGTTTTTAAGTTTCTCTTGTGTTACCCCATTTTATGTATCATTCCCCTTTTGTCCGTGTAAAATGGTTCTTCCCTCCCCAGTTTTCCCGCCACAGCTCTCCTGACAGTTATGTTACTATGGTTGGTTACCCCTGCCCCCTTCAGTTGTCAATCCTTCAAGTTATGTAACTTCCCCTCCCTTATTTTACCACATAAGTAAGCTTTTCCTCCTCCCTGGGCTCAGTCAATCACCCCCCACTCCTCCCAGCTTTCGAGAACCTTCTTCTCTTTGGGGGATGTAATTGGCTGGGGTCCCGGGGCTCCTCTCTAACCTTGTATTTATTGGATATGTTTGCATGTCAGTTATGTTGTGCATCTCCCTATATGTTTTCCTACTTGCTAGCGGGGTTTCCTCCTTTCTCCGCCCCTTGCCTTTAAAACCTCGCCTATCCCCTTGCCCAAGGCCATTTTGCTGGTCGGTGCCCTCCCTCCGTTGGTACCTGCCATCCTTCAATAAACCGATGTTAACCCCCAGCAAGTGGTCACTCCCTTTTCTCATCTCGTCCAGCGCATATAATCCAGTCCGCGATTCGGCCCAGCCCGAGGCCACGACGCCAAGGGGGGCTGATCTCAGATGCAGCGGAGACGTCGGCCGTTTCCCCTCTAGCTCGCCGGACTTGGAGCCGCATACGTGTTCGCGCAGTTTGATGCCCAACGCGGGCCGCGAAGTGGATGATTGACCACCGACCGGACCCCGCGGAGTTGGATTATAATTATCCTTTGGACGCCAGACTATCCCGGGTGGTAGCAGGCCCCGTTGTAGGGGCAGCGCTCCCTGGGGATCAGAGTCACAGCTCCCAGCACCCGAAGAGGAGGACTCCGGAGACGAGAACCGCCGCCCCGGCTTTCATTTCTGCCACCGTCAGATCGGCAAGTCCGGGCCCTGGAACTGGGGACTCTCCGGGCTTCCCCCCTGCCTTTTTAAATTTTCCCTAGGAGTACATGACCTGCTCTAGGGACCTACTCCCTACCCTTTTCCCTTGAGGGCTGGATAGTCCTCGCTCCCTTGCATTTTTTTATTTCGGTTCCCTGTGAGTGCCGGATTCCCCAGACTTGGGGCCCGGACTCACCACCCAACATCCCTTTTTCCTTCTATCTGAACCGCCAGACTTGGGGACAGTGGGGAGAGCAGGGGCTGGCGGTGGGCGGCTCAGTGTTTTAGTTTCTTTATTTCAGGGCGGGTGGTTTTTCCATCAGTGGATTTTCCCCCTTCTATAGGCAGCAGTTCCTGCCCTAGAAGGTGCCATGGGTGCGGGCTTGGGAAAATCCCAGAAGGGAGTTTATTATGTTGTTAAAGGCTCTCTGCTTCAGGGTGGCTATCAGGCCCCCAAGCAGGAGCTGAAACTTTTAGTTAAATGGGTTTTTTCTAAGTTCCCCGAAGTTTCCCTGGAACTTGCAGAACAGCTTCATTTAATTTTGGCAGCCGTTGTAGCCAAATTAAATGAAGCCATTAAATCCGGGGAAACAAAGTTGGCTACCGTGGCATATTGGGCGGGCAGAGTGCATGCCACACTCCACCTGTCAGGGGAGCTGAGGAAAAGCCTTTCTAGTTCGTGTTTGTCTCCCCGTTCTCCTGGTTTGATTGCCCCTATCCCTCAGTTCTTACCCTCTTCCCATAGGCAGGAGCCCTCGAGGGGGATTTTGAGGGCCGACAAGAGGGAGGGGGTCCATCCTGCCCCTGCTCCCCCTCGACCCGCTCAGCCTCCCCCTTCAAGGAGCCCTGGCCAGGCTCCTTCTCTTCCCTCACCCTCTGACCCAGTTCCCAAGTCCCTGGTTAGTGTCCCGAAGTTTGTACGGTTTATGGAAGGTTTGCCAAATGGCTCCCAACGAGCATATGATGGCAGCGACCGCATGGTCGTTCCCGCCAAGGCTCCTTCTTCTTCCCCCAACCCTTTCTGGCCCAGTGCCAACCCCTTCCTTCCCCCCGACCCAACCCCACCTCCTGTTGCCCCTCCTCCGGTTTCAGTTGCCCCTTCTTTGGTTCCTCCCTCTTTCCCACCCATTTCTCCGCCCTCAGCTCCTCCCAAGACTCCTCCCTTTGCCCCACCTGCAGCTCCACCCCCAATTGACTCCTCCCCTGCTCCTCCCTCATATTCTGCTCCGCCTCTGAACTCCACCCAGGGGGCGGAGTGGGGTGGTGTGCTGCGCCCACGCCCTCGTCCCGCCTCTTTGCCAGACCCTACCTCAACCTCATCCTATTCCGGTTCCCACGCTCCCTCTTCCAGTTCCCACGCTTTGTGTTCCGGGGGCGGGGGGGTGGATGACCGGAAACCAGAGCAGGCGCCTATATTGGAAGCCGCTCTGGTTACATTCCACCTGAGCGGAGAGGGGAGCTCCCACGCCCAATGGGTGCCTTTAGCACAGGCCCGGATCAAGGAACAGTGCAAGGCACAGAAGGAGTATACCCGGGAGTCTGAGTACTTCAGGGGGCTCCTCCGTAACGCCCTAGCACAGGGAGATCTGGTGCCTGCGGACTGAGGGCCCTCTTCTCTAGTCTCACCGCAGCCATAGAGTTTAGGGTTTGGGTGGCAGAATGGAGGAGGGAGATCTTGGGTTCTCCCAATTCTTTGGGGGAGCCCTTCAACGTCTCATGATGTGGATGGTCTGGTGATTTCAGAAGATCATCTGGTAGGCGAAGGGCAGTGGGCAAACGGGGCAGCGCAGGCAAGGGCTCTCTTCCCACAGCAGCTAGTAGAGGCCGGCAAGGCGGCACAGCGGTATAAGCTGGCTGTTGCTACCTCTCAGTGGGAAGATGATGAAGCCGAAGCTGCCCCTGTCGCCGGACCTTCAACACCAGGGTCCAGCAGAAGATCAGCGGCCACCCACCCCTGCCACTTGTGTGGCAAAATAGGACATTTGATGCCCCAGTGCCCCTTGAGGCAGGGGTTTCTAGAATATAGAAGGAAGGAGGAGGAGAGAGAGAAAGGGCCAAAAACTAGGCCCTGAGCTCAGCCCCTCCCTGCGTAACGATGAAAATGCGGCGGGCCAGTTAACATCCAGCGGGGAGGGAGGAGAAAAGGGAGAGCCGCCTTTCACTTTGCCGGACTTGAACAATCTCTTGGACTTGACAACTCCAATCTGTGGTGCTTTGCCTACTCCTGCGCTTAACACTATGTCCTCTGTTTCTCCCTACAGGCTGCAGCTCACTAGGGATCTCTATCTCCCTAACAGTGACATTCAGCTGGTGTCTGTCAACCTGCAACACCTGGGTCGCTGGAGGAAACTTCCAGCTGTCAAGGGCATTGTACACTGCTCGTTTGACAGCCAAAATCCTCCAGTCGTCCGACACTTCGGCAGCCACCAGCAGCTGCAGCCTAAAGCCAGGCCCCCGGTTCTTGTGAAGGATCCGGTGGCCTGGCGGACGGAGGGCCCCTTTGACCTGGTGACATGGGGGAGGGGATACGCTTGTGTGTCCACTCCCTCAGGCCCCCGGTGGGTTCCATCTAAGTGGGTCAGGCCCTTCATCCCCAAGTAGAGGAAAAAGTGGGAGGCAGTACCACAGGTCCAGCAAGTGTGTTGGCGGCGGCGGAGAAAGCCCTTCTATCAGACGCCATCTTTTTCTCCAGATCTCCCTTCCGTGGCTGAAGAGCCCTCTCCTCCCGCTTCTCCTCCACCCCTGCACCTGTTATGTCATGTTTCCTCATATTCCCCTCCTGGTCCAGTTCTTTCCCCCCGCATATTTTATTTGAAGTGGCTGTTTGGGGAAGAATCATTTTTGTGAATACCCTATATTTTACTGTTTTCTTTTGTTTCAGTTTCTCCTCCCTAATGGCCCCCGCTTTGACATCGTTGGCTCCCAACCTTGAGCTGCTGCTAATGATAATAATTACCTGTGGACTTTTCTTGTCATCATCGGAGCCATGGGTCATCCCCCAGCCAAAGGTCAACTTCTGGCGTGCCTTGGCTCAGTCACTAGGACAGGACAACATATGCCTTGACACCGGGGCAGCAGAGGACCCGATGTCGTCTTGCCTTGTGGGGATCCCTTTCTCTCCAGGCGAGTTCCCCTCTGCCTTCCAGACTGCCCTTTCCCCTATTTTGGCCCGGAGTCTCACTATCCTCCCTAATTTTGATTCCTCAAATGCCTGGAGAGACGGAGTGGTCAGGCTGAATCCTGCACCTTCCGAGCCCACAGAGTTACATCTTCTCGGTTCTGCCAACGCCTCTGTCTGTTTTCAGTTTGATTACACCGTTGCCCCTATAGAGAAGGGCAGTGAGGTGGTCCAACAATCAAAAACAGAATACCAAGCCAGTCAGTGGTGTCGAGCAGTTCTAAAGATCGGTGGCCCCACCACTACTGGACGGACCCCTTACGCCTTTCCTAGAGGAGTGTTTTTGATTTGTGGCAACCGAGCGTGGGCAGGCATCCCCTCTGGTCTGGTCGGAGGGCCGTGTACTTTTGGCCGGTTGACGCTGTTTACCCCCAATATTACCCAAATTATAAATTGGAAGAGGACAAACATCACATCCGGATTGGCCAGACCTAAAAGAGATTTCAAAGATCTCACAGAGAATTGTGATGATGAAATTACCCATTGGTCACACTCAAAATCCATTGCCTTTACCATTCTATTACCTTGGGTATTGGTGGCGAAGTCTCTAGGTGAATTGGGCCGCCTAGAGTGTTGGGTGGCCAAACAAGCCAATCTTACTTCAGCCGCACTATACGACCTCCTTACAGATGAGGAAATTACACGGAAGGCGACACTCCAAAATAGAGCAGCAATAGATTTTCTATTGCTGCTTCACCATCACCACTGTGAGGAGTTTGAGGGCCTCTACTGCCTGAACCTGTCCTCTCGAGCCGAGGACGCCAGACATTCCATCAAGAGACTGCAAGACCTCGTCCTTCAGGTCAAGCAAGAGACCTCTGACTGGCTGGGGGACATTTTTAAGGGTTGGGGCCTCAGCGGGTGGGCCGGTTCCATAATAGAATCTGTTTGCAAGGTTGTTCTGAGTTTAATAATACTTTTAGCTTTCATTATTTGGATCCGCAGTTTGGTCCAGAGACTAATGGCCAGAGATACCTCGGCATCTGTCAACCATGCCGCAGTCCTGTCGGACGAGCCCATCGAGCTGGAAGACCTCTCCTCGGAGGCCAAAGAAGCTGCAGATGAGGAGGGGGCGACCGCACCGTCCTTCGACCATCCAGGGGCGGGCGGATTCCAGCTAGAAGAAGGCGAGGCCTAGCCGGACCAGCCGCGAGATCCTGAATTTTAAGTTTCTATGGACTTCCCGTTCTTTTCATTTTGTTAAGAAACGGGGAGATCTTGTAGTGCGTTTTTAAGTTTCTCTTGTGTTCCCCCATTTTATGTATCATTCCCCTTTTGTCCTTGTAAAATGGTTCTTCCCTCCCCAGTTTTCCCGCCACAGCTCTCCTGACAGTTATGTTACTATGGTTACCCCTGCCCCCTTCAGTTGTCAATCGTTCAAGTTATGTAACCTCCCCTCCCTTATTTTACCACATAAGTAAGCTTTTCCTCCTCCCTGGGCTCAGTTAATCACCCCCCACTCCTCCCAGCTTTCAAGAACCTTCTTCTCTTTGGGGGATGTAATTGGCTGGAGTCCCGGGGCTCCTCTCTAACCTTGTGTTCATTGGATATGTTTGCATGTCAGTTATGTTGTGCATCTCCCTATGTTTTCCTATTTGCTAGCGGGGTTTCCCTCCTTTCTCCGCCCCTTGCCTTTAAAACCTCGCCTATCCCCTTGCCCAAGGCCATTTTGCTGGTCGGTGCCCTCCCTCCGTTGGTACCTGCCATCCTTCAATAAACCGACGTTAACCCCCAGCAAGTGCTCACTCCCTTTCCTCGTCTCGTCCAGCGCATATAATCCAGTCCGCAATCCAGCCCAGCCCGAGGCCACGACGCCAAGGGGGGCTGATCTCAGATGCAGCGGAGGGGTCGGCCGTTTCCCCTCTAGCTAGCCGGACTTGGAGCCGCTTACGTGTTCGCGCACCAAACCATAGCAAAATCGTGGCAACAAATGCAACAGATGTAGAAAAAATTATGACTGATAGCAATCAAAACACAACCGTCATTTTTCTACTCCATTAAGTAGTTATACAATTATCAAACGTGTGCACTCACATAACAGAACACAGTAACCAATGAAGAAAAATCCTTTTATTCAGAAGAGGTTCAGATGTCTTTACAAGAAAGACATGATTTCAATTTACAAAATCAACATTACCACCAGCACTCTTCCTTAAGAGTTGTCTTTTGTAAATGTCAATTGTGTAAGCAAAGCAAACGATCCATACCCAAACATTTCTACCACAAAATCTCTATTTAGATTTTGCATATATATATTAAAAATACATATGAATATCATGTCTTCATACTTCAGGTCCTTCCCCTCCAGGAACCAGCTATAAAAGAGTAAGACATTTTTGCATTAGTTCCATAGCGTTAAGCTTTATAAACCCATACACGACAGCTCATACTTTACAAGAAACATTTTAGGACATGGAGACTTCATGCTAGACCACAAAAGTGGCTTTCAGACCCTCCCAACAGATGAAGTCAGTTATTGCCAGAAACGCACAAACCAAAAAGGCAGCAGGGAGTAAATCAGCATAGCACCTCCTTGTGAAGAAAGCAAAGAACTGAAGAACAGAAAAAGAAATACAAAAGACAAAACATGAGGGGGAAAAAAAGGATTAACCACTACTTTTACTGGTATCTTTTTCATTATCAGCTGAGCACTTCTAAAGAGAAAGAGCTTCACTGGTTTTGGGATCAAAATAAAAAAAAGTCTAAGTCATGGACTTCCTGATATGGGAAGATACATTACCAAAAGACACACGAGATCTAATGCACAAATGTATCTATCTATCTATCTAGCTGAAAATTCACCAGGTTCTTCAAGGGCAACACAGGCCCAGCCTAACTGGATGGTAGGAATTTCACCTCATACAAGGAGTCAGAACATATGCTGTCCTTTCAACATGCAGAACAATAACCAAAGCAGAAAAAAAGGCTTAAAAATTAACACAGAATGGCACCTGCTCCGACACACAATGCAGAGGCAAGACAGGTAAAAAACACAATGGAGACTATTCCTCATTCATACAGAGCCAAATTAGACTCAGATCTTTCCACTTCAGCCTTCCTATTCCCACAAAATTAGGAATACCCTTGTATTGGAAGTCCAGGCTTTGTGGCCAGCTATGCATGCAAGCTACTTGAAACTTCCTGATGTAGTGGAACTGTCAGGAAAGCTCGGCTTAAAGGAGTTGAATACAATCACTGATCGATTTACAGGCACAGAAAGTCAACACAAGCATGACTCACCATAGTTATGTTATTTCCATTGAGCAGAATCTGGTCCAGCTTTGTGATTCTTCTGCCCTCAGGTGTGATCTCACTGGGAAGGAGCATTAGAAACAGTAAGTAAGAACACAGAACCAGGGACAATGGCTCCAGATTTGACCACAGAACGGATATAAATCTCTGCATTAAGGTGCCCATTGCTGGAACTAACAAATAAATCAGCTACATGGCAGCATAACCTGGATAAATGGAGCACCTAGGTACAGAAAGCTAACTGAAAAGGTCTCTTCTACTCAGTACATGGAGATGTGTATTCACCCTCTAAAGCTTAACAACTTCTTGAATATGATATATCAACATATTATGACAAAGTAAAAATATTGAAGTTTGCTACCTTGTTGAATCTTAGCCTAGGTCTTAAAGAAGTGTAAAAACAAATTAACTACTAGAAAGTTTCCCACACAACCCATGCAAAATTAAGACTACAAATAGGATCCCCATACAAGTATAAACAACACAATAGCTACTCTATGACATAGCTGTCCTGAACTTTCTATTGTTTTAAGATCACTTTCTATTGTTTTAAGTGCAATGTTAAACTACTCAGCTGGTAAGTATTCCACAGCTGTAAAAACACTTTTTTTACACATCTTACACAGTACTTTGTCTCAGTGAACCAAATAATAAACAACAACAAGAGGCAGAAAACGTACTTACAATTCCGTAACATCTTCCAGCACCATATCTGAAAATCTAGTTTCAAGGAAAATAAGGCCCAGATTTTACAACTAGACTATTTAATGCTATTTTCATTTTATGTCAATATGTGATTTTACCTTAAATTTGAAAATATCAGAATACAACTGATCCATTAAAAAAAGGTCTATTCAGTGAACCCAAAACTCTGAAAAGCTATAAATTACTTAGGCCAGAGCATAAAGCAGGTAGCCTTAAACGTCCATAAAAGGATACTGACAAAGTCATCAAATCCTAGAAGTGTCCCAACAATTTCTTTGTCGCTCTTCATCACGATGTGAATACGTGAACCGATGCACTTGTCCACAAGTTCTGTAGATACACAGAAAAGCATACGTTCTACAAAGCAAGGGTTTCGTGCCTTACGGGGTTTCTTGAGTTTATTTACACAAACAGACACATTCCACACAACCTTACACACCCCTCCTCCACCCTCCCACACAAACCAGACCCTCTCCCATACCCCCCCGACATCCTTACATCCATCCCCACTCCCACCGGCCTCCCTCAGACAGTGCCACAGCCCCACACCTCATCCCCCACACCGATCCCCTACTCACACTCCCCTTTCCGCGGGCCCCAGACCCCGATATCCTCGCGGGCCGTGCGCGGGCCCCGCCGCCTGGCGCTCCCGCCCTCCCGCTTCCCGCCAGGCGCCGGCGCAGCTCGGCCCCTGGAGGGGCCCGCAGCCGCCCCGACCCCCGGAGAGGGACCCCGCCCCGGGCCCTGACTGGGAATCCCGAGAATTCGTTACCGAGCGGCAGGAGCTGGGACGGGTTGGACACCGCGCTGGCCGCCATGTCGGAACCGGCCCTGGCGAATGGCCGCCGCCACACATGAAGGGCCGGGCCGGCAGCCGCTCCGCCCGCCGCACCGCCCGCAGCACCGCCCACAGGGGCAGGGCCGGGCCGGCAGCCGCGCTCCCCTCGCTGTGCCGACCTGTCCCAGGAGTCGCTCTCTGCGCTGCCTCCAGGCAGAGAGGAGACTTGAAGGAAATCCCCCCTTTTCCCCCTTCCTTCTCGTCCTGCTGGCCCAGCCGAGCAGCGCCGGCGGGGCTGCCGCCGGTACCGATGTGCCCCCGCGCCAGGACCGCGGACCGTGTAGTGTGCGCTGTGATGGCTCAGCTGCTACAGCGTCACGGAAGAAGGCAGGTTGGAAAAGATCTCTGAGATCACCGAGGCCGATCCCACGAATCCCACCATGTAAACAAAAACATAGCACTGAGTGCCACATCCAGTCTCTCCTTAAATAACTCCAGGGACACTGACTTTACCACCCCCTTGGGCAGATCTTCTGTGAAGAAATTCTTTCCAACATAAACCTCCCCAGCACAGCTTGAGGCTGTCCTCTTGTTCTGTCACTTGCTACCTGGGAGAAAGAGACCAGCCCCCCTGCCTGTCTACAACCTGCTTTCGGGCAGGTGTGGAGAGTGGTAAGTCCCCCGAATTTCCTTTTCTTGACACTAAACAACCCAGCTCTCTCAGCAGCTCCTCAGGGCGCTTGAGCTCCAGACCCTTCATCGGCTCTGTTGCCCTTCTCTGGACTCACTCCAGCACCTCAATATCCTTCTTGCAGAGAGGGGCCTGTTGCCAGATGAAGAATTGTTTGCGCAGTGGGTGGGTAAATACAATGCTTATTCTTCAAAAACCGTTGACCTGTGGAACTGCCCAATGCTTATTCTGTAGGAAGAAGAATTGGAAAGCGACCAGCCCAGTTGTGCCAACTTTTGCCAGTTCACTAGGCTGTCAGCTATGACTTTGGAGTCCCTGACCACCCGGGACCACCAAAGAGACCCCCAAGACAGAAGAACACATGGAGAAAGGGGAGGGAACATATGTTAAGGACTTCAGAGAAATGATTCTCATATGTATGTTTCTTCTAGGAAATCCTGTCAATGTGTATGTAAAATACAGTGCATAAACTAGAGCTCTGTACTCAGCATGAATGAGATTTTGGAGGAGCTATCCCCTCATGCATTCCAGCTCAATAAAGAATGCTGGCTTCTTAATGCTGCATTAGTGTTAAGGAGTTTTTATTTTTACTGACTTTTGGTAACGTGCCCACAGCTGAACATAGGACTCAATTGTGGTCTCACCAATGCTGAGCATAGGGGGGCAATCACTGCCTGCTGCTGCTGGCCCCCCTCTTTTATGTGAAGATTTTCATTTCCCACATTTGTCAGTTGACTCTCTAGAGATGTGTGTGGGAGGTTTTTGAAGCCTTTCAGTAACTTAATCCCACCACCGTTCCCAGCTGGCTTCATCTGTGTGCAGTAGGCGCTGGGGCCAGAGACAGCCCTCTGGGCCTCCTGGGCGTGGGGAGTGCTGCACAAGGGGGGCACTGGCTACCACCCTCATCACAGGAATCCCCCAGACCTGCTCAGAGAAGGAGGTGTTCGCTGGAACTGTGGACACTGGGGGCACTGGCCCTCACCCCTTCTCCACCTGCTCCTGTCCTGCTGGGCACAGGCCTTAGCTGGCATCACAGGAGCTGTGCCAGGGAAAATGGGCCTTGAAGGCGCAGGCAGTGCTCCTGTAGGGGCAGAACAGCGCTCAGTGGATATGGGGAGTATTCTGCTGGTACAGGGGGAGATAGGAGGACATTGGCCACAGCTTTGCAGAAGGGAGGGAGGGCACTGACTCTTTCCTTGCCGTGAAAACTGTCAGCAAGGTAACACCGAATGCCATTGATCCTCCATATCCCAGCTGCTGAGATGGCCATTGTTCTGTGAAGGTAACCATTTCAGCATCCCTAACTTGTTTCTCCAGGCTCCATGCAAGGATGTGCCAGTTTTGTCCTGACACCAACATTTAATTTTGCATGTGAAAATGAACTGGCATCGGCGGTCTAACTTGCTGTCCGTACTTATTGCAATTCTTATTTTCATTTCCTTTCTGGTATTTCACAAGAGGCATTAAACCCTAGATGTATCCACTTTTTAACATCACATCATCTACACTACATGCTCTTCTGTGCCTGTTTGCTTTCTCCCAGCTTCTACTTTCAATATTAATTTGGGAGCCTTTGAATTTTTAGGGCCAAAAACCTCACTTCATTAAGATCAAAGTGCAGCCTTTTCCTCTTGTTCAAACTCCTCTTGTCCCAGAAGGCTTCCTCCTGCTCCATGGACCTTGCTCTCTGTATCTCATTTGGGCACTAAGACTCTTTTTTAGAGCTAGGATTTCTATGTATTCCTGTCTTCATGCATGCAATTGACAATGTTGCATGGAGTACCACGTCCTCATCCTCAGCTACCTGTCTGACAGCCGAAACTTGGTCCCTTCCATTGACCTGCATCAATGCAACAAACATGGACCAAAATACTAATTTGTGACCCTGGAGCCCCACATCTTGATGTTGCACAAAGCCTGCTGCCTGTGTGCCCAGCAGCTGGCTATCATTAAATTTCCCAAGCACAGCTACCCAGGTCTAGTAACAGAATTTTCTGACAGCATCAAGTTGCTTCTTGCTGTTCTTTATGCTCTTTGCTCCTCCAAGGTGCACTGCAATCCTTGCTCTCTTGCCTAGGAAACTGGGACAGCCTGAGGAGAGCATAAGTTTTAGAGGACTGCCACTGAAGGTGTCTGCATTTCTCTCAGCTGCTGCCATTTGGAGAGAGCTCTCCATCTGAGAAAATAAATATTCTCTCTGCACAAGCAGCAGATTCTTGTCCCATAGCTACCAATAGGAAACTGTCACTTGTGAAGTAATCCCAACTCCCGCAATGCTGACCTTTGGGGGATCCCTATCTTCTTTAATGCCTGAGTGTGCCATCTGGGGAAATCTTGTGTCGACTGAACTTCTGTAGTTCTGCCGATTCAGCTAATTTGTTGTCCTATCCCTTCAGCTCACACCCTACCTGGTGCAAATGGCCATAGAACTTTCCTGTTTGTGGTTCCCAGTGCTGCTCAGTTACTGTCCTTTACTTCTGCCTGGGTCTGGGAAAGATCTGGCCTTGCAGCCTCTACACTGCCTATACTTACCTGTGTTCTCCATCTGCCCAGCCCCTCTACACAAACCTGCCAGGCTGACTTGTTTGCTCTCCTTCTCCACTGTCTAGAATGACACTGAAGTCTTTTTCTTTAGGCTACTGACATGGAAACAATTATCTTTCATTTGGGTCCCAAATGCAGTGCAATAATCTCACAGCAGAAGTCTTGCAGCCCAGCCGCAGGGCAGGCAAAACTACAGCAAGGGCACTGTAGTTTTGAAGCACCCAAGCCAACTTCAATGCTTGGGTGAGCACTTATTCGGAGGGGAAAGGGCAAGGGAACTCATGTGGAACTCAAATTCAGAGCTACATAAAAACTATGGAGCCCTGCCTTTACTCAGAGTGTCTGGTAGAGCACAGGAAGTATTATTTATTGGTCTAGAAAGTGTAAAGATATGCTCAGAGTACCCAGCTACTCAGCTTCAGGAGTTTGCTGTCACACTGTGTTATCTCACGGACCTTGTTGCATAAGCCATCTAGCAACAGTTTTTGTCCTCGAAAGTTTTTCAATGTTGGCAGAAAAATTAGTAGCTCACTCTTTGCATCCATTTGCTGTCCTGCAGTACTAATGTTAGAGACCAAAAAATTTTGTTTCTTTCACACTTGAAAGCAGTTTTTGGAAATGAAGATGTGAAGGAAAATCCTGACAGCCATTATCCAAATCAGCCAAACTGGAAGGGTGACATACTAAAAATAAGCCTTCCAAATGAATAGGGTTTTTTGAGGAGCTGGAATTAATGAGCAGCCACCTGCTCTGCCTTAAGGCATCCCTGGGGTGCAGCACCTCAGACAGGTTGTCCAGTGCTGTCTTCTGTCCTTTAGATTGTGTGTCAGCTTCCACACATGCACCTCAAGGCTAGAGCTAGACACTGTGCAACAGTTTTGAACCATCATCAATCACCACAGACTCAAAGATGCTCCACATTCCTGCATGCATGGCAAAGTGCTGGGAAGCAAACTATTGCACTTCCTATCTCCCTCTCCTTCTTCCCTGGCCACTATGTGCCTTCACTTCCATGATACCAGCCGTGCAGGCCTGGGTGGGCTGAAAGCATTAACAAGACCATGGGTTATTAGGTTTCACAAGGTGGGTAGGAAGGTTTCTGTGCTGTCCTGGACTCTAGAAGTTGACATGAGTTGTGAGTCTTGCTCCATATCCTGACACAAGTATTGCCTTGGAGTTATTTCCACAAGCTCAATGAGGAACTTCAGACAAGGATTTGCCCTCCTCAGATCCACTGCCTAGTCTGCAGAATGGGGAAAAAAGAACCTTTATTGCTCCAAATCCACAATAAAAGGAGCTAGTGTTAATCATGTGGCAAGGAAATAACCATTCAAATGCACCTGTTTCTTCTGCCCATCTTGTACCACAATCCAGGTGTCCACATGTGGTTGATGTGGACAAAGATTGTTAAGAGCTCTGAAGGATACCCACAAAAAATTTAAAAGCATGGAGTTTTGAATCTGTGTGCAGAGCTGTGTTTGGTCTGCTATTTCCAGCACAGCGTCTAAAACTCACTAAAAGAACTAAATGAGCAGGTGTGATGGCTCTGGGTCTTTCAGAATTTCATTCCTTCAATTTTATTTTCCACCAGTGACCTTTCTTTAAGATCTGCTAAAGATTTTCCAGTGGACTACTGTCTGGGGAATCTTCATTGAGACTTTTGAGCTTGTATTTTAATGACAGGCCATTTGCTTGCTATTGAGTGCTGAAGGCTGTAGTGGCTGGAGGATGTTCTTTGAGCCCTTCCTGCATAAATGCTCATTTCATGGTTGATGCACCTGAAGGAGTGTGATTTAGTGATCCAAATGATCCTTGTTTTTATCTTGATATATTCCTAGGAATTCATGGGAAGTGGATGGTTCTGTGTGCCATGAAATGCACAGATGTCCTGAGGAGGGAGTAGGGCCTCAAGAGGAGAAGGCACATCCAGTTGGCTTAAGTGCCAGGCTAGCCCCACTCTCTGAGGGCTTTTGTTATGACTTCAGAACTACTTTTGGTCCAAGGGAATTTAGGCTGTATCAGTATGTACCACAGGTATGACAAAGATGAAGAGGTTTATAATTATCACTATTTGAATATGGTAGAAGCCCATCAGAGCTTTTCCTATCCTAACAGCTAAAGGCAGTGAGACTGTTAAGTGACAGTTTGTATTCACCAAGCAGGGATCTCTTGACTGAATGCAGTGTTTGGTCTACCAGTAAATGGAAATGCAGAAGTATAGTTTCTGCAGTGATTTCAGATGTTGAAATTCTCACATTACAGCAAGACACCCCAATATTGTAATTTCTGAATGCCTTCCAATCCAGAACCTGGTTCCTATCACTCACTGACACTGGTTTTCTTTATGCATTAGTAAAGAAGATGAGTTACCAATACATCTATTAGCACTCCCTGCCCTAAATCAGTTATCCTTCCCCATATGGAATTTTACCTGTATGACTATCAAGAGTTCAATTTTTGTATTTAATTTTTGTACTTAATTGGATTTTTTACCATGCACTATTGTCAGGACTTATGGTAAGAAAGTTCAGTCCTACAGAGATGAGCTGAAGGTAGGCAGCAATGTTTTGTCTTGGCATTCATGAAGTGTATTGATTTACAGTTGCAGACATGTGCCATTCATCCTATTTCTTTATTGCTCTGCATTCTGTGTACTTCCAAATATATGCTTCAGTAAAATTACTGCTTCCAGTCAAATGCTCAGAAGCAATCTTAATTTATAGCAGTCCTTCTTCCACTAAAGGTCATGAGAAAACATTATGGAAAAGAAACAGATATCTGGAGCCCAACCCTACAGAGTGATACAGATTCCCAGGACACCCTCAAGTGTTTTCCTCTGCTGTTGACCGCACTGCATGCAGGACTCTTGGCTGCCAGCAGCTCAGCTTTCAACTCTTGGAGTTTTGGAGTAAAAAGTAAAAGGAATATTTTGGTTTTGAATATTCTTGCAGGAAAATATTATAACCTGGAGGAAAGAAATGTTTTAGGCATCCTGTCATGTGCTGTGTCCCAAGATATTGTAAACAGTAACAGTCTATAATTGAAATTAAACTGCAATGTTTAGACCAGAAATGCCACATACTTTGCCTAAAAGCACTATTTTCCAATGTGTTTAAGATGTTAATTGCATTTTGAAATTCAAGCAATTTCTTTCTAGGAGGGTAAAAATTTCTTTGCAGGAGGATAAAAATTCCATTTGCTACACAATTCCACTTAATGAAGTCTAACTCTCTAGGGGCTTGACCTAAGGATTAGTGCAAGTCATGAAATATGGACTTATTTTCTGCTCTGTGAATGTTTGGATTCTGATGGCTTTTGTTCCAGAGAAGGGCAAGTGTGGTGTGGTGGTAAGTGATGTGTTTAATGTCTTAGGCATCTCTGTGAGTGAAAGGGACATGCAGAATGGGTGGGCAGCTGACTATCTTGAGTCAGTAGTTCAGGACAATCACTGATACAGAAAAGAAGAGTCACTGTGGGTTTGTGTTAGTGCATTAAGGACTGTTTTTAGGCGAGGCAGAGTATTTCACAGGTGGCAGCATTTCCTGGTTGTTACCATGCTCCATTCTTCACGTTCCCTCCCTGTAGCAGCTGCCTGCTCTTCCAACTTTCACCCACCCTTTGACACATTTCTTCTGAGTTTCCCCAGGGTAATTTTCATTGAATTCCTCGTTATGCATGTGCCAATATGCATTAGAAGAGTTGACTCTGTCTGATTTTCAGCTGCTATTTGCAGATTGTGCTGCAAACCTGTACTGGGGGTAGCAGCCACCAAAGGTCACCAGCACCCCTGGAGATGGAGCACCTCCTGACCATAGGGAGCAAACTAGACACTCCTTAAGCCTCACAAACCCAGCACGTGGGTCCTATCTCTTCTTTTTTTATCCTTTTAATACACCCTAACTCCTCCTTCTTTCCCCTCTTTTACCCCCTTTCCCTCCCTGTCAAGTTACTTTCTTGACATCTAGTGGTATTGTGTTCTCCAAACACCAGAGCAAAAGCCAGTGCTGTGCCAAAAAAGCTCTTGTCTCTCATCAGTTTTATCCTTCCCAACCCCTTTTTCCTCCTGTTTGATTTTTTCCAGGAAGAAAATGCTTGTCCTTGGTTTTTAATATCCTGCATATCAAATATATCAATATACTTTCTGTTTTGGTTATTTATAAAGAATATTCATTTACAGTAAAGTCTGAATAAATTTACTGCCCTTGGTGCCAGGAAAATCCCCATACAATAATTTAGGAAAGAATGTCCAAGATATGCATAGAAACCATCCCTAACAAAAAGGTTCTTGCTAAAGCTAGGAATACTCCATGAAGTGGAGGCCTCTTAAATATGCAGCTGATAAGGGACTATGCACTGTCACACGTCTGCAGGAGGTCACTGCATCCTTCTTGTGGAAACACATCAAAAAATACATTCAGCTACAGCATGTGCACCTGAACAATGCAGGCTGTTGAAGGGATGGCATCCTGCTGTACCGCGTCTCATGTGCTGTATTCTGAACTTGACAGTGTCTCACAATGACGTTCAGATCACAAAAAGAAGAAAGTTCTGTTCAATGGCATCTACTGACAACTGAACACACAATGACCAACAGTGAAATTAAGGAACCTGGTGTTCCTGTCAGGATTTGTTCCTGCACTCTGATAAAACTACAGTTCTGATGACTCATTTAAGGACCTTCCATCCTGAAACAGGAGGCTGGCAACAAAACGACAACCCATGCCACTGCCTTTCCTGTTAATTCACTAGCAAAACAGCCTGTAATAAGAAACATAAAACATGGACACACAAGGCAGTCCATGTGCTTAAAAATGTGCTGCACAAATAGATGCTGACCAGGCCTCTCACATGTGTATGCTGGTTCCTGTCAGAAGGTGGGGAGAAGGCATGAGTCAAATCAATCTGCTTAGAAGTGTTGAAAAGTGAAACCACCTTACATTTACATAACATCTTGCCCTGTGGAGTGCAACCGGGCCTTTTTAATACAAATAATGAGCCTTTTGAGAGCTATTACTGTCTGGAGCTTCTACTAAGCTAAGCTGAGTCAGTACTTTCCTTCATGTCTCACAACACTTAACTTGATGGAAATCAGTAGCACCCTCAGTGTGCACATAGCATAACCTTGCTTTTCTGGAACTTGATTCTGCAAGTCAAGGGAAGAATGTGAAAGACTTTTCATCCATCTCATTTAGGACCTGTGTTAAACTTTTGGTTTTATCTCACCCCTGAAGGAGGTGGTTGTACTGTGCTGCTGCACTTGTGCCCTCTGGTAGCCTAGTAGTTCAGGAATTGTTTACATTTGTGGGGGTCCAGAGCACATTTCTCCTCCCTTCCTAATAAAAGCCTTCATCATCATCATCATGCATGTCACTTGATCGACTGATTCATCTTTTCACTTTGTCTAATTTTTTTTTTTGTACGATTATCTCCTTTCAGCAGAAAAGCACCACCGACCACAACTAACTGCTTCAAAATGCTGAGTGCCATGCACCTTAAAAAGCCCCAGACAACTACTTGGCCATAATATTAACACATCACTGAAAGAAGTATTTACCCGTACTTCTAGACAAAAGCTTTCCTTAATCCAACTGCTGTATAGTCTTGAAATTTTTGAATATCTAGCAACTGACTTAGCAAGAAGAGTAATTCTGGAAGGTGTCCACACAAAACAATGATGCCTACCATATCTGTTCTTTAAACCTATGCAATGCAATATAAAGTACCTTAAGTCACACATTCAGTCACTATTTATTTGAAGTTCATATTTTGTAATTGGAAAATAGTAATTGAAGGCACCTTTCCAGCTCCCTCTGTAACTCTGTATCTACAGAATTAATGTGAAAACATGCAATAGGTCCCAAATAATTCCTGGCACCTGCAATTAAATACCTCAAATTCTACTCCAACATGAAGAGATTTATGACTGTGACTGCCTGCATTAAGGATGTCCTGAGCAAAGAGCCAATAATCACACTACCTTGCTAAGCATGGCTGAAGTAATGATCAACTGTCAGGAGGCAGATTAACTGTAGTACATTAAAACACAAGCTGACTATTCAAATTATAATTCGAAGATTTTTTGAAGAATAATGTTCCCCAATCCCATATGCAAACAAAACAATTGGACTACATTCATATATTAATTTTTTATTTTCCCGTACAATATTCACAGGGTCTGCTTTCTGTCTTATTCAAACTAAATTTCCCCACCCATGCCCTCAAACTAAAGAACCGACATTTCAGGACACAAAAAGAAGTCTTGTAAACATAAAACATCCAACGCATAGCTGAAACCCAGAGCATTTAGCAATTAAAAACACAGTTATATCCCCTTTAACGCAGGGTGTTCTCTTGTGTATCACACCAAAGATTAACCAAACTGCTTGTATATTAAAAAGGTGCAGCTTTAACCAAAGGTCACAATGCACTTCTTCACCCACTGCGTGTTAGCATGTGTGTTTTATTATATCCTATTCAGTCAGTTAAAAACTATATACAGCTACGTGGAAACGTGTGTTTGTGCCATGTTTTTAACAACACAAAAATAAAGGCATTTTTAAGCTGTTGCTGCACATTATGCAGCAGGATGCCAGACCACTGGTTTAGACACCTAACTTTAATGGAAAAGTCAAGTCCACTAAACCTCTGCTGTGGGAGTAACATTGAATGGAACAGTCCACTTCACACATTCAAACATTGTGAAAGAATAAAGAGACATGTATGCAATAGCTGATCATCATCAGTTTTATAGCACTAGTTACCACTTTTGCCAGCACACAGAACAACTCAGTAGGAAAAAAACCCAACACAATTCAAGCCTTCAACCAAATGCCTTTGTTGTGATTAAAGCTACATAACTAATATTCAAACTCCAGAAATAATGAACACTAGCAAAAGTAAATCATATTTTCATTTGACACTTGCACCTGAAGTGTACCACTTGCTTTACTACTGTGTGCAATGCAGCACAAAAAGTACTAGACATGAGTTGCTGAAGCACAAGAAGAAAGCACAGAGGTACAATCAAGAATGTTGTATGCAGGCACAGCTTTGTATCGCAAGACAAAAGCAGACTTTTGTTTTCTTGTATTAGTGGGTCTAACTATTTCTGGGAACGTGCATCCCAAAATGAGACTGCAGTATTCAAAATTCAGTACAGGATAGCAAAACTTTACATCCTGAATTTTACTTAAGGAAATTTAATACCTCCATGACCTTCTAAATAGTCTTTGAGCTGTCTGATGTTTTCCTTCAGTTGCCAAAAGAGCAGTCAATAAATTCATAACAGAGTAGGGGCACTTTTATTTTTTTCAACCATGACATGATTTTAAAATCAAGTCATCTTAGATCAATTCCTCAGACTGCTCAAGTGTCACCTGAACAAGTAATTTCAAGTTTTTGCTAGAAATACTATAGGCAATTAATAAGGGTGTAGAACTCTTTCTCTGCTTGCCAAGAACTTGTGTAAGAAGCATCTTTTGATTGAACTAGTAATTGATGACAAATTTTTTACTTTAGCTTATTTTGTGTGCATTAAAGAATTGGTCAGCATACTTTTTTTTTCCCCAGAGCAATTAGGAGTTTAACCTTACTATGACCAGCTCAATTCAAACAATGGGCATGTATATACATTTACTACCTTCAACAATGAAATAAAAGAGAATTTTACAGCACATAAGCTACTGAAGACATGAGCAGTGAAAGCAATGTAACTCTAATAACTCTACCAAAAAGATAACCTGAAATATTTAAAACATTTCCTGACCACTAACAAAATAGAGTGGCAATTAGATGCACAAGGCTGTCATGTCTCAGTGCAACACAGAGAGGAATATTTACAGCACTTGTGCAATGCAGTATCAATATCAAATTGCCCTCTTACTAGGAAAACAATTTAGTAAAAAGCTTTGTACGTGCCTAACACATAATATAACCTCATCCAGTGCTGGTGCTGTGCTGCTTAACAAACCAAGCTACTTCTGGTCTTAAATCCAAAAAGCAGCAGCAGCATGTATAGTACTGCACAGGTTCAATGACAAAGTTAGAAGACTCCCTATTCTACTGCACATTTTTTACATAAACTTGGAAACTTGGATTTTTTGTTTTGTATGCAGAAGTGGATTTCCTGAGTAGTCTTAGTCTCAGCTTACAATTTCTTCAGTAAAACAAACATTGCAAAAGAGAAAATGTATTTATTTTAATACAGAAGATGTTTAAGCAATCATAATGAAGTATAAAATTCAGCAAATTCTGACGACTTTCCAGGCTGCTAAAGAATGTGTACCACAATGTAGTGCCAAGCTTTCAACGATTTTACAAAAAAGCAATGGGTATGATTCCATTTTTCTAAAACAGCAAATCAAACCAATGCACTACAGTTAATAATATTTTCTGTTTTGTAATCCAAGATATTCAGCCTGAAAATTAAAATGAAATGAGATTTTCATATATGATCTCTTGTATCAGACACTAGACTGTTGTGTTATTTTAAAGTGTTACACTGCAGATGACTAATTGTAGTGGTAAAAATCAAACTTGGTTTGGATTAATATCAGTAAAAATAAAGAGACACTAGACACTGCTAGATATTTTAATACAGGAATTAAAATATTTACGTTCCGAAGGATCCTTAAAAATATTTCAAATTATGTGTCCCTTTCATAACTTTTTGGATCTGTTTTGTGATTTTTAAGAGATG
This sequence comes from Melospiza georgiana, assembly GCF_028018845.1. Classification (NCBI taxonomy): domain Eukaryota; kingdom Metazoa; phylum Chordata; class Aves; order Passeriformes; family Passerellidae; genus Melospiza; species Melospiza georgiana. Next base: position 8,164,398 of record NC_080465.1, read on the forward strand.
AGGAGTAAACACATTTGAGTGTTGCATATATTCAGACCTCTGTACCTACAGTTAAATTGGAGAACCACTAATCTTAGTGAGTAACACACCTGAAGCATTGCCGCTACTGGTTACGATCCAACGCGTGTTGTCGTGGTTCTTTTATCCGAGAAGAAGCTTTTGAGGAGAAATACCTGCCCAATACTAACAACAAGAAGGATGATTGCTTCCCCTATTGACCAGTAGGCCACCCTTGTGTTTAAATCCTCTGCTCTGCTGCGGCCCTGCGCTTCCCTCAGGCGGAAGTGAGTCTGATAGTCGATGACAGACTTCAAAGCTTCGTGAATTGAAACGCACGCAGACTCCATCTGGAGAAACAAACACACAACACAGAATTAAGAACCCTTCTAGTGATTTTGTGCTTTGATATTTAAAATGGAGTCATGTAATTTTGCAAGCTAAGAATGTAAAATGTAAATACATTTTACTGTATTTACACTATTTCTATCTAATGTCAGATAGAAATAGTGTAAATACAGTAAAATGTAACTTACACTGATGAAACTTTACACACAAAAATGTGATGCTGTTAAATACAGAAGCAGATAAAACCACAGAACTAATAAAAAGCAACAAGCTCTGAGAATTAATGAACAAATTCCAAATTTATACTTGGATTCAAAATGACCCTCGGAAATATTTTTGAAATGTCATTGATCCTCCAGCTGTTAATTCCACAGGAAAAAAAGCAGTTGCTTATAATATTAAGATACACAGAGCAGATACTATGTGCTTCAGTTTTCACAAATATGACATTCTGCATTGATTAATTCTCACTCAAGTTGTACAACATGTACTCTGTTGTCAAGGGACCATTCTCTTACTCATCTAACAAAACTGGTTAGAGAAGGGACAATTGTTACCCTTCAGTGCTCCTGAACACTCAATGCCTTATTCATACAAAAATACTTACCAACTTGGCCAATTTAATGGTTTTTCATTTAAAAAAAAACCAAAATGCATTTTTGGTTTTCCAAGTCCTAGATAATTTTTTATATAAACTTCTTGCAGTTTTAGTTTATCTGCTCTAAGTACTCCTGTGTTTTGATCACTAAGACACAGTCATTAGATCTTCAAAATACTTACTTTCTACTCACAACTTAAGTTTCTTTTTAATGGCTTAAAATTAATATTTCCTGAAGATCAAACAGCACAAATTATTTTAAAGGAAATGTTTAACGCCCTTGTAGGGCTGCTCTGAGTCCCTTAAATCTGTATCTAACCACATTTTGATGACTTTCAAGACATGTGTCTGAACAAGTCTAAGATAATCTCGACAAAATTCAGAATGAGTTTTTTCAAACTAAGTTTTGCTATTTGTAAATTGTAAAAACATCCTGATCTGCACAAGGGATCTAACACAAGGTCACTCTGGTTTTATGGATTTACCTTTAACTGCTTCCATGAAAGGCTGCCCAAATTTGGTCATGCCACAAGCCTGACCAGAACTGCAAAAAGAATCTCCTTCCAAAGCAGCAAAAAAAAGAAACTAGGAGATACAGTATCAAGAATCCGGACTCAAAATAAAAGCACTGCAGCAATTAATGAAATGATCCAAAGAAAGTTTTAAGGTATTTAGATTGTGCACAGGGGGTATAAAACTATAAAATCCTGAAAACAGAGTAACAATAATGCTCTGACACTTTCTAGACTTAAAAAGCCCAAATATCTAGAAGCCAAATAAATATAGCTGACTTTATTTATTTTGCTAGAATTTCCTTCTCCAGTTTAAAAACAATAATTACACAAGTTCTCCTGCTAAAAAAAGTTTTAAATATAGAAATAATTCTATTGTTTTAAATATAGAAATAATTCTGACAGTTTCTCCAGAGCTTGGAAATGTTTTAAACCCTATTCCACCAATATCTATTTTGTGAAATACACATGTCAAGAGACACAATACTGTGTCACTGAAAGGATGTTCCATTAGAAACTTTAGAAAAATCCCACCAACCAAATGGAAAACAATCAAAAAAATACCAGAAACCACCCGAACAACAAAACCCCAAACAACAGCGGCTTTAAGTTTCTGTCCTAATTTCCTCTTAAACATTTGGTGATTCCTACTCAGCTTCACTTCATGAATTTTCAAAAGCAATGTAGATAACTAAAGCAGCTAAACTTGAAGAAAAACTGCCTTCACTTAACAACTTTTGCCAAAAACAAGTTACCTGGGTAAGTGCAGTTACTCTGTTCTCACTAGGAAACAGTGGTGGATCTTCTCCAACCTGGAAATCGAAGTACACAGTTTTGTGTGTGAAAGTAGAGAACTCATTGCTGAAGCAGAACTTGTATGTTCCATTCCTGGATGCAGTAAATGTGAAGCTATCATATTGTTTCTTCATCTCTTTGTACAGCACAATGCCATCGGGATCTTCCAACCGACAGTCAACATCATAATGACCCCCAGTGATCACCTGGAAACAAAAACCAAGAAATTGTCTTTTTAAAAATATGGACACCTATATATTTCTTCTAAGAAGTCTGGTCTGGCAGATGGAACTGCAAAGCTTTTTCCTTGACAGGTGTTGTAAAATATAATGCATTCATTTGAGAATCTTTCAAAGAAAGTCTGCAAAATTATTTTCCTATGAACGACACACAGAAAACAATTAAAAATGCTTCTGGTTCAGCATTTGCAATGTCAACTGTATTTTCAAACCCTTAGGAGAACAATTTTAGTTACTTTGTTGTTACTAACTGTACAACAGCAAAGTCTACAGTAGATGACACTCCATGGGACAGCAACAACATGACAGTAACGAGTCTGACATTTGCTGTACACTCAAATCCTCCGTGGAATTAATTCATCCAGCTGAGACTGCTAACATGCAGCAAGACACTCCCTTCTTGTGGCCAGGAAAGTGTAACTGCCCTGCTGTATCTCAGCTGCATTAGGCTGCAGGAATGGTGTGTGACCAGTATAACAGGAATTTCGAACTCTCTGGCTTCAATCTGTCCATTTTCCTGTCAGCTGCTGTCAACAGAGCAAGCTCTGGAGAACCTGCTGCCTCCCTTCTCAAGTTAGACACAGGAGCTCTCGCAAAAATGAGCACATCTGGATAATGCCTGCAACTGACTCAAAACTTCACAACTGTTTCAAGGGGATTTCTGAGGCTTTGATTACTGTTTGTCTATAGTGTATTACTACCTGGATTGTCCAGAAAGACTGATCAGGAGTTTAGGTATTCACAACTTGGTAATCTGATGACTCTTACCATAGCAGTTGTACACTTTATCCTTGCTGCAAACTTAAGGAGGAAGAGACTTATTTCATATGTGTGCAGAAATCACTGAAATATTTTAGTATCTCTGTATCTGCACTTCAGTCCACATGGCATTAATTAAATGCTCATCAATTTACTCAAGTGCCAGGTTATTAAAATTATTACATTAGTGGTACAACTGAAACAAAAGACTGGAGCAGCAGCTCCTCCACAAAGGCAAAATTTTAAAAGCATCCAGAGGGCAAGCAATAACACAGCTCTTCATTTTTGAAATATGATCTACAATTTGATAAGGGTGTGCTTTTTCATGGAAGTCACTTGCATTCAGTTGTGTAGGCACCCTGAAAATATTGCTTTTACAGGGAGGTAGTAAAGATTGGCCAGAACTTTAAAGCTCCCCTAGGATTCCTTGCCACTGAACTTGCTTGTGCCTCCTGTTGGCCCTTGAGACATACTGCCAAAGGACATTCACACAGCACTTCAAGCTGCCAGTGGCTGGTCAAATCCAGACTTTTCTTTTAGCAGTGCTAATCCTATTCTGGTCACCAATAAAAGTGGCAACAGCATGCTTACCTGTCCAGTAATACCCACTTCAAAACTGCAGGGTAAAGTACTGCACAGAAAAGACTGTATGGAAGAAACAGTCAGAGACAAGAAATATTTGGGTAGAGAAAAAGATATCCAGGACTTAGATTAGACAGGACAGAGTAACAAGGACTGATATGTGGGAGCAACATTCCCCAAATATACTTGAGATGGGACAGCAACTGAGAAACTAGAAAGCACAGGACTTCAGCCAGAAAAGTCAGCTCATAAAAATTACACAATCCTTTCAAAAGCCCCCAAAGATAACTGTGATTTTTGTCAGTGGGTATGAGTTTTCTCTCCTGCTGCTGTACTATCAGTGAGTTCATCTACTAAAGTGACAGACTGAAAAGTTCCAGCCCTGCTGATACACTCAGAGGCACCAAAACAGTGATGCCGTACCACATCATTCTTCTATCACCCTTTCACTGTTTAGTATGTAAGCTAAATCTGAATTGTACTCTGAAACACGAACTATTAGCTCTTAAGAGGCACCGTGCTCATCCTCTCGATGCTTCACAAACCACTAGGCAATTATGTCTGCGGCACACCGACCTGCTGGTCAGGCGCGCTTTAGGTATTCTCTGCGCGGTTCTGGAAGGGCACTGCTGGGAGCCACCAGGTTACGGACGCTGCCGGTTTTCAGGACCAACTCTGTGTCCCACTCACTCAGCCCTGCACTACGCGGAAGCCTCCCAGCCGCTCCCGCAGAGTTTTCCTCAGTCAAGCTGGAAACCTCTCATTGGATCCAGCCGCTACTCCCTGGCCGGGCGCTGTTCCCAAATGCTCCCGACAGGAAGGAAGCCAAGGGAGAGCCCCCGGCAGGGGCCCGGGCTTAGGGCTCGGGGCCGCGGCCCAGCGCGGCGCCAGGGGTACCTGGAACTCGAGGGTGCACTTGGTGCCCTGGGCGATCTCCTCGTAGAAGCACTGCTTGGCGTTGTCGGGCAGCTCGAACGTGATCTCGGAGGCCCGCGCCGCGCAGGCCGCCAGCGCCCACACCAGCAGCAAGGGCGGCAGCGGCCCCCGGGAGCCCCGCGGCGGCATCGCCCGGCGCGGAGAGAGGCGAGCAGGGGCGGAGGGGCTCGGGGCGGCCGGGGCTGCGGGGCTGCGAGGCGCGGGCGGGACGCGGCGTGGCCGAGGGGACGAGCGGCGGCACCCGGAAGCGCCCGCGCCTTCCCGGAGCGCTTCCGGGACGGGCGTCCGGCGGGGAAGGGGCGGGGGAGCGGGGCCGCGGCCTCGCCCCTTTCTCCCGCCGTGTCGCGGCCGGGCCCCGGTGTCCGCTCAGCGCCGTTGCCCGCAGATTGAGTTTTTCGGGGTCCCCCTAGGCCCTGTAGCTGGCAATGGCGGGCTCCTGTGGCCGAGCGCACGCAAAGAGTGAACTCGGTGCCCTCCGAGATGAGTCGGGAGAGTTCTGCCGTGCAGATCCTTGAACGTTCATTGCAGAGTCAGTAAGAACTGAATGAATAAACAGAGGTATAAAACGTCGATTAAAGTGCCCACGCTGATTGCAGCAGTCAGTCATGGAGTCGTAGAACGTTAAAAGTTGGAAATCTCAGTGATTCCTAATCCTCCTGCCCTAGGCAGGGACACTTTGCACTAGATCAGGTCGCTCAGAGCTCTATTTGGCCTTTAACGCTTCCAGGTTTGGAGTATTCCCAACCTCCTCGGGCACTGTTCCAGTGTCTCACTACCCTCACTGTAAGGAATTTTTTTCCTTATGTCTAACCTAGGTTTCCCTTCCTTCACGTAGTACCCATTATTTCCCGTCCTACCACTACAGATCCTGATGAAGAGTTCCTCTCCAGCTTCCCTGTAGGCCCCCTTCACATACTGCTAGGCTGGGAGGTCTGCACAAAACCTTTCCTTCTCTAACCCCAGCACTCTCAGCCTTTCTCAGTTATTTTTATAAATAAAAAAAGGAAAAAAAATAAAGATAAAAGAAACCCTCCATTCTTATTATATTAAGTTCTGTGGCAAATCAGGCAAAGTAGGAAAAGAAAAATTCAGGCCAAACCTCCCAGTCAGGAGCATGAGCTTGGAATGCAGTGCATCTGGTCACCCATTTTGCTTCTCTGGAAGAGGGGCTGAACCTGCATCAAGTACCTATTGCCAAAAGAGGCACCACATTGGGGTGCTGCTGTATAATCCTCTAGCCTTGGAGAGCAGCCCTGTGCTAGCTTGTGGAAGGTATGATTTTCATCCTCACCACTGTGTAAGAAACTTGGGCATCAGTTTGAGGACTGTGGATTTCATAGGGCAGAGGTACCCAAAATTCATGTGTAGAAGGCTCTGATAGATATGCAGGTGTGGATTATAGCGACATGGCAGATGCTTTACCAAGTACCCACCTTACAGCTGAGGCAGACATTACCTATTTACAATTAATGCTCAGATGTTTGCTGTTTTCATTTAAACACACTGTTTTATTTTAGGTGGCATTTAAGTGTTGGCTGGTAGCTGAGGTGGCTCAAAAGCAGTTTATATGTCTGGGCCATGTGATGCAGCTCCAGTCATTTTACTTAAATCAGTGACCAAAGACTTGCAGGAACTGAAACAACTAATTACCTTCTCCTTATGTGGCAAGAAATACATTTTAAAAAGACTTCCTCTGTGATTTTTCACAGCAACTGAAGTGATCATGTCCAGGTTACAGTTTCCTAGTTCATTCTTTCCAGCTGTTTTCTGAAAGTTTCTCTGAATGGGCAAAATGAAGCTTCCCTAAGAAATGATGATTGGAAACATATCACCAAATAATCACCAACACAGAAGGGGTGAGATACAGAGCAGGCAAGAAAGGAGTCTGGTGACACCTGCAGAATAAGGAGAAATGGAGAAGATGTTCCAATCTCCAAAATAAATCAGCAAGAGTAGATGAGATTACATCAACTTCTTTTTGGATTGAGGTCAGAGATTATAAAACATCAAGGGAGTGAGGAAGGCAGACTGCATCCAAAAAGCTCTCCAGCTGGTCCCCTTAACCCTGGTGACTCCTCATTACACCATCAGCAGGCGGAGCTGTCAGCACTAACTGCATAGCATCAGCTCCACTTTGTAGTGGGGTTGCAGCTCACCTGGTGTAGATTTGTTAAGGACTAGTTGTTTTATATATGTAGCAATCATGATAGTAAGAGAACTAGTTACTAGCATTATGAACTGCTTATGAATTTCAGTAATTCTTTAGCAGCTTGAAACTGAAATAAGTTCAATAAATATAATAATAAGTTCAAATATGAATATTTGTAATATGTAATATGAAGAGTTTTCCTTTCCTCCTGGACAATCTGTTTAAGTAGGGTGAGAATTGGTTTCAGATGCTCTCAGCATAGTTCTTCCCTGAGAAAAACCTTTATAGTGTTTTTTTTTCCCTCTATTATGACAGAATATTTTCAAGCAGAAGTCTGTATTACAACTTCCTCCATACATGCATGCATAGATACATGACTTTATTGAGGATCCTTTTTACCTTACATGCAAAGTCAAAGACTAGGAAAAAAAAACAGAGATTCATTTTATTTTTGCATTGGTTTGATTTGTAAATGTATGTTGCCACTTTCTGTATGGGGAAAATGAAAATTGACAAATGGCACATGTTTCTTGTGCATACAGTTGAAACATGCTCTCCTGAAGACTGCTAATGAGCCGTAGTTGTACAAGCAGTTCTCATTCCTTCCAAAACACATGGAAACCACTGCAGAAAGACCAGGGAAATCTCCAAAATACAAGATGTTCCGGTCCTAATGTTTCTTCTCAGCTTAGTAGCTGAATCAAGCTACTCTCCTGAGGTAGATCTTTTACCTGTGTTAGATGTTGTAGATATGGATGAAATTGCAGACTTATAAGATCTTATGACTGAAAGAACAGTTCCTGTTATTTAAATAGTGGAACAGGAAAAAAACCTGTTCTTCACCTTTATAGTCCTTTAATATCTTTCCTGAAATCTCTGTGTAACCGTTTAGAAAACTCCACTTTGTTGTTTTAATTTAATCCTCATTTAAAGCATATTCCACAGTACACTTTATCTTGCTACTCAAACTACCTAAAATGGTAAAGTTTCCCCATTTTAAGTATCTCTGCTTTAAAAGCCTTTGCTTTGGGCTTGCTTTGGCAGATTTTATATAAATAATAGACCTTGATGTCAAGATAATTAATTCCTTTTTACTTCCCAGTATAGTGCTGAATTTTGGATAGGCTAAAATTACTAAAATAAACGAGACAGGCTTTTCACTGGCCTTCATACTTTAAAAAGTGGCATTGAATAACTCTGGCACTTGCAAAAAACACTTGGAGTGCAGTCAAGTATAGTAACACATTTTCATCACACTGTTTCAGTGTGATTTGTGCAAAGTCATGCTGTGGAGGAAAAAGTCAGTGGACCTTAAAACTGCTTGAATTTATCCTTTTTTTAAAGGTTCAGTGCATTTTCTAACCTCTGTTCTCATGTTTCCAAAACTGCAGTGAACAAGAAATGAGCTCCTTTGAGTCTTAAAAGTCAGTGCACTACTGGCTGTGCTTATGTTAGTTGATTACATAAAAGCCCAAACACCTTCATAAAGAATACACAACAAAATAACAAATTCAAATAAATGTTTTAGATGAAAACCAAATTTAGGTGCACCCGAAGTTAAGATTTACTGTCTTTCCATATGTACAGCTTCACAGAGGAGCAGGCTGAGAGCTGCTGCTGTGCAAGGAGTTGGAAGAAGGGAGAATATTGGTAACGCTGTGACCCCTCTTATGATCTGAAATATGTCACATGCACTCTTGCAGAGTCCTGAGTTATTGGCAACCGCAATTTGTGAACCTGTATTTGTATGAACACAATATCACGAAATGTCAATGTCTTTCAATGTCTTTTAAAAATATGTTTGTACATAATAAGGTCTAATGGATTAGAATTTGTTTTCCATTTCATGGTGGTTTATTATTTGTTTGTTTCTTTATTTCTTTTCAGATAAGGTAGGAAACTTTACATGATTGCAAATGTCTGAGGAAAAAGCTTTTACTTACTGGTTCAAGGAGACCTGTGGAGACACGGATCTGCTGCTCTTTCTGTGACACACAAGAGGGAGCTCTTGGTCACCACAATTTACATGGAACCATCTCAACATGGAATGGTTGGGGCTGGAAGGCACGTTTAAAGGTCGTCTAGTCCGTGCCCCTGCGATGAGCAGGGCCATCTTCAATTAAATCAGGTTGCTCAGAGCACCATCCCACCTGACCTTGAGTATTTCCATTTTATTTAGGAGGCATTTACCACCTCTCTGGGCAAGCTGTGCCAGTGTTTGACCACCTCATGGTAAAAATCTTCCTAAATAGTCTAAATCCTCTTTCTGTTTAAAATCATTACCCCTTTAGTTCCCTCTTCTCAGTTTTTGTTCAAAGTAAATTCAGTACCTAAGGTTTTCTTCCTTTCAAACTGACTCTTTCAATTCAGTGATAAATGGATATCAAAAAGCTAAAACTATTTAAGTAAATAGTGGCAATCATAGCCAAACATTGTAGGCATAGCTCAACAGAGCGCAACATCTGAGGCCTACTCCTTTCAGTTCACTGCTCACAGTTCAGCAGTGAAAGCCACACATCCATTTACGTACCAGCAGTCCATGTGTGTAACCTACAGGGATTGCCAGCAATGAGGCTTACAAGCACCCGTCCTCTCAGCAGGGAGGGAGCTGCAAGAGTTGCTCCATGGAAAATGAAGAAATGTTACCCCATGGGAAATGTCTCTGTCCCGGCATCAGTGGCAGATGTGACCCGCTGTCAGCAATCTCCAGCTGACATTAGCAGTTCCCAGTCTTCTCCAGGGACAGGTGCCTTCCCCAGCCTGTTACACAGCATGTACTGCTAGGATATGACAGTAGGACCACCCCAAATATTTTAGTTTCATTAGCACTTGGAGTGCTCAGGATGTGTGAAAGATCAATTTCTGTTAGTCCAAACCTGACTTCAGTGGATAGTGTGAAGGGGAGGGATCTGGGGAAGGGCTGAAAAACCCAGGAAGAGAGAAAGACAATGAAGGGCTGGCTGCAGTGAATTAGATAGGAAACCTAAAGGATGCCCTGGCCAGATTTGAAATGAAGCATTTTAAGATTCCTTCCCAAAGCACTCCTCTCAGTGGCTCACCTTTTGTTTTGGTTTGGTTTTTTTCCTCCCAGTCATGGCTGAATTTTGATAATCCTGTTTCACTTTACCTAATGAAAGAAAGACTTGTGTTTCCATATGTGCACTTGTATTCGCTCAGATTTAGATTCACTTAGATTTTTAACATGTTATAAAACATTCTGATTTTATCTGGGATGGAGTAAATTTTCTTCATGGTAGCTAGTATGGAGCTGGGTTTTGGACTCGTCCTGAAAACTGTGTTGATAACTCAGGGTTCTCTCCTTGCTGAGCAGTGTTTATGCAGAATCAAGGCATTTTCTGCTCCTCCCCAGCAGTGAGCGGGCTGGGATTCACAAGGAGCTAAGAAGGGGATGCAGCTGGGACAGCTTACCCCCTCTGACCAAAGGTACATTCTGTACCTTATGAAATCATGCTCAGCATATGAAGTTGAGAGAAGACGAAGGACGAGGAAAAGAGAGAGATGGTATTTGTATTCTCCAGTCACTCTTATGCATGATATATAGCCTGTCTTTCCTGGAGATGGCTGCCTATCCCTGGGAAGGAGCGAATTATTTACTTGTTTCACTTTGCGTGCATGTGTGGCTTTTGCTTTGCCTATTAAACTGTTTTTATCTCAAGCCATGAGTTTTCTCACTTTTACCCTTTTGATTTCCCTTATCACACTAGGGGTAATGAGCAGCTGCCTACCAGCTGGGGTTAAACTTAATTACTTACTGCCTTTACAACTACACATAATCAGTCTAATAAAAGATATCATTCTGCCTACAGAAACAGTCTGAAAGTATTAGAACAAATATTGTGGCTTCGTAATAGTTGACACATCTTAAAAGACCAAAACCAATAAAAATTCTCCATATTTTATATATTCCTCTTCAAAAAGGGACAGGCAGGGGAAATGAGGAAGAAGTGTTGCCTTCTATGTCAATGATAAGCTCAGAGTGCATGGAGCTCTGGCTGAGGATGGATGATGGACCAGGATTAAAGGGATGGCAGGGACAGGGGACATGAGTCATCTACAGGCCATATAGGAACTACCTTGTGTTCACAAGCCCTGGTGCTCCTGGGGGACTTCAACCACCCAATTATCTGTTGGGAGGACAATAGAGCAGGGCATTAAGCATGGAGTTTCCTGGAATGCCTCGATGGTAACTTCCTTCTCCAAGTGATAGAGAAGCCAACAAGGAGAGGTGCTGTGCTGGACCTTGTTCTCAGCAAGAAGGAGGGGGCTGGTGCGGGATGGAAGCTCAAGGACAGCCTGGGCTGCTGTGACCATGAAATGGTGATGTTTGAGATCCTTAGGGCAGTGAGGAGGGGCAAAGCAAGCCCTGGACTTCAGAGCAGCTGCCTCGGCCTAGAGAGATCTGCTCTCTAGGCCGAGATCAGATCTCTGCTGATCTGTAGAGTGCCATGGGATAAAGCCCTGGAGGGAAGAAGACCCCAGGAAAGCAGGGTAATGTTCAAGGATCACCTCCTTCAGGCTCAGGAGACTCCCAATGAACAGGAAGCCAAGTGAAAACCTTAGGAGGTGTGCAGAGATGAATATGGAGCTGCTGGACACATTCAAGCACAAAAAAGGAAACCTACAGAAGCTTGGAGCAAGGACAAGTAGCCTGGGAGGAATATGGAGAAATTGAATACCCAGGGATTAGATTAGGAAAACTAAATCACTGATACAATTAAACCTGACCAGGGGCATCAAGGCCAGCAGGAAAACCTTCCATAGGTACACTGGTGATAAAGGAAGACTAGGGAAAATGTGAGCTCTTTAAGGATGAGTATTGGAAACTCGGTTACTCGGGGCTGTAACCCTGAGATAAAAGACTGAGATACTCAATTACTTTTCTGCCTCTTTCTTCACCCATAAGTTCTCCAGCCACACTGTCAAAATTGCAGAAGGTGTAGGCAAGGATTGAGAGAATGAAGAGCTGCCTGCTGTAGGTCGAGTTCAAGAATATCTGAGAAACCTGAAGCTGCACAAATTAATAGGACCCAACAAGATTCTTGTGTGGGTCCTGAGTGAACTAATGAAAGAAGTAGCTAAGTTACTAGCCATCATGGCAGTCCAGTAAGTTCCCACTGACTGGAAAAGGGGAACATAATCCATATTTTTAAAAAGAGAAATAAGGAAGGAAGATCCAGGGAACTACCAAACTGTCAGCCACCTCAGAGCTTGGCAAAACCATGAAGCCAAACCTTCTGGTAACTAACTAAGGAATGTGGAAAATACAAGGTGATTGGTGACAAACTTTGCTGAAGGCAAATCATGCCTTACAAATCCAGATATGTGGATATGTAATATGACAGGATTATAGAGGTAGTGGATAAGGGAAGAGTGACTGGCCTCATCTACCTGGATTTGTGGGAAATATTTGACACTGTCCCACACAACATCCTTGTCTCTAAACTGGAGAGACATGGATTTTGTGTCTAGACCACTTGAAGGATAAGGAGATGACTGGATGGTTGCAGTCAGACAGTTCCAGTCAACAGTTCAATGTCCAGGTGGAGACCATTGACAAATTATGTTCATCGGGGAACCTTGGGACCAGCACTGTTTAATATTTTTGTTGGTGACAAGAGACAGTGGGATTGAGAGCACCCTCAACAAGTTTGCTGATGATACCAGGCTGTGTGGAGTAGCTGACACAGTGGAGGAAAGGGATGCCGTGGAGGGAGACCTAGATAGGCTGGAGAAATTGGACCATGTGAACATCATGAAGTTCACCAAGGCCAAATGCAATATCCTGTATCTGTGTCAGGGCAATCCCAACCACAGGTACTGGCTGGGTAGGGAATGAATTGAGAGCAGCCCTGGTTCGGTGAAGGCCTTGGGGGGCAGTTGGTGGGCAAGAGGCTGGACGTGACCCAGCAATGTCCAGCAGCCCAGAAAACCAACCCTAACCCTCAGCCTGGAGAAGAGAAGGCTCCAAGACAGTTTTCTAAGGGCCTTCCAGTGTCTGAGGAGGTCTGCAAGAGAGCTGGAGAAAGAGTTTTAAAAGGGCATGTAGTGATGGGACTTCTCTATTCATAGTGATTCCAGCATAATAATCAGGTCCACTGCGAGTCAGCTGGAGTTCTCTTTTGTGGCTTTTTCCCACTTATTCTGTATGTTTTGCTGCTTTTAAGGTATTTGACAGATTACGGTATTGGTACATTCATGTGTTCTTACAGAAAATAGAAGTATTTGGAGAAGAAATATATTGTCATGGTGTTTAAAAAGTAGGAATTCAAGCCGGGATGTGATAATTTGTAACAGATTAAGACCAGGCAAAGATCAAACATTAAACACTTTCAGAATGAAAATCACATGAAGCAGTATGGAGAAGGAGAGGAAATAGCAGAGGAAGAGGGATTTCTTGAGGTGGAATGAGAATGGTGAAAATAGGATTAAGGGGGAAAAGCAAGTCTCTTAGGTGGGATTAAAAATATCAACAACAAAGCTGTTACCCAGGAGCTTGTAGCTGTTCTAAATTGCCTTGTGCAGAAAAAGGCAGAGAGAGGTGAATGTGAATTTTGGGACTTGGAGTTAGATGAAGAAACATAAGAACTATTCATAATCCTCAATCCTCTCTTTTTAGCTGGAAAAGAAGTAAGTAAAGGATCTATATAGTGTATATTGCAGCAAAAGGCACATGCAGTTTTTATATGATTCACCAAAGCATTCAACAAAAATAGCTGTTAGGTAAAGGCTGGCTGGAAATGCTTTGAACTTGGGTGAGAGGTGATGACAACTTCTACCAGACAGACAGGAGTGGTTGTCTACCATTGTCACTAATAAAATGAAAGAGGGATACTCCTTCAACAATTACACAAAATGCTGTGTGAACATTGTGCTGATATAAGTGCACCCAAAAAAATTATATTGCTAGAGTGTCTCAGTTTGTAGACTTGTGCAAAGACATTGCAGATACTGAATTTGAAAGTCATACCAAGAGAAGTGGAAAAGGATTAGTAAAACCCATAAAACTCTTTGCCTCTTGCATGTCCACAAAAAGATGAGGAACATACTGAATATTTTAGGACACACAGCACCCTTGGATTTCACATGATGAAATTATGGCTGTGACAGAATATGAGCTGTTGAATCATGTGTTCCTTTTTCAGAAAGAAAAATTTAATGTAGACACCATATGTAGACATGACTTTTCTTACCCATTTGTTCAGGGGGAAAATGAATTAATTAATAGACAAGAAGTAAAATAATGCAGTATGCCTCCCTGATTTGTTCCACAATTTGCCCACATAAAGAAATGGAGGTATAGAATCCTAAGAATAATTTCATCCGCATCTAAACCTAAAGCCTAATTTAGTGTAAATTTCAAAGAATATGCTAGCACAAGGCTGATAATAAAGATCCTCTGTGCAGAGCACAGTCTTTCAGAAAATGGTTCTCTGAACCACAGATTGAATCTGACTGGAAACCTCTAGAAAAGAACAACAACAACAAAAACCAACCAACAGACTGAAAAACTCAAACAAACAGAAAAAAAACAAAAACAAAAACAAAAAACAAAAAACAAAGCAAAACTAACACAAACCTTGTACACAGACACAGAGAGCTTTCTCAGTGCAGATTGCTTAAGAGTTTGGACTGGAAGCCTGAGTCAAAACTGAACAAAAGCCAGTCAGCTTAAGAAGAATTCACTTCCAGCAGCCTCTGTTCCACAGTGACCAAGCTCTGCCAGCCCCATGGGGCACAGCAGGAAGAAGAAAAGAAACCAGGAGGAAACTTGGCTTCATACCTATTCCAGCCTTAGTCATCCTTTTTGAACTGGCTTCAGCTGTCAGTCATGTGGAAGACAAACACCTGTGAAGAAGTACAAAAACAGCTCATATGAGAGGTGATATTACAATCAGCATCTGCTGCTCATCTGACACTCTGTTGGGAGAAAACAGTAACCCAAGTCCTGCTACAAAATCTGATGGATGGGATGAATGACAACATCCACCAGGCAGCAGGATTGCCTATTTTTTGAGGGAGACATATTTTTTGAAAGAAAGAAAGAACAAGCATGATGCCAGGCTTTTATGAAATTATTGTTGGTGGTGTTGTTCATTATTGGATCCTGGGCACAGGAAAACAGTAATGTTGTGGACAATGAAATCTGCTCCCTTTCTCTTTTTTCAGGCTTTTATTCCAGTCTCATATTTTCTGTTTCCACTTCCTGTAATTTCTTAGGTTATCATCTTATCTGACCCTTCTGAAGATATTTTCAAATTATTTGCATAAGTAATCCACCCAAACTTGTAATCTTTATTATTTGTCTCTATAAGGGATACTGTCTAGTCCGCAGGACTTATCACATTCATCTAAGACAGGTAGCTATCACTAGGTTAATAGATAACCAGGTTTTATAACAGTATGAACTATGAAACCAGAGAGATCTCCATGCTGTGTTTTGCATTACATATTGAAATATTCAATGATGGCTGGTAGATAATCACAGTCTCAGAAAGATGGTGTGCTTATGCCAGTCTCTAAAATTACACATATATCCATAGCTGCCTTCAAAAGATGCTTTTAGTGACTTGATAATTTTGCAATATGCTTTGTGTCCCAGATGCTCACAGGTTCTTTCAGTGCTGTTAGCAAAAGTGGTAAACAGATAATCTGACAAACCTGGTCTGGTGTGGCAGAGGCACATTTTAAAGCAGAGAAGGGAGAGTTCTAACGTGGCTGTGGTAGGGAAGCAAGACCAAGAATACAAAGGTTTGCTTCAACAGTTAAATTTGCTTATAGATGGAAGAGGAAAGGTTAGGATACTACCGAAGATGAGTGAGAGGCAGTTAACAAAAGTCGGTTTCTTAAGACATGTGTTTGTTCTAAGTGCTTGTAGATCATCTTGGTGCCAGGTAGTTGATTATTTTTCAGCATCTTTGTACTAGTTAGGATAATGTGACACATTTTCAATAAGAAAAATAAGATAGACAGAAATCTCTCTATGTAACAAGGATGTAATAATTAGTTGTATACAGAAATAAAAACCAAGATCTGGTTTAATCATAGTCGTAGTATGGTTTATTTAATTACTAACTTACCATGGTACAGGCAGTGTTTTGAAGACAGTTTTTTCTATATTAGATGAAACAGAAAGCTGACATCAGGAAACACTGCAGAGAAAATAAAGTATTTCAAGAAATTCAGGGCCTTCGTTTAGAATACTGCTTCCATTTTTGAAAGTCACATGTGTCAGCATTTTAATTCCAGAAGACTTTAAAAATAACACCCATAGTTACATTTCAAAATATTGATGTTGATAATAAAGAACTTTGTTGTAACAGCTGTAAGGAGGTTGCAATGAAGCCATGCACTTTTTTTCCCTCTGGAATTTAGATGTTTATCGTATATATTCTGCTAATTTTTCTGGGCTAGAAGTTATGTCTCTGGGTTGATATTTTTACTAATTGGTGAGGGGTTTAAATTTTAGGGCTGTAGCTGCAAAAATTATAGTAATCATCATTACTGCAGTCTCCAGGTCTGGACACCAATATATGTGGTTCTGATGACAAACAGAAGTGGTGGAATCTTTCATTCATGGACACCCATGAATGAAACATTTGTACATATTTAAACATTTGTACATATTTAATATACTAGATGCTGAAAAAAGTGAGAGAACATGAGAACAAAAAACCCTCTGTTTCCTTCCTGAAATAAGCATGTTAAATATGCATATATTGCATCCTTGAAGCTTCTTAGGGTTTGGACAAGCAATAAAATAACCCCTGAAACTGTAATACTTTTCATAATATTATACTTAAAAATTAGAGAGGGAACTTTATTAAATTACTCCTCCCCATATATATATATATATATATATATATATATATATATATATATGTTCTTTTCCTTTTCTAGATTGTTACTACTAGTTGATCATTTTTAACTTTCTGTGTATGTCAGAGGACACGCACGCCTTTCCTCCTAGTGCTGACATTCAGAATATTAGCCATAACTTGAGGGGAATAGTTATCCAGGATGGCAGTCCTCAACAAGGCTTTTCTATTTTATTAGTGTTACATAGAAAATGGACAAAATTCTGTCTTGAAATCATCTGTCCAAGACAATAAAGAAATACAATGTTTTCTTTCTCCAGAAATAGCTAATTCTTTCACTGTGAGGTCAGCTACCCCCAGTCTAAAAGGATCTTAAGTGTGGAGATAGCTAAATTTTACCGTGGATCAATACATGATACCTCTAATGCAGCAAACTGATCATCTCTGCACCTGCAGAGGTCACCCAAATGAAGGCATCACATTTTGTCCTCTCTTGCTTCTTCAAAAGGGCACAAAAGTTACAACTCAGCACTTTTCTTAGAGCGTAAACAGGTGAACTAGGTAGGGTGTTATTACAGACAAGAACTGTAGCCCTGAACATGATATACTCAGCTGGAGGGTAGTGGCATCTCAAAAGTGAAGGTTTCTCTATCATGCTATCATATCAGCAGTTTTTTTAATTGCACATTCATACAATTGCAAAGTTGTTGCACTGATTAAAATGGGAACCAAATGTAGTTGTATAATGGGACATTTGCGCTTGCAGTTGCTAAGTCATTTGTGCAAAACTGAAAAGGTTTATGCTTGCTTTGCAAAATGGAAATATTAATGAAAGATGGAGAAATGAAAGTAATCAGAAATTGTGAGTTGGGGCAAAGAAGGATCCTGCATTGCTAATTTCTAATAAAACTAAGTGACCTGGAGCCATGATTTTATATACTGGGGTGGTTCAAGAAGATCTGTCTCTTAAGTTGTGTTATAGTATACCAATACATGTACTTCTACTCTGAAGAAGATATTCCCCCTGCTTCACTGACAAAAAGAGAGAAAGAATCACTATCCCACTGGACAAGAGAACTCTTTCGTACAGCTAGAAAAAAGGATGATTATTTACTTTAATGGGAAAACACCAAAGGTCACTTAGTCCGAGGCTCACTCACACAAATCAGTTTTTCCTGAAAAGAGTCACATTTCCAAGGAAGATAGATTTGAATATGTTAGGTTAATATTTCTGTTCCCAAACATAATTGTTATGATAATAGAATAATAATTTTCAAATGTAATAATAATAATAATAATAATAATAATAATAATAATAATAATATCTTCCAGCATCTCAAGAGCAAGGTCTCCAGGGGTTAGTTGCTAATTTTCCTGGTGTGATGACAGCTCTTCTGTCCTACTGATATGGCTTTAGCAACTGTTGTTGCATACCTAGAAACTGCAGGTTTGTTTCTTGTTCTGCTTTCCTGCTTTCCTCTTTTTTGGCGGGGAGGGGGGGTTTAGACCCATTTAGGCAGATTAAAAAGAAACGTTTCTTCTCAAAAAGCAGCAATACTGAAAACAGAAAATGAAGGTTTTCTCATATCACACCGTTTGAAAATCTCAGGCATAAACCATCAGTTTATCAATGGAGTCATCAGAAATATTAATGTGATATATAGTATCTAATTGCATCTTGCCCCCTGTTTAAAAAGACCAAACAAACCAAACCAAACAGTGATTCAACAAGCTGTAAGTGAACTCTAGACTGAAAAGAAAGTAGCAAAATTCCCATTGACGTCTATAGATCAGATTTTATGCCTAAGAACCCAGTGGGTGCAATATCAGTAAGTATACACTGCAGTAATAAAGCACTAGTTACAGCACTGAAGGAATGGATTGGAGCACAACACTGAGACTCAGGTTAGTTAAGAATCTTAACTCAAACTGCCAGCCAATTAAAGTCAAAGAAAACAATTTTTAGATGCTTTAGATTATATCATTTGCCTTCTATTTAAGGAAATGCACAAGTAATACGCAAGTAAAATTAAAGAGAGCTTTTCCTTTCTTCTTCTTGCTTCTCAGTCCTGAAAGTGAAGAACACTAGATCTTTGTGTCCTAGACCAGCAGGCTTGAGGGAAGATGCAAGTTTGTTTCTAAATTAGCTTTAAGTCCACATTATTTCACTTCAGAAATGAAGAACTTCTTTACTTTTTGAGTCCTGAGCATGAAGAACAAAGGAAATCATGACTCCACAATAGAGAAGAACAAAAATTTATTTTGGAAGAGAAAAATAACCTTTGTTAGGTTATTTAAAACGTTGGGAGTGGAGGGTTTGTTTGTTTGTATAACTCCTAATTGTCTTCAATAACAGCTTGTCATAAGAAAAATTTTGGAGGGGACACAAACACTTATCTACATTGTGTCTCTATGCAGGAAGCCACAGTGATACCCTTTTACTTCTGAGTAATTGCTGCGTGAGCTCCCCCGTTCACTTTTTGTATGTTACACTTTTCAGGGTGCTATAAAATTTTCCTTCCATTCCCCCTTAAAATCTCTCCAACAATTAATTTTCTGACCCTTTCTCTGGCCATAGGGCTCCGATATCATCCAGCAGCCATTGCCTTATAGGCCTCTATGTGTACCTAGTGTGTCCACACAGAAACAACCTTCCAAATCTCTGGTGATCTGGACAACAGCCATTTTCCCAGCTGAGATGCTGCAGTCTGTTTCCAGTGAAATTCTGGGCTCTTGCGCACAAGGCATGCATTTATGCTGATTAAGCACCTTTTTTTAATCAGCAGAGTGTGCACTGTCAAGAGTATTTGACTCAAATATAGAAGCATAAATTGGTTTACTCAGTTAAAAGCTTTGATCTGGCAGTAACAGATAATAGGTGGAGTTACAGGAATCCACAGTGCTTATGGATCCCAATTTACTTTTGGCCTCTAAAGCAGAATGCTAAAAATGGGTAGGAATTTCTTCACTGGCACTTGACAGAGCACTGAGTACTTGAGAGTGAGTTGCACAATTTCTCCTAAAAACATTGCTTGTTTCATTGGCTTTCCCTTGCTAGCCTGACACAAATAGACTTCTAAATTATCATTATGCCATATGTTACTGCAAAATAGAAAGCATACATAAAGACAAAATTCTAGCTACAAGCTGTAGGAACGTCAGTGAGATATGCTCAGAAAAGGAGACCTGCTCTTGTTCAAGAGCTTAACATTTAGTTTCAGACTTTGTTCATTTTAGTGTGTGGATAAAGCCAAAAGAGGTAGTGATTAAAAAGAGTATGTATATTTTGCATATTCTTTTAGGACATGCCTGCCATCCTAAGGTTTGGAAATAGTCAAAATACTATGTTCTGTCCGATGAACTGCTGCAAAGATAACAGGTTTTTTAATGACCATTTACTTGGAACCAGATCAATGACGTACTTATAATCCTCAAAATTACTGATCAACCCTTTTCACCTAGTCAGCTGTTTGCTGTAACACGAAATGAGGAAACAGTTTCTTGGGTGAGATAAACAAATAATTTGTTATCATTGTAAAATTGAAGTGTGCAACACAAGCAAAATAGCTTTTTACATTTTGTTTTTAGCAGTTACTGCTTGCCTTATTGTTTAACTCCATCTGACTGTTCCTATATTCCTGTTTTGTTTTACCTTTAGAATTAAAACAGTTGTCCTTCCAGCCCAACTTTTTTTTAACATTTGCCTTATTCACAGCTGTTACAAGAAATTTTAGTGTAGAGATTGGTTTACTTAGGTGTTTTGGCTAACAAAGGTCAAGAGTTATAAATGTGTGAATCATTAATTGTAGTGTGTGCTCCTTTTGCTGTATTGCTGAGAATTGCACAGGAGAACAGAGATTAAGTACTTCCCCACAGGCTGCCGTGTTTTTTCCCCCCCATTGCCAGAGTTAACTGCACTGGTATGAGGAGACATCTGCTCAGTTGTATAGGTTGCTTCTGGTGGCCACTTGGACATGGACATCCACCAAGAAATGATGTTACATCGAGTTTTCTATGATTGAGCCCTTGCTTTTCCCAGAGAATGGAGCCTCATATTAAAGTGCCATAATATCACATATGGACAGGGTGTCAATCTGCCATTTTGTCAGGTGCTTTGATACATGTACACATTTTTAAAAGGAAAGGACTTTAGGCATGTATGGGAGCTCATAACATTACTCAGGTGACTGATCCGAAAGCATTTAACACTGTTCAGTGGGAACATTTCTGATCTTAAAGTGAAGTTTGTGAATTATTAGTTGCTAACTGGTGTCCCAAAAGTATGCTTGCAAGCTCTGGGTGAAACATCTTGCTGTCCCAGTATGGTATCTTCTGAGGGTAGACATTACCTGTGACCAGGGACCAGGGACAGATCCTAGCTGGTGTGGCCTGTGGCTTTTTTGATTGCAGTGGTCAGTCACTGAGTGTATTCATACAGGGTTACTGAGTGCTGTGGGCTGACTGAGCAGTATTGCACTTAACACGCTCCATTTCTGAGTGGAAGTCTGGGTGTGTTTGGGGGCTGTAAGAAAGAGCAGTCTGTCTCCATCACACACGTCTGTGGAGCCTGGATGGAGGCAGCCTCTCAGCGGGGCTTTGGGGTTGGCTCAGTGTGGCTGAAGGTGATTGTGACCAGAGAGCAGGCTGAAATAGCACTGAGCTGATACTGCCAAGATGTGCAGAGCCTGCAGCTTGAAGCATGTGCCTCCCATCACATATGGGGACATAGGACACAGATTGACAGCTGCTACTGAAGAGGAATATTTTAGTATGCAAGATGCTTTCTTAGCAGCAGCAAGATCAGCACTCAAGAAAAACTTGGAAAAGCAAGCAGTGAAAGAAGAGGCAAAGATTGCAAAGTATCAAGCTTTGTGAAAGGACATGTAAAAGCCAGTAGTGAGAGCAGTGCTCTGTTTTGGCATCCAAATGCGACTAGCAACCTTTGACTCTATGCCAGTTCAGCACTGGGTGTGAAACTCTTGGCAATTTGCCTTGACTTCACAGCATTTTGAGGTCTGGAGACAGAGAGTGCAGAGAGAGGGCGAGTGCAGAGACCTCAGTATTGAGACGATTTCATAAGTCTTGTTTGTTTCTCTTTTCTATTTAAAAGAAATTATTGATGCCTTTAGGGACTATGGAGGATCTAGCTCACAAATCTTAGGTTGATGAAACAAATTATATCACCCATTTCTTTAGAAATAGTACTTAGAAGTGTTAAACTGTATTTTGTCCTCCCTTTAAACATACCAAAAAATATTTCTGGCCAATGAAAGCTTTTATCTGATGTCATTTTCAGGATGTGAAAATCACATCAGCTTAAAAAGCCAAATTTCCTTGTTAGGAGCCAATGTGTTTTTTAACATCTCCCCTTTTCCCAGAATTATCAGAACTGCATAGAGTATCTGGAAACAAATGGCCACACATTCTGAAAAATCAGAAGAATTTAAATTATAAGAATGTGTCTGGTATAGTTTGTGCTTGCTCAACAAATACACTACATTTAACCTGAGCCTTTAAATAAACTAATTGTAGATAAAAGGGGTGTTTTTCCAATACTGTGGAATGATTTTATTTTTGCTTTTTGGTGTGAATTTCCCCAAATCAGAATAAATTTTATGTTTGTGTTTGTGTAACGAATGAAGTCTCTCACTAATCTTTCTACGAGTTTCAGTTAGCGGGTGCATAAGGATCCTTGAGACTCTGATAACTGTGGATTTTTCTCAGCGTTCTTTTCCCATCTGCTGCTTAGGGCAGCAGTCCTCCTCTGCGTGGGAGGGGAGGGAGGATGGGCTGTGCTTCCCAGCATCACCGCCACAGACCTTGGCAGCAGAAAGCCCTGTCAGGCACAGGGAGTGATCTAGAAGCAGCAGGGTTAGCAGATGCAAAGCCTGCCAACCTCGAG
The DNA here is from genome assembly GCF_028018845.1 of Melospiza georgiana. Classification (NCBI taxonomy): domain Eukaryota; kingdom Metazoa; phylum Chordata; class Aves; order Passeriformes; family Passerellidae; genus Melospiza; species Melospiza georgiana. The sequence goes on from NC_080465.1 coordinate 8,187,051, forward strand.
TCAGCAGCACAGGAAAGGGTTCCACCAGCCCTTTACTTCTTTGCTCATATTACTGTACATTTGTGTCCATTGTGACTTCTGCGCCTATAGTACCAGCTTTTATTGCCATCACCTCCCCCTGGGGACAGCACAACTCACAGAATTGTTATTTTGGTAATTCCAGTATCCCTTTGGGAACTTTGATGCCAATCATACTGTGATACTTCAAAGCAGAGATCCTAGAGGAAGATGTTGTGTGAGCTTACAGGCGTTGCTGGGAGCAGCAGTGTGTCCCACATGCCTGTTTATTCCACGCTGGCTTGCAAGGAAGGCAGAGCAACAGATTTCTCTGCATTGGCAAATCCAATATAGCCTCTTTTGTACTACTCACAATTTTTTGTTTCCCTGCATGTCTTGAATAGGATTAACAAATTGAGTTTTTCCTTTAAGCTCTGGTGAACTTTACTAAGATACTCAGAAACTGCGTCAGAAGTTTTAAACAGTCTTTTTCACCAGTGGTTCACTTGGCACCATAGTTTCTCATCTTAACAGAGGCACTGACACTTTGTGGGTGACAGCTCTTGCTCTGCATCACCATCAGAGTGTGTGACATATTAACTTTAAAGCAACGAAGAGCTTTTATTTGCTGAAAACAGGTCTCTTTAAATATTGACCTCTTTAAACATTAAACATTATGGACAAACATCCCAGAATTGATGATGCAGGGATTGCAAAATAAATTACTGTTTAAACCATGGAATGTGCAGCATGACAGTTCAGTGCAGCTGTCAGGGCCACTTCCAGCTACCCTCTGGAAAGTGCTCTCACCAACTGTGATATCGGGGCTAACAGTCGTTTCAGACTTATTCCAGGAAACATTATTGTCAAATTAACACAATGATTAATTGCATTAATGTCTTCAAATCAATCTCTTATTGTCTGCCTTCTGATTTGAGAGGTTATTGCTTTTGTGAAGAAGCAATAGAGAGAGCTTTTGAGAAGTTACTATTTTCCTGAAAAATAAAGTGATGTTGGTCATTTGGGAACATCAAAAATGAAAGTATGTAACACAAAACATATAAAACTTCATAGCTTAGTGATTTTCTCTCCAGATAAAAGGTATTGGTCAGTTCTTTGGAAATTCCAATCACTGACATTTGTATTGCCTCAGTGAGCTTGCCCAGCTCCAGTTCCAAGTTCTTTGAGTCAAACACCTTGCCTGAAGAAGGGAGCACAAATTCTAAGCCATTACCACCCCCTCTGAGTTTTTCTGCCAGATTTGTCTCCTTTTCATTACACTTCAAAAGTAAGAAACAGCTGTTCTCTGGAAAGCCTCAGAAGAGTGTAAACAATGCTATACACCAGATATGTTTTAATTCAGCTCAGAAACAATCCTTTTGCAAGCAAGTTTACCTATAATCCAGTAGGAAGTCCTTTAACAAAGGAAGAACTTGCAAGACCATGCACAGACTGTACTTACTGCAGTATAGAAAACTGATGGCTCATCTTCAGGACAGAGTGATAAACCATCCTTCTACGCCTGATTGTAGGTGAGACCAGAAGCACAAGTTCCAGGAAAATCTCAAGACTTTTCCCACGTTCCATGCTGCAGAGAGGTCTCAAGCGTATTATCTGGATTACCTGCAGGTAACGCCAACCCAGAAGATGTGCCATTGGACAGTATCAGCCACTAATGAGCAACAGAATCAGAGTAGGATCAATCTAAAGTAAAACTACTGAAATTAATGTATTGCAGAATACCCACAAATTGTTTTACTTTATAGATCCACTCCTACTGTGTTATCCTACTTGTCAATGCATGCACAGCCCAAATTATCTTCCAGTATATAATTGATTACCGTTGCAGCTGCAGTAGCACCTTTGGCAGGTGTTGACTAATTCATAAATACACTAATAAATGGGGGAAAAAAAAACCTAGAAACCAAAGCCAAACAAAGTAAATGGTCTCTGGTTCAAAACTGAAATATAATTTCTGTCTGATGTGTTTTCTTCTACTTTTTCTTCTACTTCTTTGTTACTTCAAAGCTTTGAAAGGAAACACTGGGCTTCCAGCCACAGGCAGGATTAAATCTCGTGACTTAGGTCACTGTTACTTCACTGACTTCAGTGGACAAAATAACACATCTTGGATAAAGATCTAGAAAAAATGTATTTAAGCACTGACTGTAAATTAAAAAAATTAAGTGTAGGTTTTTAATGACCTCAATAAGAATATTACACCAGGATAAACGACAAGATTCACTCAGCTATTTTCTGCTCATCATTCCAAGACATCAGTTCTGCTACATTAGAAAGGGCAGGCTGGAAGTATCCCTGGTGCCATGAGAAACAACAGATTCATGCAACACACCTTCACAGAATGTGATCTAAAGCCCTGCAATTTAGGCTTCCCTTTGGATGCTAAATGCTTCTGTACATATCTCTCCTCCTGACTCCATGCATATGTTCTCAGGCAGCATTTGGAAGTTCCTTCCACCTGAGAGTTTACATCTGTCTCTTCCTGTTTAAGCGAAGCTGCATTGATCTGCTTTAAATTGAGACCGTGTGTTATACCTCATAATTTTGAGAAGGTTTACACTAGCCTGCATTCTAACCATCAGCATTCTCCTTAGCAGAATCTGCAGGCTAGTTCTCCCCTTAAATATTCATGTATGGCTTGAGTTTTCAGAAGATTGTTATTGTTATGTTGTTATATGCTTCAAGAGAATCATCTTGGAAGAATCCAGAGAAATCTCTTTTTGGAACAGAGATCCCTCTGTGGCACCTGCATCACTTAGATGCTTTCAGCATTCCCCATTTTTCAAAGACCCTAGAGTTTCTCTCCATGTTTTCCAGTGCTGCTAGCTTGGCATGTCAGGGAATTTCTTTCTTGTCCTAGTGATCAGTGAATTGAGGACCTTCCTAGCAAGTGCACCTAGAGGCAGGCAACTGGGCTGCTCTAATAAAAACAATGTTGAGTAAAATAAACTGGAATTTTACCAAGACTAATTAATTTAAAAATCTAAGTGGAAGGTTACAGTCAGCTGAGCTGATCTTGACTGACCTACAAATAAAAGACACAGGTTAAATCAGCTGTAAATCTGAGCAATGACTATCCAGAGGAAGTTGTTAATGTAATTATAGGTAACTGCTGAAAACACATCAGTTCTATAATAGACATGCTCTTGCAAAGCATATTAGCTCATAGACTAAAGATGCCAGATGATTTATAAAAACCTTCCAAATTGTTGTATGTGAGCACGAAGTAGTTTATCCTGTAAAAATAAAAACAAAAAACCCTGAAACAAAAACAATTATCTAACAAAAAACTTGGACACAAAGTCTTGGGTTTAGTTTTGTTGAGAGAATTTGGACTCCCAGCAGCTTCTGAGCAGACTGAGCAGTGGTGATGCTTTTTAGTCTGCTAGATATTGCATAATTTTTAATAATTTTCTGACAGCACTGGTGAAAGTTAAAATCCAAAACAACTGCGAATAAAAGCAGTAGATAAATTGGCAGCTTTGGCCTATGCACCCTTTTATCTGAACAAGTCTGAATATTCAGTTTTGCAAGTGTGATTGTGCAACTCAAACGTAACTGTTCCACTTTGGTCCCAGTACTCTTTAGTTAGTCACTGCCTGCAATATTTTCTGTAATACCTGTCCTTGACACTACCCAATACAGATTACTTTAAACTTATGTGTATGAAAAGTGTATTCTTTGTGTGTGTGAAATCTGGTTTTCCTACTGCCTCTTAAAGAACTGCCTCTCTGTCTTCATCTTTGCTCTCTGCACTTCACACTCAGAAAGGCTTTGCCAACAGCTCCAGTGCAGCCACTCATGGAGAACAAACAAAACATCTCAGAAGCTGGGCAGCATTTCACTTGAATAGTTCAAATAATCCCTGTATTTAAAGTCAGAGATATGCTTGTGTAACTTAATTGAATGAGGACGTTACACAAAAAAATACATTATCTAAGCCTGACTTACTTAATGCTTTCTGCTGGTGCTACCAAAGAGTCATCCTGAGTCTGTGACACCAAGAACATTCAGAATTTAAAAAGGAAACAACAAAAACTCAAATCCTTATTTTTCTGGGTAAGGAAATCACCCAGCTTGGGGATTTATTTGGCAGAACTTAGAATGTATCAAATCTGACTGAAGATCTGGAAACTCAGGGTCTTGCTAATGCTTTTTTGATGACAGCAAGTGCTTCGTGATTGTAAATAAAAGCATAACCAACAAACTGACACATCTAAGAAATACTTTTCTGAGACACACAGCTGCACTGCTGAGCTACCTGATGGTCAAATCTCAGAATACAAGCTTTCCTCCCCCTGACAAAGACCATTCCATTTTTAAGACTTGATATGGGCAGCTTTCTAGCTGCCAAAGGTTGTAGAAGCTTTTCAGTTTTGTTTTTCACACATTGTCGAAAGACTTTTTGTTTTGGTTTGTGTGCTTTCAAAGGCAGAACAGAAATATTGACAAAGGCACTATTCATGTCAGTATTTAACTGCTGAGAGACAACTCTTTTTCTGCGTGCTGGTGGAAGCTGCTGAATTATAGCTTTGGCTGGAAATAGCCAACAGTGAAACCGAACACCTCTTCCTCAGTCCCAAATAACTGCAAATCTAAAGGGTCTTTTGTTGAAAGATGATTGAGTTTCAGAAAGCCAGGCAGGAAAGAAAAATATTTTTTTCCCGGTCAAACTCTGACCCCTGAACTCAGGGTAGATATTTCTACCATCCTCATCAGCATGCCATCTAACAAAGAGGTTGTCAGTTTCCATTAGGTGTTTTGTTTCCTCCTACATAATTTCAATGAAATAAGAACAAAGTTAAAAGTGCTAGATGTTTAAAAATTTTATGGCACAAAAAAAGAAAATTTCAAGAGATGGACTTTGCTAAGTAATGAGACCTTATTTTCTGCACAAGGAATGAAAACCAGAAAAAAACCCAGAGAAAATAGGCAGGTATTTTAGGTTTTACATCTTCTAATAAAAAGAAAGCTATTTCACATTTTTAAGCAGCATTTACGCATGAAATTGTCCACTAAAATAAATGCTGCAAAGTTTCCATGAAACAGCTGCTGCTTCCACCTCTTAATATTTTGAGCTTTCATTTTTAAATTTGTCCTTTTGAAAGGGGAGCCTTGAGAGGTCTCGGGGGGCCCTCATTGCTTTTTGCAGCTCCCTGTAAGGGGCTGGGGTGAGTGGGGCCCTGAATCTGCCTCAGTGCCTGCAGTGAGAGGACAAGGGGAAATGGCCTCAGGCTGTGACGCGGGAGAGCCAGATTAGATATCAGAAAGACATTGTCGCTGTTGGGGTGGTCAGACACTGGAATGGTTTCCCAGGGAGGTGGTGGAGTCACCATCCCTGGAAGAGGCATCTGCATCTGGCATTGGGTGATGTGTTTCAGGGGTTTAGGGCAGTGCTGGGTTGGTGGTTGGACTTGTTGAAGGTCTCTCCCAGCCTTGATTATTCTATGAAAACACTTACCTGGATATTGCAGGGTAAACATGCTGGACTTTGTCTTTCAAATACGTGGAAACAACTTGGCATTTAAATGGGCCAAAATACTCAAAAGTATTTCCATTTCAGAGGTGGACTTTTTGAATGCGCATGTAGCAAGTGAGGCAGAGTCAGCCCCAATATTCACCATATAAAATATACCAGGAATAAAGGGTCTATGGCTGTATTAGCTTTTGAATTGTCTCTCTAGTATGAGACCATTTATCTAATTTAATGTTTCCAAATATTCTGACATGTCAAATAAATGTGAAATAATTGAATCCATAGAAATATCAATATAATTATTTTTCAAAAGGAAGAAAGACAGTAAAAAGATGAGGGAAGCATCAAAAGGACAGTAGTAAGCTGTTCATAAATGTCCATGTCCAATCCAGCATTTTGACAAAAACTTGTGTAACATTTTGTTTTCTGGGTGCCCAATAGTTTTGCCACATTCCTCAGTGTGCAAATTCTGAAAATTCTCAAGAATTTTCACCTATTCAGGTGCTCCTCCATTGCTTGACTCACAACAGATCTTCTTGCCCTTCACGTTCTTTTAAACCTTTAAACCATTAAAGAGGATATGACTCTGACAGTCTGTCAGAAAAGCCTTACATCATTCTATTCCCAGCATCTGTCCCAACCAAGGAGGTGTTTCCTCACATTTCTCTAGTAAAGCTCTGCTGGTGTCATCAGCCTCTTAACAGAGATGCCAATGGATCTCTTCACAGCCTAATTGTCAGTAGTAACTGCTATTTTGTTGGGTTTTATCAGCACCTTAAAGCCTACATTTCTCCAATAATTGTTTCAGTTCTTAAAAAAAAAACAAAACCAGAAACAATTACCATTTTCAGACCTCTTATGCACAGGATTTTGGGAGCACAATGGGAGAAGAGAAGAACTTTGAGTAGAAGACCTAGACAGCAATTTTTTCTTCCCATTTTAAACTCTTTCTTACAGAAAGTTAAACCAACTAATATTATAAAGGAGAACTGTTTTAAATGCTTTCAGAGGAAAATCAGGGAAATGATCCTCCCAAACGACAGTGAGAACTTTGCCTGAAGGTGTGCAGCCATCACTTTGGCAGTGCCTGCACAAGTAACTTGCCAAGACCCAAAAAAGAAATCAGTCCCACAAAACTTAAAAATTCAGAAATAAATTTTCTCCTCATATAGAAAAGGAAGCCTCTTTGGGCCCTACCTCCTTAAATGATGATGCCTTACAGTCCTTGCTTTCTACTTTGCATGCACCTAAGTCATGTACATACATATGTAAACACTGACATGTAAGCACCAGCATTCTTTCAAATTCAATTTTCTCCATGGTTTTCTGGAATTCACGTGATTCCAAAACTTGACTTTGAGGTTGCTGCAGGAAAGGATTATTCTAACATCAGAGGCACATTGCTAAATTCAGTTAAAGAGCCTTAAAAATTCAAAGTAAATTGCACAGAATATCTCCAGAAATGCATACCTTTTTATCAGTACTGTGTGAACTGTGCCATAAGCTCTAGAGCATTTTACATAGCCCTATTCTGAGGTGCTTTCAACCCAGCAGTACTGTGGTCAGATGAGTAAGGATGTCCCAAAACTTCATCCAAACTCTCTTTTTTCTAGTAAATGGGATTCCCATCTTTCTCATGTCTGTCCCAGTTCTGCTTCTATAACTACTTAAAAAGTTGATCTGTGTTACCGTTCTGGACAGCTATTTTCACCTGCATTGTGGGAGACATAAACACACAATGGGTAGGCATAAACCACAGCTAATCTGAACTGCTTTAATTTGGTTTTATGTGTATTTATACTCTGCCATGCATGCTGTTAAAAGTTACTTCAAGGAGCAAAACTTGAGTGGAAAAATACTCTGGTGCTTTGTCTAGAAGTACTGAGTGCAGGTCCTCAGAAAACTACAACCTCTGGTAACTCTGAGCAAATCATTATTCTTTCTTTGCCTGGAGTTTTTTATCTCAGCAACTGTGTAGTAATTCTTCTTTTCCCCTACAACTTTTTCTGGTTTTATCTTCAGACAATGTAAGCTCTCAGTACAGGAAATTTCTTGCTGTGCCTTTGACTGGAACCAGAATGAGAAAAATCTGTCTCACCTTCAACTTCCTGTGCACTTTGTTGGAATGACAGTAAAATAAATGCTAAAAAAATCTGGCCAGCTCTGTTAAGGCCATTCAAACTAACATTACTTTTAGCTGTTTTCAGTTTTTTGGTTCCATTGTGCTAAGTGGCAGTTTTAAATATGTTGTTGTTAAATTAGTTTAACAGTTCCTGTACAAACAGAACTAAGTGCCATCTAACAGTTAAACCACTGTTTTTTCACTAGGTGCCTGACTGGGGGGAATTTCCAATAAGAACTGACGTAATACTTCTGTTTGTGAAACAGACAGACTGTGTCATCCCCAGGCTGCATTGCAAAGGCATATCTTTGTGTCAACAAGGTGAGGTGACCTGTCCTCATCATGGCTGCAAAAGTACTGGCAATCTGGGAGAGCTACAGCTGGCAAAGCTGGAAGTTAGCTCTGTGACTTTCAGGTGGGGTCAGATGATGGGAACAAACTCGCTTTAAACCAGCAAAAGTAAACAAGTCTCAAATAGGCAAGGTTTTTGACATAACCTCTATTCCCAGAGAAAAGCAAAACCTAATACACATTCTGTCCAAAGGCCAAATGCTGAGCTGCATATGCCTAATTTTTATTGTAATCAGCAGGAACTCTGTGTATGTCAAAGTTCAAAACTGAACCCCAACTTCAGCTTGGATCAATATAATAATTTTGCCAGCTCCACCTAAGTGTAATAAAGTAGAATTCGAGTTATCACATCACTGACTAATACATTTCATGTTTAAGCAAAGATATAAAACTTCAAATTAATTTTTATCCAAGTAAATGAAAGTAAGTGCAAACCAAATAAATACCCTGAAGTACGAAATATAAAACTCCAGACATTTATCAAACCATAGCTTAAATGTTCTGTGCACAAGAGAGTACATCTGAAGGAATAAGACATGTTCTAAGAAACCAGGCATTAAAGGTGCAGAAGGAGAAGAAATTCATAGATGGACTTAAGTCAAACATGTCACCTCAATTACAGTGTATGAGGTTAAAGACCAGCAAGCAATCTTATAAATGCCACTGAGAACTCGACATTTGTAGTTGAATCCAAGTAAAAAGTACAAAACCAGTTCTCCAGCCCTTTTTTTTCCACTGAAGGGAGGAGTGTTTTCCCTTTTGAGGTGCCTATTGGCTTGAATTAGTTTGGCACCATCTACTTCCTCTGTGTCCACCATGACATGAGACTGCAATGAGCCTTCTTCTTCCAGAGCATCAGTTTTCATTCTGTGCTCTGTCTTGGCTGTCCCTTGGGAATGTGACTGTATCAGGCGCAGAGTCTGACATACAGCATGAGTTAAATACCCAGGCACTCCACTCTTAGCAAGATTGTGAGGTCCAGGGTGCTTCTAACTCTGTTCCAGCAGAAGCATCACAGGACACCTGCTCAAGCTCTGGTCACAGTTGCATGCATCCTTTGAAGGGAGACAGGCATTAATTAATTTTATTTTTTTATACAGTAGTTCCCATCTCACACATACAATCTGTACACACAGGTTTGCATACAGTTCTTGGGAGTTTGGTTTGTATACACATAGATACAGTTGGTTGCATATAACCACCTGTCCTTAACTAGCACATCTCTCACTGTAGATATTTTTATAGTAAACCCCTTTTTATAGTAAACCCCTGTTTCGACAAAGCTACCTTGATCATCCTTTTGGGATGCACTGTATGATTTATATGCTTAGAACAGGAAAACATACCCCTCATACCGCCAAGAGCCCTCACAATTTGTTTTTCTGTACATATCTAGTTTAGCTAAGTTTATATATTTAGAAAGTAGAAAATTAATAGAGCCATGGAAAATGTTAAATAAATCTAAAGTGTGTGCATGTTATGACACAGTTTTTAAATTTCTGCCTTCCCAAGTGCGAGCGGAGATTATATACTATAGTGTGACTATGTATATATTGTTTATTTTAAACTGTATTTAAATTTAAATAAAATTATTTAAAATATTTTACTACTACAGTAGAGAAGCACTCAGATCTTAAACAAACCATTCTTAGAGTAGGAGCCAGTTCTAATTGCAATGTGATGTCATCCAGCTGCTACTGTGCAATATTCCAGCAGAGTTTTCCTGTTGGCTGCTGGGATTTGTGTTGCACTTCACCTTGAGGTGTTCTGGCAGTGCAGGGCCTGGTTCCACTCCTCTGCTCCATTTTGCTCACCGTGGTGTGGTGATGCATTATGGACATGGCCCAGCGTGTGTGTCAGGGCTCCCCCAGGAGATGCTGGGCATTTTGTTTGCACAGACAGCACAGACATCCCTTGGCAACATAAGACCTTTGAGATTTCAGTAGTAAGGACTAAAAGGACTCCTTGTATGTTATGGTGACTTTTCATTCTGAAATGACAATTTGTTACCTCAATATCCTCCTCCTGCAGTGCCCTCTCTGTAACCTCAATATCCTATCTATTTGACTTAAAGGAAGGAATTTGACTTAGTGCTAGCAAGTACGAAGTCACTAAGGAAACAGAATCTTCTACTGTGCCTCTATGTTAGCCTTGCCATAAGCACCACTGACTGGAGAAAGAGGCAAGACAGGGAGCCCTGTCAACTTGATAGATTTATTTGGCAGGTTTAATCCCTGTAAAGAGATATAATTTGAAGGAAGTATTGAGTTACTGAAGAAAGACTGTTTGGAAAGTGTAATGTAGAAGAGTAGATGAAAAACCTGTATATCTTCCATGCTGAATGTGCAGCTTTGCCAATCCACTTGAACTTCCATTTGAATCCCACTCTTGCTTTGTTAGAGCTTCACCACAAAATCAAATTCCCTCTCTTGGCTACAACCCATGATGCTTAGAAAATATCATTAAGGTGGGGGGGCTGGGCACGGGGGTGTTGGGGAAGGTGAGGGGGGAAAGAAAATAGCATAGAAAGTCAGGAAAAAAAGGAGTAAAAACAAGATGACAAGGTGGGGGGGGGGAATAAAAACAAATTTTAAGCTGACAGCATATTCCCACAGACCCAAGATAATGGAAAATAAGTTTCAAACCACATCAAGAGTGCACTTCAAAATGCCTGGCTTATTTTCCCTACTTTTACTCCACTGAGTGATTACTGGTCAGCATCCAGCAAAGAAGACACCCTCTTAACTGTAGAGGACCTTCAAACATAACAAAAAATACAGCTTCAGGCCAACTGGTGTTCTTCAGCCAGGAGTAATGGTACTTATGGGAGAAAAGCAAAAAGTGGAAAAAATAGTATCTAATCAGAAGTGTAGGGGGAAAAAATGTGTCTATGTGGAAAAAGGTATTTTCCAAGTTGAAAACTAAGCAGGAAACAGGCTTGAAATAGTGGAAAACAGTAAACAAATTCCTGTGAGATGAACTAACATTGTGCCCTGCAATGAAAAGTAATTGGAAAGTAAAGAAAACAAGTGGTTTAGAGCCAGAACATAACAAAAACCATCACGGAGTCTCAGATCCTGGAGAGCCCACACACTTGTGGTGCTAGGCACCTCTTGGAAGAACAGTCTGTCTCCTGTTTGACTCAGGAGAGTTCACAGGAATTTTTAAATCACAGCTGTCTCTCCTGAAGGGGATCTAAGAGATATAAAGAACATAAAAGACACAGCTGAATTGGTGCTCTCCTTTCCAAATGCACAACATCAAAAACTCGCTATTACATCACTGGGATAGAGAGACATCAGCACCGTTGCATCCAGGTCTACTTCTGTGGGTACCAATAGTTAAACTCAAAGTTCAATACAAAAGCACTTCCATGAAATGCTTTTCTGAACTTTGACATTGTCTTTGAAAATTTCCTGTCAATCCCATTTTATTTTCTTTTCTTCAGGGTGATATTGCCTTTGTATTAAAGAATCCCACGTCCATCAAAGACTTTCCTGTAAACCAGTAGATTTTCATTTTAGGCATAAATTTCTCCTGAGATTTAATCCTATGTGCTCTTTATCTCCATGCAGGAAGATGTATCGTCCTGAAACTTGGCCTTCTTTTCTTAATTGCGTTAGCTGATCTAATGACTCTTGTGGTACAAATTAACGTTTTATTTTTATGGGTCTCTGGAGCATGGTTCTTATTAATTTATGAATTTTGGACATGAGTTACAAGATCCACCCTATCACAAGGACACTACCCCCCCATTAGGGTTGTCTGTACATCAGTCAGTTACCTTTCTTGTGCCTCATCTGGAAAAGTGATTCCAGAGGATGAATCCATGGAAACTACTGACACATCTGGAAGAGCCAGTGGTAACACAAGAAGTTACCTGAGAAGTTGTTTCGCTGGTGAGATCCTGTGCCACCACACAGGTAGGTAGTACCAACTCTGATCTCTAGGAGAAATGCCAGCAAAGCTGCAGCAATCCAAAAGGATTTAAGAGCCCCATGTGTAGTCCAGAACCATGCTCCAGTGTGTGTGATGCAGCAGATCTCTATAAATCAGCAAAAGAGCTTTAGTTGAGATATACCCATGATTCATTCAAATGAGATGGCAATACTGGCTCCTGTAAACCATCATGCCCCTACCCTAGCAGGCCAGGCCACATACTTTGACCCCTAGTAGGAACTTAATATACTTGTTAAACAAAAATAATTCTCTTCTCAGCACTCCTAGTGTTTAGTATAAGGTATTTGCATCACAATAACACGAGTAGCTATAACACTGAGAAATCAGCATGGCTTTTTTAATAACTTCTAAGTCATTGCCCTTTCACCAATCAATAATTCCAGATCTCTTCTAAGGGTTCTGTATCAGCAGAGTTCTCAAGGGAATCTTGCATGTGGAGATCATCTGTGCTCCTAGGAGGCAAAGACTGTGAGTTGATTAAAGACTTCTATAAAATATTCTTTTGAGATCTGATTTGTGTAGGCAAATCTGGTCTTAGGACCTCATAATTACTCCCAGAGAACTGCTTCATCCAAGGTCAGCATCTTTCCGTCTTTTCTGCATGGTCCATCCAGGGCCATTCAAATTCTCTCTATTTAAGCATGGGATAATTTCCATGAACCCAGATTGTGGCACAGTGTGTAGAAATACCTGTGCACTAACTCAGTGTGCTGTCATTTTTCATTATGGCATGAAGCTGCTTTCAAGCCACTGTATTTATTTAACAACAAGGTCAAGACCTCTGTGTAGGGGGTTAAAGCAACCACTAGTCATTCCAAATTCTTATGTTGATGAGTATACCTGTACAACACCAAAATATTTCTTTCTTCCCATCCTAAATAGGAAGGAGGAGATTTACAGTTTAATGGGTTGCTGCTTCACTGTTTTTTTGAGCATGACCTTAATGGCACATTTTGTACCTTGCACCAAGCGCAGCTGGAATTGTGCATAGCTCTTAATGAGCCCCGGTGATTTTTTGCTCTATATGGATTAAATCTGGTGTTAATGTCAGTGGACCTTAATACGCAAAGTTGCAGACTGTGGTGGCTCAGAAGAATCTTCAACCCACGAATAGGCTCCAGCCTTTGAAACAAATATGTTCAGAGGGCTAGAGGAAGGTAGCAACTGTTTGACCTGTCCGTTTCAAACCACTGGTGAATTTTGGTCCCGATTGCTCCTCACTGAACTGTACAAACCTCTTCACACAGCTAATCCCAGTGAAACTGCAGTCCTTGGCAAAGCCTGAGCTTTGGAATCCCTCTGGCTTGTGGTATAGCTGGCTTTCAACAGGGGTTGTAAATACAAGCTAGTGGCAGTGTGAAAATGCAGTTACTTGCAGTTGCTTCATTATTTTCAAGTGACAGTGAGCTATCCCTTACAGATAGAAAGCAACACTTGTTTCAGAGAAATGGCTTATAATTAAGGTTAGCATTTAATGTTACAGTGACTCCATGACTCATCTCCTTGGGATCCTCTTAACTAGCTGTTCTGCCATTGAAAATAAGGGAATTCCAAAGGCGAGTCAATATTTGGTCCTGTTTTGTTTAGAACTAGCTGGTTTCCAAAACCCCACCTTTATTTTTGTATGAGTCTATGAGAAGAATTTTCCATTTGGTTTGTATCATTTTCAGCTCTGTGGAGAAGACCTGCACAAGTGTTTGGGAACTTTTGATTATAAAAGTTGCTTTTATTGAATGTTAAGGTTGTGACTTCAGGGTCAAAAACTACTAAAAAATACCTAACATTATACATTTTTTTTTGAAGTGAGTTTTCTCTGCATGGGTGCATTTGATATTTCTAGGTCTTATTTTCAAATTTAGTCCTTCAGTAGAAGGGCAGGGTAACCGAATGATTCCTCATAGCATCAGAATGGCTTCTGTTGGAAGGGACCTTAAAGATCATTTCATCCCATCCCCCCTGCCATGGGCAGGGACACCTCCACTAAATCCCTGTCCAACCAGGCCTTGAACACTGACAGAGTTTGGGCATCCACTGACAGAGTGTGGGCAACCTGTGCCAGGGCCTCACCACCCTCGCAGTAAAGAATTTCTTCCTACTGTCTAATCTAAAGTTTTTCCCTTTCAGTTTGGAGCCATTGTCCTGTCACAACAGTTCCTGATGAAGAGTCTCTCTTCAGTTTCCCTGTAGGCTCCCTTCAGATACTGGAAGGTTGCTTTGAGGTCTGCACACAACCTTCCCTTTTCCAGGCTGAAAAGATTTCACTTCCCTAGCCTGTCTTCATAGAGGGCACAGTTGCTCTATAAAGAGCAAGTCCTTATATTTTAGCTGGCCGTGGAAAATTATATTTTTTTTGGCAGCAACAGGAATAAAGATTAGCTAAATTAATTGAAAAGTAGCAGAGGGTTTGCAACATTTTTGTAGAGCTACCTGCCCTGTCTGATAGAAGGCCACCAGCTTCTCCATGCTCAATTCCTTTCTAATTAAAGAACTTCATATTACTCACCTGCTACAGACTTCATACTGTAGGAATAAAAACTTTCAGGGGCTCAGATGCTGAAGCAGTTGAGGCTATACAGGTTACTACACAAAACTTAACTCATTTTGTGTACAACAGTCTAAGTCTCTCTAATGCCTATTACATGCTTCTATGAGCCAGGAATGGGGCAAGGGATATCACATTGCATATAAAAGGGCAACAATAATTTACATGTTTGTACTTTATGCATTTCAATGTCATTGAGAACCTTGAGACTGTTTTCCTACCTTGTTTAAGACATTTTACAATTGGAATGTTGCAGTGCTTTGCAAAATGCCTTAAACACTGTGTTAGCAAAAATTCCAAGTTTGGGAGTCTTAAAATCACTTAAGCTGTTTTTTCAAGTGTTTTGTGCCAACAGAGCAGGAGCCAGAATTCAGATTATAAACCTTAACATTCATTTTTGCAAGATATCAGAACTCCAAAATAGGTAGAAAAAATTAAAGGACCTTCTTAATCTCTGTCTACATTGCAATGCCTCAACAAAGTGAAGTCCAAAAGCAGAGATGTATGTTATTTATTTTCACTATGCTATGATGTAGGAAAAGCTTTTCCTCTCATACTTGCCTGCTGTCTGAAGACTTTAGTTCTAAATACTCCTGGTAGATGTGAAACTGGCTGTTAGGGCTTTTCTCAAGCAGCACCTCTTCCCTCATAAGTAACCATGTTCAGGGAGGGATATAGTTTGAAATCTCAGGCAATACAAGTAACCAGAAGTAAATACTCAATCCTAGTAATGGCTTTTTCAAACAGTGTAAAAGATTTTAATCTGGTTGACAACAGCACAGCTATTCTAACCTCGATTGGATAAAGATCTTGCCCAAGAAGGTGATAAGCTTTCCTCCAGTGTCTGAGTTTAAACAGGACTATTTTGCATATTTCCTATCAGGAAAACTTTTTTCAAGTGCTTGTTTTCTCCCTATGTGTGTTCTTGGTAAATGTTCTCGGACAAGCAGTCTCAGGCTCATTCTGAGCCCTAGCTAATGCCAGAGGAATAAATATGTGCCACAGGTCTGGGTGCCTCCAGTAGGTTTTTTCAATATTCCGGTGAAAAGTTCAAACCATGGGCTCTACAAGCATGTGTGACCAGACCTCAAGTGAACTTGGTCTTTGCAGTAGCAACAGACTGTCAGCATTTACAGAGTAGTTCTTTAATGTCCAGAACTATTTCTGCCCCTCAGAAATGTCTTTCTGCCCCTCCTTATGCTTAGGACATGCACCTTCAGGGCCATCCACTGAGAGAGGGATCAACGGGAGGTCTCTGCTTCTGGTTCCAAGAACTCACACAGCAATTCAGTAATTTTCTTAATGGAAAAGCTGCATACTTGTCTGCAGATTGAAACAAGGGAACAAGCATTTTTCAGCAACCTTATTTGATCAGAGTGCTCATAGTTAACAGAGCATGTTTTGCTGGGGGATCTTTTTCAAGTAGGGAGAGGAGGTTTCTTTCTCTAACTTTGACTCTCAGAGCTTCCCAAACAGTGATTTACAATGAAAATCAAATGCCTTGCATTGACAATGTGTTTTATAAAGCAAATAAAACAGAAACAAAACCAAAGAAAAAATAAAACCAAAAGATCCTGAGGATCTGATTTTGAATACTGAGTGGGAGCTGTCCTTTGCAGCAGAAATTTTGCTTTCTGGTCAGGCAATATATTTTTGTCATGGCAGCTTTGTGATTAACGGATCTCAGGGAAACTGGCCAGATCAGGGTAGCATGTGCCACACAATCCTCTTATGCTGTTCCTCTAATCATTATGAATTAAAGATGTAGGTTAATGATGTTTCGTCTCCTAAGAAATATCATTAATTCACATGTATCCCTCATGTTTTAAAATGTCCATCACCATGTGTCGACCAAACAGCTGAACTAAGCCTGGGAGGAAGCACAGGAGGCTGAAAGCATACAATAGACATGAAAAATAAACTAAAGCACATATACACTGTGTATATATATAAAGTGTATATACAGTGAACAGTATATACACTTTATCTTTGTGGTTCAGGAAAGAATTTTTTCCTACTGGAAAAAGTGAAGTGAAAATATAGTTGATTTTAACTTTATGTGTTCCTTTCAACCTGCAATGAGAGAGGAAGGAGGTACACCTTAAATGTCAAGAAGTTAAATTTTAAGAGAAAATAATGTACTTATCTGTCTGTACCAAAGGTTTCTAGTGAACTGGAGAGTAAAAGCAAAGGGGAGATGGATCTGTAAAAGACATAAGATGTTTTCATTACTTTTTGGAAAACCCCTCAAATGATTTTTGTGTGGCATCCACAAAAGACCAAATTGGTCAGAAGAGTTTGTCTGTGCCTATTTTGGGGGTCATTAATCCCTGAAGAAATATACTGTAGTCTTAAGCACCACAGGGTTCCGATATTTGAGATTAAATTATTGAGTAAAGCTTCATAAGAGCTACAAGTGTCAGAGCTAGTCTGGAATACCTGCACAGTTGATCCATGGTTGTTTTGTTTCCTTTACTAGAGACAGTGAATGGAATTACTCTCCATTCACAGAACATATGACTGATGTTCAAGGACAGTGAAATCTTTCATGAGCAAAGCTGGCAAGAGCAGAGTATATGGTAAGGTTGAAAAGCCCTGAGCTTCTGCTTGATTTGTTCTGTTTGTCTCTGCAAACAGTTACTGTAGGCAGGTCACCTCTTTTACCCTTGGGAAGGCTATATTCTTGCAACACAGCTTTCTCTCAGTGATGAGAGGAGTGTGAAAAAATAACTACAGGGACTTGCTAGTGAATAGCATATCTTCTATCTTTGTGGTTTAAGGAAAAAAACTTTGATGACAGAGGGGTTATATATAGGGTGGATTTTGGTTCTGTGTTCCTCTATACATCAACAATGGACAATGATGAACAATGTTAAAACATCAAGAGACTCAAGGCTTAAATAAAAAAATTGAACTGATTTGTGTATGCCAAGATTTTGTAATGAGTTAGACACAAGGCAACTTCAGGCTCAATTATCCGCAAGAACATTAAGAAACTCTTTAGGCAGCACGAGACCCTCTTTGAGAAACAATTTCTGCTAGAGGCCTTAGAGGTCCCAGATCTCAGCATATGAAGTAAAAGAACTGCTCACTTGCTGTTTGTAGGTAAGTGAACACCGCCTCAAACATGTCTCTAGTTTCATTGTTTCTAGCCCTTGTCAGCCACAGCCAAATTAACTGAGAGGGCCTTTCCTTTCCTGGAGAGCCCCCATTGACAACTTTTCCCTTGCATATGGCACGTGCCTTCCCTGTGGCTCTTGGCTATAGGGCCTTCCCATCTCAAACATATCTTTGATAAACAGTTTCTCTTCTTGCTAAATTTTTAATAATAACAACACTCCAAACAAAAAACACCACACCCTTGGAATTTGCTGAATTTATGTAAATATTGAGCTTCACTCCAATCCTGGCATTGCTTTGCCTTCCTATGTCTTTCTGTTGCAGCTCCTTCACTGAAGTCTTGGTTAATGCATCAAATCGTATTTAGGCTGAGTTCCTCTTGCTGTTACCAGCCTGGAAGTATCGAGGCAGTATCTCTCACCACATAAAGATCTTAGCAGTAACTCAGGTAACTCTTCAATTTACAGTGACACTGGTCAATAACACCTTTCAGGTAAAAGCATATGAAATGCTAAGCATCTGTTCATTGCCCAATGAAATCTAATTGTTAGTCTGCAGCATATTGCTACCTCATCAGATGGCCACTTAACACTATTCCAAACCTAAGGTACATTCATATGCTAGAAGATTTAATATGCTGGCTGTTAAGCCATAATAGTGTGCAAATACTATTTTGCTATTACTGGTTCCTGTGTTTTAAACAAGCACAAGTTACACGAGCATATTTGTGTGAGTGAAAAGGTCATTATGCTTCTCATTATATTACTTGATATTTGTTGACTGAATATTGCTTTTAGTAGGTAGTAGCTTTATGCTTGTGCTGTTCAGAGCACCTGATGCTTAACTAATGCTTAGGAAGTAGCAAATGTAGTGGCTGTGGTATGTGTTCTAAGGGCTCTGGACTCAATTAAACATTTCTCTTGAGGTTTCCTGTGTTTGTACCCTTTATGTTGGGCAGGCTACCTCATGTATGTTGAGGTACAGAGGACACAACTCCCCAGTAGCTACCTTCTTCTGAAACACCTTAATTCCTGTATTATTTCATGCAATGCATGATATCATGCGTACTGTGGCTAAACTGTACTTGGGACAACTCGTGTAGATTGTTGTTATCACTTCAGCCTGTATTTCCTCTGTTCCACTCGCTAGGCATATGAGTGACTAGCTGGAGTACTATCTGGGGCTCTGTGTGTGTGCATCCTAGAACAGCTAGCTGCTCTCATCTACTCTGCCTTCTTGGCTGTCTCCCTGATCTTCCATTCCCCCTGGCCTGACTGAACACGTGGCCTACAAGCTGTAAAGTTTGTTCTTTAATTCTACCTAGTAAGCAAAAGCCCAATTAATATGCTGTAATTGAAGTTAGTTAAGTGAAACTGCTTATTTTCTGCAGGAAGGATGAGGAGAACAAAAAGCACTGGGTGCAAACTGAAATACAAGACATTTTGTGTAAACATAAGCCTTTTTTACTGAAAAGGTGATAAAACACCAAAAGCCCAGAGAGGCTGTAGTGCCTTGGTCCTTGTAGATACTCAAAATCCGACTAGGCATAGTCCTGAGTAATCTGCTGTAGATGACCCTGCATGAGCAGGACAGCCAGACTGCCAGCCTCAGCTCATCTCTCATGCTGTCACACTTTCACAACAAGGCACAGGTTCATTCAAAAACACTCACACTGCTCAAATATTTTCTAAAAATTTGACACAGCCTCTCTGGAAATGGGGTCTCATAAAGTAAATATTTCCTGGGCTTGTCAATATAGAGGGAAATATGTGACTCAACCCAATACTGATAAAATTTAAACTGCTGTCTGACTACCCAGCAGTCACCTTCGAGACTAGGAGAACTGCTACACATTCCCTACTTAAGAATATGTTATTAACTGCATTAAATGAATTAGATAATCTCCATCACTCATCTTTACTGATTTTTATGTGTTTAATTACAGTTAACTCTTTTCAAGAAGGTTCTTTCCCTGTGACTAAATCTGGAGGATAAAATTAAACATCAGCACACTCAGTGACAGAACTCCCCCCAACTTAATTTGAGTCAGGATTCTTTGCATGTTTGACATACTGCCAACTTTTAAAAGTCTTTTTTAACAGCGTATTACTTGGAAAAAATTCATGAGGAATGTGGATTTTGGTAAAGTGTGATGAGTATTTTAGTTACAGTGAAAAAAAAGTTTAAAACTCTGAAATCAGTGCAGAAATCCAGTTTTATTTCAGTTTTCTTCTTCATTAGCTACACAGAATACTTTGAAATCTGGACATTAGCTGAATTAAGTATGATTAGTCTTCTTAAACATCAAATCTCTGTGGAATCAGTTTTGAAAATCATCATGCATGAAGCATTTCTCTGCTCCTATTTAAAACAGGATCTGACAAATTAAATTGTAAAAAAAAAAAAGGTAAAAAAATGCACAAAACTATCAAGATGGCCTAACGCATTAAAACCTAAAAGACTTAATTAAAAAAAAAAGGCACTGCTGTTAGTTGTATCTACTGTACTACCCAGAGGTACAAGTGACTGGAAGCTTAGAAGTTTATATAGTTACTAATTACATTGAAAGCATACATCCCCATAGGTTTATTGAGAAGAATCAGATGATGTTTAAAAACCCTATTTCTGATATTCTCAGCGTGATAACCAAGGTGGAGCTTAAAAGGCGCTATAATTAGACAACCAGCTACTTAATTCTAACAGTAGCCTAAGAAAAGGCATCTAACCTCTGAAGCAGGTTATGGCACTAGTTAGCTTAGTGTCCCATAATTGGCATTTGCTCGAGGAAACTGTGTGTGGTCTGGAGGGTGCCCTAGAGTACTCCGATGTACAAGTAATGAAATGGATCTGGCTGTCAGCCTTAGCCATGCAAGTCTTCTGTCCCTGGTTAAACATTCAGCAGGTCTTACGCAAACGCGTGCTGATGCTTCTCAGTTGTTCTCCTGCGGCACTCCTGTAGCCTAAAAGGAAAGAGGAGAAGTTGTTGCTTTAAGGAAAGAAACTGTCACTGCCTATTTCATGGTCTCGTTGTGTACCTTTGTTCTCAGAGTAGCTCCTAAAAATACCTGGAGTGTATGTTTTCAGTGCTCCTTGACAGAGTTTTGTAGAAGGCACCATGTGCCTGAAAAAGTCACCCCGTCTATTGGCTCTGGGTGACCACGAGTAAGCTCATGGCAGAAGGGACTGCTGAGGACTGCTTCCTACTTCAGACTCTCTTGTCTCCCTGATAGCCTGCTCTACTTCATTTTGACAGAAACTGCTGGAATGTCCAGCTTGGAATACAGGCTGCACACAGATACTGCCTCCCCCTGCAAAATTCCTGGCAGAAGAAACTGGTGTGCTGTGACACCCAACACAAAATCACATTTCTGTCAGTGGACTTTCCTATCAGTATTCTCATGTTTTGTACTTAAATTATGCAGTTACTCCAATGGGCAAGTCCTTTGACACACATACTATTTTTTTTATTAAGCCCGTATAACTTACTGTGTGTTTCCTGGAGAGTTAGTTAATCAAGAATTCATCATGGCCAGAGGCCAGAAATCACAAGGTATTTACATGTGTCTTTAATCCACAAAATTAAGACATTAATTTTAGATAAAATTAAAAAAATTTAAATTTTTATCTACAATAATTAAGACAAAGAGGAAGAACTGAATGTGCTTTTGTTCAGCCAATCTTCTCACTCATAAAAGACAAACAAATTACATTACTCTCTTGATATTTATAACTTATAGATCTCTGCCTCCCTGGGTCCTTCTGTGATCTGGTAAACAGAAGAAAGTTTGCTTTTTCAGTCTGTTCTCCAGAAACCAAGTCACTGAGACCAGAAGGTTTTTGTAGCATGAAGTCATTTAGGCAGCTGAGTGGTCCAGACTTTCTACCACCTTCTTGTTTAATGAAATTCCATTTAGAGAAATTCATGAAAGAGACCCAACGATTAAGATTTAGCTCTTTCCTGTAAGCCAGATCCACTGCCCCATAAATGGTGAAAACACTGCCAGATGGTTACAGATCAGAGCAGGGAAACACTCCAAGCCAAAATACCTAGTCTCACGTACTATCTTAGGTACTAAATATTCAATAAAGAATTAAAAGAAAAAGACAGAAAACAGACACTGAATCCTTGCATTCATTTTGTTCAGAATTCTTCCACGTTAATTACCCTTTAAAATCTGAACTATAAATTCAAATTTATTTCTCAAGGACTTTTCAAACTTGGGAAGGCTAAAATTTCTGTTTCAGCTGTTTGGTAATGTGGCAGGCTTCAGAGAAATAATTTACATGGTACTTGACAACTATAAAAAAATTTAAATTGATCTGACTAAGGACTCACTCTAGGAAACTCCTGAGCACTGAATTTCTAGCTTCAAGGAAAATGAAAGTGTTCAGTATCAAACAAAACTAAACAGTGTTTGAACATCTGTGGCTGAACATCGAGAATCAGTCTTTTCTCCACAGGTAAGTAGTTATTTTTCCCAATGCATGGAATAGTGCTGAAAGCCTGTTAATGTCTCCCACATGTTCCAGCTTGGTTGCTCCAGAAATGGTCTTAAGATTTCTTTCCTATCCAAATAAAATCACCCATTGCCCAAGAATGCAGACAACAGACAACTGGCCTACTCTTCCTCTCAGATCATGTCTTACTCTGTGAATATTGTGATTATGAAGAACTGAATTGATTAAAGAAGTATTTACAGTAAGCTACAAGGTTTAAAACCTCTTGAAATGTGATCCCTTTTGGCAGGACAGTTTAGGCAGGAAACATCACATCTGACTAATGCTGGCCAAAACAATGTGCTACTTCACACTTTCCATGGGCTAGGTTGTATTTACCATCATTTGTGGCCTGAAGGTGTTTAACTAGTAGCAGATGTCTCACTAATCCTCTCTGCTCAGAAGGAGAGGAAGGCAACAAAACAGGGAACTCCACATAAGGGAAGTGCAACTTGACCAATCAAAGAGTACTTGAAAACAGTTTTTTTCTGATCCAAGAGGGGAAGGCCCAGGAAGGGCAGAGGTGCTGACCCTCCTGCATGTCCCGGGGCAGGGTCACCGCAGCCTGTGCAGGCCGCAGGGCAGCCCCTTGAACCCAACCCCACAGCGCTCAGAGCCCAGGGCTGGGTGAGGAGCCCCTCATCTTGTACTTACGCAGACAGTCCTTTCTCCAAACTGGCTGTAGAAGGTCATCGTGACTTTGTGCTTGTGCCCAGTCCTCTGATCAAAGGTGTTGCAGGTGTCGAAGGGTGGGCTGTACAAATGCAGGCTGACAGCAGGCTCTGTGTGGCTTATGTTCTCCACACGGTGCAGGCCAATGGAGTCTACACCAGCAAAGGCACAAAATGGCAAAAAGAAGGTGTGTTAGCAAGAAGATCCAATGAGATCTCAATTGCCTAGAAAAAATACTTTTTAAACTGTAATTCATGAGCAAATAGGCATGGCCACACTTTTATGGGCAACAAGTAATTCAGTACAGGGAATTTGACTGGTGTTCTCTAGCACAGATTTCTAAATACACTGGTAATTCAAAATGTGTTATTGCCTTCCACAGTTCATATAATTTCTAGATTATCTGCCACAGGATAAAGGCCAACAGAAATCTCAAGAAAATTAAGGAAGACTGTACTGTAAATATTTTTCTAGCTCTCATTCCCAAAGGATTTCAAGCTCATTTATTTTCCTAGGAGACCTGTTGCTCTACATGCTTCAGAAGCAGGAAGAGGGCAAAAGCTTTTGTACTTCTTTATGAGTAATAAGGATATCAGTCACACTGAAAGTCAGCTACGTGCATTTGGGGCATGGATTTATGGGTAGACATATGGTATCTTCTACTGCAGGCATCTGTTTCCTAATGAATCCTTCCAGTTTATTGGTTTGGAGAACACATTTTTCATTTGCTTTCACTTTCCTATAAAGCAACTAATCAATAGTGACTGACACACTTCCAATCATGACTGAATAGTAAGCATAATCAAGCTGTTACAGAAAAATGTCAGGTATGAAGAATCAATCCGTGAAACAAAACATGTCCATTCTACACTAAAATGGAGGTTTTGAGTTACTTAAGAGAGACCTTGAATTTAATTATTTATGACTCTGCTGTAAAAACATAAAATAATGAATTTATGATCCTGCTGTAAAAACAGCTCAGGCCTTTGAACTTGAATTTGTTATATAATACCTGGACATGTATTGTGCAACATAGCCATGGTACCCTGAGAGTCATGAGTACACTCTTAAGTCTGATTGGAAGCCCAAAGTGTTGTTAACATACTTTGTTTAAATAGAGGATGTAGCAGTTGGGGGAAAGTCCTAAATCTTTGCTCATCTAACGGAGAACTCAAATAAACAGGGTTTAGTTGTTTCTGACCCTTATGTACAAGAGCAACAAAGAAGCACACAGTAGAATCATGAAGGCACTTGCTATCAATGTAATTATGGCAATCAGCACACTGTCAGTGTTTTCCTTCTGCTTGTTTAACATGTTCCTTTTAAACCAAAACATCTGTTATGAAACATGGCAGAGATCCAAACAGCCTCAGAGAACTGGATACCAAATTTTTTTTAAACAACTGAGGAAGCTTTGGGTAAGATGCACACAGGCTGCAGTTGTTTGCATTGGAAAGGACTGCATATGTAGGGAAACCTGACTGAGGTGGAGAACCCATGTCCCTGGCACAGGAGCAGCAGCAGATGTGTCAAGCCATTTCCTGCCCTATCAATTCAGTGTTTTCATTTAGCACGGCAAAGCTTCAACAGAGGGCTGCAGAACACCAGTCTTTCTCCTCAGTGCCCTCACCCTGCCTAAGTTCCTAACCCAACATGAGTCTCCCTCTAGCTGGGAAGTTCCCAAGGTCAGCCCCTCTAGGTGTGCTCTCCAGTGTTTTACCCATGACATGTAAAGCAAATGACCTCCTTGTCTGCTGCTTCACCTTTGTTCTGTTGAACTCAAAGTGGTCCAGCACAATGTGCAGGGTCTTTCATAGCACCAGCACACATTACACCCAGATTGCAACTCCAGGATGGTCTCCAGCAAAGCAGGAGGTGGTAATAGTTACAGGTACATGTGATGATGGCATGGATTTAGGTACTTAAAGAGCCTTACTGATGGAATCTTAGTCATTCGCAACATAGTGTATTTTTTTTTTTTTTTGTAGATTGGGAATTTCAGTTTTGCTCACACTGCACTTCAGCACTACAGCCTTTTGTTGATTTGAACAAGAAGTAGCACTGTCACAGGTTTCTGTTCCTGGCTGGTCAACTTATTTCATAGACAGTTTCTACAGTTTCACCATAAATTTTCCATGACTGAGTAAAAGGATTACTTCTTTGAGAACAAAAAAAAAAAAAAGGCAAGGTGATCAAGCTATCTAAACTTTGCTTCTCTTATTTCTTAAAAAAATGCTATACAAGTTTATATTTACAAGCAATTACACATAATCATCAGGGGCACAATACTAAAGGCTGTTTGGACTAGAGGAGATACCCAGTATACTATTATTATTATTGCTACAAGCAATTGCTACAATGTTTTAAGAGTGAGTGAAAAGCACATTTTTGATGCGGTTGTTTATTTTACTGAATCTAAATACAGGCTTGTGCAGAGTCTAAAGAGTCACATTCTTAAACTGTGCATACAGCCATAGGTATTATACTGTTAAATGTAGGAGACAAAAGCAGATGAACTCTTCCGTTAGGAATAAGACTCATGGACAGATAATTGTCAAAACAAGCTTAATATCTTACCATTAATGTAGGCACATTGATTTTCCCTCAAAACTCGTTCTGATTTCTTAGTCATTTCACCATTTCCTTTTTTCTCAGGCCATTCAAACAGAGTCTCCTTTAGATTTCCCTGGAGGATCTTCATAAAGCAGTGTGAGTCAGTGTGATCATGGATACTGCTATATATGTAAAAAGAATAACCAAACTCAGTGTGATACGCATATTTAATTTCAGAGCAAGACAGACAACATAGCATATTGTATGAGGACAAAACCTTAGAATGAAATTCCATTCCACAAGGGACGTGCATTAAGGGATGTCTACTTACACTGCTGCTATGGTAATATATTGAACTAAGTTCATATACAGCAGGATTTGGAGAAAAGTCAGATATTGGTCAGCCTATGACTTCAATATAGAGAACCACAAAGAAAGTCTGGAGAAAGGAGTAGGGCTGAAAATTTCTCCAGAATGCAAAAACTCTTCTGGGCCAAGAAACAAAACAATGCTTCTACCATGATCCCAGGAAAAGGCTGACATAAACTTGCAAGTATACCTGATCTCTGCAAATCCACCATGCTCACTTCCAAAATATGAAGAAATGAGCTAATGCTGCTTAACTTCTATAGCCCCTTTACTGCTGGGATTCACATGCATTGTTGAAAAAAATGCATGTGAATCCCAGCAGTATAGGGATATAGTACTCACTCTGAGAGTACTAAATGCAACCAGCAATACTAAGCTGTTAATTTCACTGGCATTTTCATGTTAAAACTCAACAGAATCTGGTAGGATTTGTTTGCTTTCTTGATCTCTCTTCTTGCTCTGAAGCATGTTTTATTTGCTACATTTAGAGATTACATATGGGTTAGATATTTAGTTTAGTATAGTTAGTTTAGTTTATTTTTCTTTTAGTGCAGGAGTAACTGTTATAGAAGTAAACAGGATTAGGACAAAGGGAGAGCTCTCCACTCATTGGGGCAAAAGAGAAGAGGGAATTTGACCCTCTGAAGTATAGCGCTAATAAGTTTCAATCAAAAACCTGGTACTTTTACATTACTGTTTCTATTCAGCAAAAATTAGGATTTCTTGCAAACTGAGATGCTGAGAGAGCAGGGTTTGCTTCAGGCACAGAACACTTCACAAAAGCCACTTTGTCATGGTCCTTCCAAATAACATGAGAAAATCTGACCTTCTTCTTGCAGGAAGCAAAACTAGCTTGTCTCAGTCTAGCTGTAACAAATGCCCATCCAACCTGAACACAGTTTAACATAAATTACAGGCTGTGTGGGAATAGCCTAGGAGGAGTAGAGGTGGTGAGCTCAGTTTCTGTATTGCTCTGAGTTTCATATTATGGCATCCTCTAAAGAATGCCGTACATGATCATTTGCAACAAACAAACAAACAAACAAACAAAAAAAAACCCGTTCCAACATCTCCTTAGCTTTTCTATTTAGATTTGAGAATATTCAGTCCAAAACCTGCATATTTGCTATTGCATTTTTTGCTTCAGCCCACACTTAGTGAAAGACCTTCCAAGAGACAGATCCTGCCCTGACATAGTGTAGGACAACACAACCAAGTGTACAGTCTATGCACATGACTTGGGAGGCCACATCAGCATTATGATCCATTTTGAGGGAAGAGATGAGATGCACAAACCTAGAGAAAGCCAAACAGTTCTGGAAAGGGGCTCCCTCCTCCCCATCGGTAGTCCTAATCAAAATCTACTTTTCTCATCTTGCCACAAGGCAGATTTAAAAACCCTGAAAGAATGAAGACTATTTAAACTGCACCTAGTCCTGCTTCTGAGGTCAGGTGTTATATGGGTCTGTTGAATGGGACAGGTTGAGCAGGGTCATATCTCTGGGACTAAAAACAGTAGAGAAGCTTAGCTTTTGTAGAAAAACAAAGCATTTTTGAAAGAGTGCTTTACAAATGGCCATGGACTACAAACTTGCAAAAGTTACAGCAGGTATTCAGGATTGCTATACTAATACAAGCTCTGCACTGATTACTTTCCAGACACCTTCTGATAGCTCCCATAGGACTTATTTATTTTTCCTCTATTTTGTATGACAAAGATACAAAAGATGTGGGGAATTTATATGTTTGCCAAAATCATAGTTTTTAAATACAAACCTGCCATGACCTTCACCCCAGCACAAGATCATCAAGTTGAACTTTCCATTTCCATTGTCCACAAGATTTCTTGTGTACCTGAAATACAAAATGTTTGCTCTTAACTGTACTAATATGTCTATAAAAGAGAAAATTATACAAACATGTTTATGGAAGAAGGTTGTGACATACAAAAACTATTTTTCTTCTCTTTTCTTGAAATGTAAGTTTTACTTAGAAAAAATGAAATTGCATTTATAAGTTTGGCATTTTTTGGTAAGAAATATTTTTCTGGGAAGGAAAAGGAATATCTAATATTTTGAATACTATTTCTTTTGAATTACACAGATGATTGGAGTTTGGGAACTGTGAGTCAGACTAGAGTGGTAGACAGGATCAAATCAAAATGGTTATTGAATGAAGTCACTTCAGCAGCTGGCTTATAATTAGAAACAGAGGACTGCAATGAAACAAGAAAAATACATAGTTACATTCTTCTGCAGCTCCTTTTCTGATATTCTTGGCTTTCCTTCTCTTACACAGAACTCATTTGTACAAAGCCAAAATAACAAAGAATGAAGATGCCAGACTTCCTGCACATGGTCCTCCCACTCTGTTCCTGAAAGTTCCATGTCTTGTATTGTAGCATTTTTGTGTGGATAAAGCACCTGTGAGGGACGTTTTGCAGCATCTACTTCTAAACAAAGCATTTTTGTGTGGATAAAGCACCTGTGAGGGACGTTTTGCAGCATCTACTTCTAAACAAAGTTTATTAGAGCAAAATTTCTTTTCAAATAACATCTTGTGTTTGTTTCCTTTTACTCTCCTTTAAGTTTTCCCTGAACTCTGATCACCTTGTTCAATTGAAAAGTCCACTAGAGAAGGGATTTGGATTTTGCTCCAGCTTCCCATAGAGTGACCCTTCTGATCTGGGTCTGATGCTATGGTACAAGTAGCTCAGTGAGAGACCTTCAGATTTAATTTTAGCAGTAGCCATGAGTATTTGCACTTTGCCAAGTAAAGAAAATATTTATGCCTACCATGGTATGCCTCAGTCTCACCTGAAAAATGCAAGCAAGGGCACACAGAAAGTGCATTGATGTCAGTTGAATACTTTCAAATTAGTATCCCCATAAGTCCACTCTGTTTTACTCAAGAAAGGATGCACATAAAGAACTACTTTCAAAGGAAACATCTATATCTATACAGTGCCTCTCAGTGCATCCACAATGTGTACATATATTACGTAGACTTATTTCTCCTATGATGTCAGAAAACAATTAATCCATGCTGGCATTTGACAAGACTTCTCAAGCACTGTTATTTCTGTGCAGGTCTGGCTGACAAAAATAAATGTACAAATACCAAATAATAAATAAATATATAAATAAAAGGTTGCCACAACCAATGTTAACACATTTTGTTTTCCTGATTCTTGGTTTCCTATGTTCTGTTACAAATGTCATTATTTGTTCCAAATGGAATATAGTCACAGAGAGGTGAAAGGAGGCTAAAAAAGTCAAGCTAGAATGTCACAATGCCACAGTTAACAAGAAGTTTTGAAGTTTGAGGTGTTCGAGTGGGGTTTTATTTCTATGTTGGTATTTTAAAGAAAACACTCGAATAAAATCCATTTATCTTGAAATTTAAAACAGCGAAGCCAACAGCGGCAGACATAAATCAGTCGCTGGCAGAGCAAGAGGAGTTAGAACCTCAACAGGTATTTTCCTTCCAGCCGGTGAGCAGCAGCAGAAAGCCTCGATCTGCCCTGCCCCGGGGCAGCTCCCGGCCCGCCGACACGGCAGGGCGCGCAGAAGGCACCGGCTCGGCCACAGACCCCGAGCGCGCCGTGAGTGCTGGTCCCTCTGCGCGCCCCCCGCGCTTCTCCCGGGCTCCTTCTCCCCACCTTGCGGTTTATCGCTTATTTCGGGGTCTGCGGCACGCCGCTGTGTCTGCCCGGGCCATCGCGGCCCCCTGCCCGGAGCGGGAGCGGCCGGGGGCCGGGTGCGGGGCCGCCGCCCGCCCGAGCCGCGGGGCCGCCATTGGCCGCGGCCGCTCCGCCCGCTCCCCGCCCCCGGCCCCGCCGCGACCCCCGCCCCGCGGCCTCTGCCCCGCGGCCCCTCGGCGCCGCCGGAGGAGCTGTCGGCCGGCTCCAGGCGGAGGCGGGAGGGGCTCGCCCGGCGTCCCTGCTGATCCCGGTCCCCGTCCGCCGCTCTGCCTCGCCGCGGCCGCCGCTTGCGCGGCCGGGGGCTCCCTGCTCCGGGGTGTTCTCTACCTGTACTGGTCGAACTTGGCGTACTGCAGCCACTCCTCGGGGTTGCTCTCGTACGACTCCATCAGCGCCTGGACCTCGTCCACGCTGACTTTATCCTCGGCGAATATCTGATGGAGGATACGGATCAGCTCCTCCAGGCTCCGCGCCTTCCAGGTCTCCGTCTGCACCGGCTGCTCCATCATCGCCGGTCGCTCCCGTGCCGCCTCCAGCCGCTGCCCCGGGCCGGCCCCCGCCGCCTGCCTTTATGCGCCGGGAGGCACGGCGGGAGCTCACCACCGCCCCGGCGGGCGGGCCCGCGGACAGCTGCCCGTCCCCGTCCCCGGGAGCGCGGACACCGACCCTGGCGGGCGGGAGCAGCCGGAGGCGGCTGCAGAGGCTCCTCCACCGCCCGCTGCTGCTGCTCCGCCGGAGCCCGGGCGAGGCGGGCAAGGTCGGGCCGGCGGGCGTCTGGCGCTCCGGTATCCCGGCGGGGGAAATAGGAGAAGTGGCTATCGCTGCCGGGCGGAAAGCATCTCTCTCCCTCTGTCGGGGAGTGCGCTCTGCCGCTGCCTCCGTTACTCACACGTTGGTTTGAAAAAATACATCTAAAAGCTCTACTGAAAGCAAAACAAGACACACAGCTATTTCAAGCACACAGAAGATTGCTGCTGGAGATTGCTTACAGACAGCCTGCCCATTGATAGTGCTGTTTCTTGAAAGCCAGTGCACTCTGCAGGAACAATTAGGGCTGCCGTAACCATTAGCACTCAGAATGACACCGAGAAACAGTGAATGGGACAAAACAGACTGTGCTAAAACAACAGACCGTCCTCACGCCCCTCAGTCTATCCAATCTATATACTGGCACCAGAACAAGTAGATACCACACCAGCCGTCTTCCTTCCACTTCAGCTGTTAATGAAATCTGTTATTAGTCTGTTATTAGTTGTAATTAATCTGTTATTACTTTTAAGAGCTGTTATTAGTCATGAATTCTGGCAAATGAATTCACTATACACCATAGAACACTATTTGAAGAAAATCCATCTATTCTTTCTTAAAGAGAAAAAAGGTTCAGCTCTTCAGGTTTGCCTTATGATATGGCTCTGGAAGTAAGCAGACTGGTGGTGTGGGCTGCTGTAGCTCTGAGGCTCAAAGGTGCTCACAACATTGGCAGCTTGCAGTTTCCCTTACAGACAGTTTACCTTAAGGGATTTTTAGCACACCTGCATTCTCTTCCCTCTCCCTGACCTGTACGTGAAAGTACAGGCATGACAAAAAGAAGTGCCATTAATAAAGTGAATATAGCTTGAGAGGCTGAATGAATTTCTGACTTCTCTGCAGTAGGGAATACTTTCCCAGTTTTAAATGGAGCTGGAATCTAGCAAACTGGAATTAAACACAAATCAGTGTACTGAATAGGTACATTTTTAGCCATCACTCCAGAACCTCTCCTGGCATACTGAAAGCAGACCCTGCTTTAACAGTATTTTGAAAATTATTGTTGGTATGTGTGTGAGAGAAAGAGAGAGAAAACTGCAATAATTTCAAGATTTTTTTTAAGGTCTGAGAGAACCTAAGACTATCCCAAATCTCTTAAACACAACTCTTGTGCTGATCTCAGCAGCCATGTCCACTCTTCTGGGCCAAATGCAGGTAATGAACAAGCATATCACTTCCCTAGGTAACTTTTTCAAATTCACAATTAAGAATGAGTCTTATTTCTTAACAAAATTTGCCTTTGTTCAATGTCAGCTCTTGGTTGGTGCTCTCCAAGGATTAGACAGACAAGTAGCACATTTTTCAGTAGACCTCAGAAGTCTCATACAGCACCATTAAAACTGCTGTAGGTTACAGAGAGTTAGAATTAGTGTGAAATACCCTGTCTTTTATTTCAAAGGCAGAATTCACGTTCTTTTGGCAGCTGCTGGAAGCACTGCCCAAAGGAATAGAACATCTTTCAAGAATAAAATGTAAGAATCACAATTATGGGTTCTGAAATGCAGCATGAGGTAACTTTTCAAGTATTTTTTGTCTTATTCTGATATTCACAGGATCTGACAGAAACTAATTTCCAGCAGCTATATTTCTCTGTTTATTTGTACACTTGTGCTTGGAGGTATTTTCCCTGGTATTTAAATCCAGGGGAAAAATAGTTATGCCACTGCCGTTAATCCCTGACACTTCAGTACTTTGATTCCTTTGCCACAAAGTTGATGAGGTCATTAGTTAAATACTGCTAGTAAAAGAACATTTTATACCTCCCTCTATTACAAGTAAGGGATCAGGCTGGATCTACCTACTGCAGTTTACAACTGCTGCTGTTTATTATAGTTTATATAGTTATACTTTTTATTTGCTTCTATTCAAAAGTGTTTACAGTTTTTAATTTGGAATTGTTCAACCTACTTTTTGATCTCCAAAACGTCTACAGGAGTTGATTACTTGACTGACTGAACACCATTAGGAACAATATTTATGTCTCTCCAACTTGTGCTTTTGCTTATGCCCTATTAACAGAAATGGCACAAGGGTCTGAGCACATACAGCAGTTAACTGTCACTGAATATTCAATATAAAAAAGAGAACACTGAAATCCACACAGCAAAAGAACTGTATTTACATTCTCAGTTGTGATTCTGCATAAGGAGACTGCAGGACTTTATGCGCTTTTATTGCTGGAAATCATACACCTGAAGAAATGAACTATTATATGTATTTCTCAAGTATCCTATTAAAAACTTGTCTTGGAGAACAGGTGTTTGGACTTTAACCACAAAACCTTTGCTCTATGTACAAATGCCGAAGCACTCTGCTATTACCCAAAAGACAGGTATAAGAAAATCAAGCAATCATTTGATGTGACATCTAACTCCAGGAGACACTTACTAGCTGAAGTGCTCAGTCACTTACTGGCACATCATCTCCTACTGGGGTGCAGCTCACAAGGTTTCTCTCATGCTTTACTGAGGAAAATCTTCAAGTCAGATCAATGGAATTATCAAACTGCAGCATTAGACACTTTGCACCATGTACTAGGCCTGCAAATGTAGCTTGTGACTGTACTTTATTTTATATCTTGTAACTCCAAATAAAAATTATGAGCTAGTTGAAGGTGGGATCCAAGATGTCTACATGACCAGACTCTTGCAGCAAACAGCTATGCTGTGTCTCTTTGGTCTGTTAGCCTGGCCAGGCAATAGCACTTCAACACCCTCATGGGTACTTACACCTCCTCTTCCAGATGAAATTATTTCCACCCCTTTTACTAAGTCACCTCTTTGTTAGGTCTCTGTTCACCTAAGTTTCTGATGTTTGTAGAGGGTTCTAAAGAGAAAACCTGGATCAGCAATTGTAGTGCAAGATTTGGGGCTACATGACTCAATGTAGTCATGAATCAATGTATCAGTGCAGCTGTCCCTTAGTTGTATAAAGTGAGATTGATCACTCAGTATGCAGGTGATCTTTGATGAATAACTGCTGCATGCACAGCAATTCTCAAAAAAAGCTTGAGAGCAATTGCATCAAATATCATGCAGTTAAACACCATCTTCAGGCTAAAAAACATGAAGTAAAACATGAGTGAAATGAGGATGCCACAAACAAAATCATGTAATTCACTGAAAAAACCAGCAACTACTAAAGGGCATGCGCTCTGCTGAAGGTAAAAGCAAACTCCAAACAATGCACTGAAAAGCTGTGTGGCATTAAACCTCACACCACAGAAGGGACTCTTGGAAGAAT
The DNA here is from genome assembly GCF_028018845.1 of Melospiza georgiana. Taxonomy (NCBI): domain Eukaryota; kingdom Metazoa; phylum Chordata; class Aves; order Passeriformes; family Passerellidae; genus Melospiza; species Melospiza georgiana. The sequence goes on from NC_080465.1 coordinate 8,220,484, forward strand.
CAGTCTGATCCACTTTTGGTGGGGAATGCATATGCTATAAATAAAATACAAAATATTGACATTTTTCTCTGCAAGAAAGAGACTTAAATAAATTTGTGGTCTTTTAAAATTTATGATATTTACATGAGAAAGCCAAAGTACTGGCTAGCCTCCACATTAGGAACATTGCTGTGCACTTTTATGTGGAGATCTTTTTTCTTTCTTTGAGGGTTCCCATTAGGAGCTCTTTAGGGTTATTAGTTCTGTTACCAAACAGAATTCAAGGGAAACATCTTTATCTGCTTTAAATCACATACTGATATTTGCAATTGGAACATGTTAAGTCAAACCTTTTTTTTTAAGGTTAGGCCCTCAATGCAATTATATTTTAATGGCACATAGTGTCAGTCTAATTGATATATACACATTATATAATTTTCATGAGGAATCATTCCATAAGAAGATACAGAGCAAGGATTCCAAGAGTTGTGTACTTTTTAAAAAAAAATAAGTAATGTTCATCATCTACTTTTAATAAAGTAAGGTATGATGGTGCCAAGACATATAGCTAGTACCTTGCCACCATCTACATTCTGCATATTTAACAAAAAATGTTGCTGATTGTGGCTATTGGTAGGCATTTAGGGCCTATCAATTTAGTCATTTAGAGACAATTGCATGGAGGGAATGCAGAGGAATAATTTTTAAAAAATTCCTAGATTGTTCTTGAAGTTTGAAGAGGGACCATGTTTTTTGTCCCAAAGTTTAATTCTTCTTATTGCATATACAAGGGATGAAATCTCACCTGAAATTTCACCTGTGTACTGAGCAACAAGTATCCCAAGGACTGATCCCTGGCACCATCACTCATTGATGAAATCTGTTCTGTGCAAGGGCCAGCTTGCCCAGAACAGATTTCATCAATGTTATTTACCTCCTGAACTCTGTAACAGGCCGATCACATCCCATGTGCCCACCAAAAATGGTACCTTGCCAGTTCCTGAATTGAGCACAGGCCAAAACCTGTGCCAGCAAGTGTTCTAACAACCAGCTGTACATATGACTGGGCTACAGTGTCCCAGAAAATTTCCTGGCACTACCAAGTCTAGTGACATAGATGTAGTGTGACAGGCTTAACATTAAGCCTTTAACATACTCATTTTGGTCTCAGTCAAAAATGTGATTCAACCTTTTTTAACCACCTATTTTAGGAAGAAACAATCTCTAAATGAGCTTTTGTCGCTCTAATTCTGACTAAAAGAGGCATCTGACATCTCACAACGTTTTTGCTATTAAAGCAAGACCAAAGTGTGGGGTTTTGTGACGTTTAGCTTTGGAAGCATATTAAACATGGTACTAACAAAGCTGAAGCGTGGTCTTTGCAAACAAGAAATGCATTTTACAGGTTTTCTTGTCAAACGTTTTTCTTCTCATGATGATCCAATACAAAACAAGGCTGAAAACCTTTTATTTTTTTAATGCACATTGAATTTTATACAAGCTTGTAATAGTCACAGTCCTCATGAAAAACTCCAGAGTTAAAGGAATTTTTTCTCCCCCCTTTTTTTTTTCTAACCCTCAAGATCAAGATGTTGTAGTAAGATAATGTCTTTAATAACATTTGTATTATATCTCTGAATAACCGAGACTTCAGGGTAGTCAAGAGCAACGTAAGCTAAAAAGCTGTGCAAACAAGCAGAATTTGATTTGCAAAATGAGAATGAACAGTGACAATCGGTAAATAGAAGCTGCTTTGGCATTGGAAGGAGTTGGAAAAATGGATGTGTGGATTTCCAGCCCCCTCACTATGACTTTACTGTGTATCAGTATATTCAGGTTTGAGTTGTGGGGATAGTTAACACAGACACATCTTCTGTTAAGATCTAAGCAGTAGTTTTCTGAGACTTTAAAGTCCTGGAAATGATGACATCTGCTCAGTATGCTCACAGGAGGCACAACTGTGTATTTTATAATTTCACTCTTGATGTAACCTAAGTTTCATTTAGCTTCTTCAGGTTTCCATGTGCATTTAAGACTAGTTCAAACTACAAATTAGAAATCTATCATTAAAGCTAGTCTCTAAACCATTATAATAATTAATAAAAGTAGTGTCTCACAGTGTGAAGGGTTTGCATCTGGTGAGTATTAACTTGAAACAGGGTAAATGAATTTTGCATAGAATTATTTTTTAATATCAGGATGTTGTGAAGTACTAGGTCTTTCATAAAAACAGTGTAGTAACTTCCCTTTCCAATACTTATTTCTCAGTCTTTAAAAATTATTTATTGATTTTTTTCAATTTGTTTTTTTCTGTTAATTCAGCAGTTACATTAAATCAAGTGAATTAAATTACATTACAAATATTGGCAGTTTAGTATAGTAGCGTATCGGTTGAGCACAAAACTCTGAGTAAATCTAGACTTTAATTTTTTGTTTTGTACAACTCTCACTGATCTGTCCAAGAGACACTCTTTACTTTCATGCCCTTTTTCTCCCACTCTAGCAATTGAAGTCACTTAAATGACACCAAATGCAAAGAACACAGCTCATGTTCTACCTGGGCTTCTTATGTTTCCAATTTACTGGAAATACTCTTTTCAAAGAGAAAAGCATATCAGGACAATCTATGATTTTAGAAGCTATAACTGTCCCTTTTTAAAATAGGAGATTCAACATGTCTCTTGCAAGTTCTAAAAGCAATGTACTGGGAAGCAATTACTTGTTTACTTGACACATAATTTACTTGAAATGTTTGCAGTATGGTTTGTTACTTAAGAATACGAGCAAGGAAAGTTTTCTGCCACCTAAAATCACACCTCAGCTCCAGACGGAGTCCATGGTCCACAAAGAGCTACCAGAGGTAAGTACTGACCACCTCCCTGATGCAAGGTACAAACCCAAAGGGAAAATGTCAAAAAGGAGGACTCTCTCTGTAAAGAAGGTACGGAAGTTACATGGGGGAATTAGCAGAACTGGAGCTGGCAGTCAATAAAAGGAACAGAATAAAGGCAGCCGCTTAGGAGCATTGAGAAAACAGAAAGCAAGGGCTGGATCAGTAAGTACTCGCTGTATACTGGTAAACTAGACCCCAAGAAAAAATTACTTTGGGTTGGAAAGAAATTAAGAGCAGAAAAATGCTGAAGCAACCAGCAAAAAGCAAGTACTGTTGAGGGAACAAGCTGAATCTTAGATAAATGAGTAATTCAAAGCTTCATGATTCATTTATCCAGGTCCAAAAATGCATGTGGTAAAGGAGGAAATCCAGACTATTACTATGGGTTTTACATTATTGGATTATCACAATTTGAGGAATTGAGGCAAACGATTTTTTATTCAACTTCAGAGGATAAAAATTATTTATAAATTCAGCATAAATGACAACCTTCTATAATTAGTTGGCAGACACAATGCCCTATAATTCTTCAAGATCTCAATGTCTTTTGACTTTCTAAAACCAAAACACAACGCCCCCAGTACACACACACATCAACCTTCTTGCATCACTTCTTAAGAGCACATTTGCAGTTTATCAGTAGTTTCATTTGTTAAGTTCAAGTGAGGTGAAAGGCACCAATAGAACATTCTTTAAAGAGAACCAGACTAGTAGCTTATCTTAGGTAAACATACTGTCACACGGGAGAACAAACTACTTATATTTGTAAGGCCAGCATGTGGACATACTATGAAAAAGATTGAAAAAGAGTCCTAGATAAAACTATGCAAATACCTTTGTCCTTGTGTACCCTCTAGTGGCTGTCGAGGTTATGCTGGCGTCACAGTAATTAAGCAGGCAATGTCCTCAACCAGACAGAATCAGAGTGCTTCCCTCTGCAACAGCTCTTTTAAAGAGATGGAGATTCAGGAGACCAGGGTTCTGAGCAGGCAAAAGTATGGATATTTGAAGTTTAAAGTTTACAACAAATTCTGCCTTGTTAGTTTAATGAAGTGAACCCAAGTTTTCCACTTACAAAGTGCCAAGATACATCAAGCAACGCATATAGCAAGCATTCAGAGCATGTGCCTGTGTAACAGCGGCATGTGTGCACGCTGCACGCAAACTGTGGCAATGTCAGTAAGTTAAGCTGGGTATTACTCTTCCAGGTGGAAAAAAATCCAATACACAGGCTGCAGAGACTACATAAGAGCCACTTATGTATGAAATACCAGTTCCAGACTACAGTGAAAACATTATTTAAACTAGAAATGGCTGTTTTGTCTGCATGTGCTGAAGAACTGGATTACATCAGGGACAAAAACTGTTATCCAGTATAAGAACATTCTCCAAGCAAACAATTAACATTTAATTTGGTTCAGCTTAAACAAACACATAAGACTGTACAACAGACACTTCAAATAAACCCACTAAAAATCTCCACCCTCACACCCAAACTCCCCAATAAATAAAAGCAAAGGTCAGCCCCCTAGCCAAGGTACAAAGTCCTCTCAATAATGGAAAAAACCTCACGTCAATTCTCACTGCTATGATTTAGCAAAGAATATAAATTGCATGCTACTGTTTAGTGGACCACACAGCTGGTAAAACATGAAAATTAACAACAGTCAAAAAGAGAATATATAGAGGTTTTAGCAGCTCATATCTACTTTTTCAAGAACTCTAGGTGCAACATGCAGCTACGTCATTCAGCTAAAGATGCAAGTCATTAAGCAGTGTAAGAAAAAACAGCTTGAGAGCTGCTGAAGTGTTGAGCCTTCAACAAACCATTACCAAATTTGTGCAGGAGGGAAGCATTGTGAGGCCTCTCATAATGTGCCATCCTAAATTAGGTACTCAACTTACCAACAGGATGAAGGCAAAGGGTGGAGTAATTAAACTAGATAACAACGCCTATATATTACAAGAAAAAAAATTAAAATACTGTCTTGAAATAATATGAGATAATGCACATTCAAGATGAAGATTTCACAAAGAACAGGATGCACGCCACAGATGTACAACACATAAGAAATAAACTGAATCCCAGGCTACATGTACAACAGACATTACTTTTAATAAAAAGGTTCTCTTATCTTCAGTACAACATATGGACAGAGGTGTCCAGTCAGTCCTGCAAACAACTGAAAGTTTCCCTTCAGATACAGCAATTAAGTATTCAGCAACAAGAATGCTGGCTCTACTGTACATGGCAAGTGCAGGTGTTTTTTCTGTATCCCACATGTACATCAGAAAAAAAGCCATGTGATCGTATAGCCTAACCAGGTCCTTGCTCATTCATCTGCACCATATGTTCATAGGCAGCAATGCAAAAATCCCTCTTTCTGTGTGTTTACAGCTTGAGTTTAAGTTAGTCCTTTCTCCGTTTTTGAAGAGAAAACCTGAACAACTGTGTGGCCAGTCATTCATCCCCATGCCTGAGTTTTGCAATAATGTAGTACAAGCTTGCCATCACTTCCAAAACACTGCAAGAAAAACAAAAAAACAATAGCTGTTACAATTACTTATGGGCTAGCATATACATGAAGCAAAACAAAAAGTCTTCCCATCAGATAAACATGTCATGGAATATGGTCATGAGAAAGCTCCCCATTACAGTGAGAGGCATGGAAACACACTGCACATGAAGGAACGCATTTCCAGAGACTGCATGAAGTCACATCTCTTTGGACCCCGTTCACACAGAGCAGTAAACATTAATTACGCCACAATTAAATGCAAGCTATTACTGCTAGGGGCAGTGGGAGATTTCAAGGGCCCGAGGTGTGCAGGCAAATCCTGCTAAATGCATTTGGAAAGGATATTCAGGATGAAAGTTACCTCATAGAGGGTCCCCACTTCCTGGTCTGGAGACGGAGCAAAAGACTGGTTTACGTATATGAACTGCAAGAAAATGAGGGAGAAGAGATGGAGATAGCACAGGATCCCACTGGGAACAGAGAAGAATCATTCTGCAGTCAAAAGTTCTGCTATTAATCTTTAAGCATATAACAGAATACGACCAGTTACTATCATTTTCACTTCAGTGTGGAGGAGCAACAGGACTATGAGGAGTCCCCTCTATCTGACCAGCTGACCAAGCCAAAGTAAACGTGCTGACTTCCTTTTCCTGCAAGCTGACCCATTACTCTCCCATACAGCTGCACAAAGGGTTCAGCTCTTGCTCTTATTTCAGCCCAAACCACTCACTCACTATTCCATATTTGCTCAATTAGAATGGCCAACACAGAAATAAGAAACATCTTGTTCTATTTTCAAGTCATCCTTCTAACTTCCTGCTCCAATAAATACATTTACATGTATAGGAGCTAATCTCAATGACAAAGAGGGCCTTGTGATCTGCTGTGTGGGGCAACAGTGGACACTGGGGTATCATGTGCTATTTCCTAATAAAATATATAAAATTCCTAGGGCTTTGTTCTTGAAGCATAGCCTTAGGCTTCAGCCACACAGGAAGGCTACATGCTCCTGGGTTTTTTTGTGCTGAGGTAATAAGATGATAGTCACGGACTCCAACTGTTGAGAATGTCCTTGGTCAGCATCATACTTATCACTCTTCTTTAAAATATTCAACTATGGAAAAGCAGATCCCTCATGATTTCCAGGTGAATCAGAAGGCCAGTGCATTTATGCCTATATACTTAAATAAGATCTTCCAAACAAAGAATAGAATGAATTCGGCTACACTTTATAATGAGGCTAGCTTTAACTGCGTATCTTCAATAAAAACTTTGGACTGTACTGAGAGTTCACTGCAGAAAAACAAAATCAGTGCAACTGTATTTCCAGCTCTTCCAGTATTATCATGAGGCCACTTCTCCAGGAAGGAATCCATAAATAACACTGGCAATCTGCTGCCCAAGGACAAACACCTCCCAACTCCCCATTTTAAAAGATAATCACTCCTATGACAGTAGCTGAACTATTTTAGATGTGAGTTCTGAAGGAAACAGACACTCAGATTCAGGAAGCTGATCCCAAAAACCTCTGGACTGCTTCTCCAATACTCTGTCTCTATACCTAGTTCCACCAGGTACACAGCGCCTAGCAATGTTTCCCTGGGACACACGGCTGTCCAGCGTGCACACAGCTCTGCCTGACAGACACCGAGAAATACAGACACTGCAACAAGCCCAAAGGCCAGGGCCGAGCACACCCACGCTGTGCTGTACATACCCACAGCGTACTGCACACACCCACAGCTCGCTCTATATTACATCCTAACTCTACTTGGAACAGTTCTCTCGGTGCTGCTACTCCAGGTTTCCTGCAGGCAGCTGTAGCCTAGATTCCGACAGCGTCTTTGCAGGTTTGACAACGCGGGCCCTGCGCACTCAGCCCCGCCCAGTGCCCGCCCGTACCAGCTGCTCGGACGCCATCAGCTTGAGGAACTTCTTGATGAAGTCCACGAGGCCCTGGATGGTCCGGGTCCGCTCTACCGCCCACTTCTTGGTCCTCATGATGGGGGTGTCGCCCACGGCCTTCAGCAGCACGTCAACTGCGGGGAGCGCCCGCCGCGTCACAGCGGGCCCGTCCCCCGCCGCTCATAGGCCCGCGCCGCCCGCCCGCGCGGCCCATTGGCCGCCACACCTGCCCGTCACCGCGCCCGCCCGCCCCCGCGGAGGCCTCCCACCCCATTACTTTTCTTTTTCGCGTCGCCCGCGGGCTCTTCGGTGCCCGGCGACCCGGCCGGGGGTGGGCCCGGTTCGCCGGGCCCCGCCGCGGTCCCGCCCTCCGGGGCCTCCTCCCCGCCGTCGCTCCGGCTGCCGCTCTGCGCAGCGGCGGGCGGCGGCTGCTCCTCGGGCTCCGCCATGATGCCGCTGCTGCGCGGGCGGCGGGAAGTGACGCCACCCAGGGGCGGCCTCTGCTCCGCGAGGCGTTTTGTCCCTCGTGGGACGCCGTCTTTCCCGTCACGTGACACGCCAGGAGCGTCGCGTGCGGCGCCAGTCGTCCCGCCGGCAGCGGCCGCGCCCCGCCGGTCACGTGGTGCGCGCGCCCCGCCGGCACCGGCCCGAGAGCGGGAGCGGGCTGGGCAACGGGAGCGAGGGCGCGGAACGGGAGCGGAACGGGAACGGAACGGGAACGGAACACCGCACAGCTCGTCCGGCCGCCGCCGGCCCCCGCCGCCGCCCCACCATGATCAAAGCCATCCTCATCTTCAACAACCACGGCAAGCCGCGGCTCTCCAAGTTCTACCAGCGCTATGTACGGGCGGGCCGGGGCTCGGCGGGGCGGGCGGGGGCCGCGCCGTGGCCGGGGGGCCGTGCGGTGGCCGGTCCGCGGGGTTGTACGCGAGGGTCCCCAGCCCGGCCCGGCCCTGCCGGCTGCGCCGGGGGAAGGGACGGTGCTGAGAGCGCGTACGTGAGGAGGGCTCGGGGAAAGGCGGTCGTGTGTTCGCTGGAGCTGCCTTCGGGAGCTCCGGGGCGAAGGCGGGAGGGAAGGAGTCCCGTCCAGCGGCGCCTTGGCTCTCCCGCGTGTGAGCGCCGCTGCCCGGCCCGAGTCCGGCTGCTGTTTGTGTGCAGGCAGGGCTGGCGGAGCGGGACGGGGAGCTCCGGAACGGAGCCTCTCCTCTCGGAAAGAATCGGTGCACTGTGAAATTGCAGATGACGTGAACACGTAAGGAACTAGAAAAGAGCATTCCTTGACGTGGTAGAAGGCAGGCACAATGAAAATGCAGCACAGACGCTCAGTCTGGATGGAAAGGTGCACTGGAAACTCGTGATTTAGTTCAAGGAAAAGAAATTTTAAGATAATGTTTTGAGCGTACTGTACCGTATTTCCTAGCGAATATGGTGAGGTCTGCTTAGGCATTAAAGTGCAAGGAAACAGTTGGTATTTCTTAAAAGTTATGTAAACAAATAACTCGTTTCCCAGCAATGCAGTTACATGGATTTGTGACCTCTTTCTTGCAATTCTGGTTATTAGAGAACTCATAGATCATTGGAAGGGATGTATCTTACTTGCACACCTCAGAGCAGAAATGATGACTGTGTCCCTTCAGTTAGCACAGTCAGGTTTTGAATTAAAGGGGTGTAACTATTTCAGGTCCTTCTTTTGTGTGACTGAGGTAGAAGGGAAAGGAGATGAACAGACGGCCAGAGGATACCAGATTTTTCTTGTAAAACCTTTCTGATCTACTAGTTTCATAACTCGGCTTTGAACAATTTCTCAATGCCTGAAGTAGGGGTAATATGTTTGTGTAAACAGAATACTTTGAAGTTTTGAAAATGTGAATGGCAAATTAAAGTAAGAAACTTTATGGTGCACAGAAACAGGTGCAATCATATAGATTGTATTTTTATGTGTGATTTCAGTAATGTGGATTTGTTTGTGGATCTTTTGAAGTTTATGCATTCTTTAGTGTCAATTGCACTGGTACTGGAGGCAAATCTCGGCTTTTTTCTGTGAGAGGATGCATCTGCAGCTTTCTAGAGAGATTAATTCGGTCAGATCCGTGAAAGAGGTACTTACTTCTTTCATAATACTAAAACTTACAACTCTAACTTTTTCAGCTGATTCATATGAGAACAGAAACTGCATAAAGTGAAGTAAATAATATTTTGCAGTTAGGTAGAAGAAACTAATTTATGGCAATTAAAATACATGTCATCATTTCGTCTTTCAGAATGTAGACCTGTGGCCATAATTTCAAAGGTAAAAATTAAGTTTCTGAAGAGCCAGAAGAATTCAGTCTCAGAAGTGATGTTTCTGATCTTCTAAGATTAAAGGTCGTGGCTTAGGACAACCTGTTGCTCATGGTGCCTTTGTATTTTAGGGTATTTCTGGAAATGTTAGATATTGTGGGATTTGAAGCTTCCCTGCTCTCTTCAAGTTTTGGGGACTTCGTTTTACTCTCAGTTTATGGATAAAAGTAGTTCAGGCTACCTTGGAAATACAAAAAAATTCAAGGTACTTGAGAACACTTCTGGGTTACTTAAAAATCCTACTTATAGATTTTTTTTTTGCAGAAGTTTCTTAAAAACAATCACTTTTTCACATTTCTCAGTAATACCTTTTTCTGCAACTTGTAAATAATGTCTTTTTGTGTTGAAATGACACAAACAATACATATCTTATTAACTGCCAGATTTAAGGCTTCAGAAGTAGATAGTTTGAGAGTGCTGACATACTTTGTTTTGTACAGTCTTGTGTGCATTGTCAATCCTGTTTAGCAAAGTGTGTTTTCTTTCACAGAGTGAAGACACACAGCAACAAATTATCAGAGAAACTTTCCATTTAGTATCAAAACGTGATGAAAATGTCTGTAATTTCCTAGAAGGAGGACTGTAAGTATCAAGTTTGAAATAAATGCCAAATACTGGCTTTCAAGTATTTTTATTCCTGATTACAGTACAACATTTCACAGCTGTCGTGTAAATGCCATGCCACTTGAGATCTGTTGATACACAAGGAATTTTATCATTCTGCAGCAAGTGTGCATATTCTTTACTAACTGAAGCATAGCTATATGTGCCAAAATGTCTTAGGCAATAAAAATTTTTTCCCTTGTGCTGTAATAGCCACAGTGCTATATCTAGTGCCATGAGTGTTTCAGATACAAAGATGGGCAAGGAACAGATGCTGTTTTGCTATAATCAAGCTGAAGATTGCTGGTCGCATTTTAAGAGGCATTGGCATTTGCCATACCCACTGACTCATAGAGTCACAGAATATTCTGAAGGGACCCACAAGGTGTCTGAATTGAACAGCCTGTACAGGAATCCACCGCTCAGCCTTGGTGTTTTTAGCACCATATTCTGACCAACTGAGCTAAATCTCTAGAAAATTTAATACTTTGTTACTGTTCTTTGGCTTGAACTCCTAATATTTGAGCAGACAGCCTTTATAGTAGGATTCTGCAGCCTTTTTATCAGGGTTTGGGATTGCTCCATGAACTGGGAAGAAAAAAAAAGGTTTTAAATACGATAACTAGTACAGTTTCAACCAAAATATTTTATTAATAAAGGAAAAGCAAGGTAGGAGGAAAGTGAGACTTAGGTCTTCTGTCTCTGTAACACACACAAAAAAATCTCTTTTGAATCATCTTCATTGTTTTTGTCATCTTGCTTTAGCTGATGAAATTCTGAAATGGAGATGTGTTTTATTTTGAAGTATTTATTAGCCCTCAAGAGTAAATAGATAAAAAGCCACCCTCTAGAAGAAGGCGTCAGAATTGGTGGAATAAGCTCACTATCTCCAGTCTGTGACAGAGGTTGTCATAGTCTGTTAAATATTATATTTATAGGAATTTCTGGTTACTGGAAGTCGGTCTTCTAACACCTAGATTTACTGTGTGAAGAGTCAGTTAAATGCTTAGCTGTACCAAATCAGCTAGGATGTCTTTTTTTCTTGCTCAAAATGATTCTTGATTTTTTATATACTGGTTTTTAAATCTAAATTATTCTTTTCTGACTACTCAACTGGTGATTCTATCATCAGGTTCTTGGAGATGATCTCAAGCTGGAAGCATTCTGATTTGAATTCTGTAAGTGAGAGGCAGAAGACATTTGGAGCTTTTTAAAAATGACAGCTGCTTAACAAGAATAAACTGAGATAGAGAACAGAATTCTGGCTTTCCCCCTACTGCTCAGTTACAGGATTACCATTTCAGTATTTTTTTCAGTATTTTTTTCTTTCAGGACAGGGTTCACTTTATAGTTTGCCGTTTACCCAAAGGCCTCAACAGTTTATGTGTAGAACTGTGTGTACTGCAAGTATGAAGTATTAGAAAGAATTGGGTAAATAGATGACAAAAGAAGAAACTTCAATTGCTAGGTATTTCCACTGTCCTGTTTGTTTGTAAAAGTGTTGTCTGATACACAAATGTAATACCTGCTCTACAGAAACAAAGGATTCCCCTTCCTTACTGCCATCCCTGCTCCCTACCAAGCATTAATGCAGAGCAATTTGCTTAAACAAGTGACCTAAATTTTTTTTTTTTTTTAATCTGTGTATTCTCTCTCTGTGATAATGACAAAAATTAAAGGGATGAGTTACGTTGCACAAAATGGGTGATTCAGTTCTGGTACAGAGTTAAGGAAAAGTCACAACAGTCATAGCCATATAGGTTCAGCCTAAAAAATACTTTTGTGTATCTGGGAGTGGACCTCTTACAGCTCAAAGCAAATGTCAGTGGTCTGAGGTAGATCTCCTGTGCTTTATGTGCCTTTGTTTGGAAGGCCGTAACAGAAGAATGGAAGAACATACCTCTTTAGACCTTTTCTCATTCAGTGCCATGATGATTAGTGAGTCCATAAAAATATAATTGCTTCTGTGACTGTAACATTGCATCATGAATTACTGCTTGAAGTGTGGTCCTATTTCTCAAGATGTCAGACATTTTGTAGCACAAGTGTTACATATTCTTTGTTATGAAACAGATCATAAACCAAATTTAAGGCTTTTTTGGTAATCCAAATGCCAGTCTTCATTGCAGATTTCTTTTTTTTTTTTCCCTCTTGATGCTCTTCTGAGAAGGTCAGGGAGGGATTCATAGGCATACACTGTTAATCTGTAAAGCAGATTAATCCCTGTTCAGTGCCTGCCTGCTAGTGTGGAATGAAAGTACATTTAATACCTGCTTTTTTGTGATCTGTTTGAATTTATTTTAATAAAAAGGTGCACAGGTTGATGTCATTTTTTATCCATATGGATAACAATAACTGCTTGTTTGGTAAATGTAAATTGAGCTGTCTTATTACTTAGTCTTCTGTTGGAATTATATCACAAAATAAAAGTTGCAATGTAGCTCTAGCTGTTAATAATAGGCCTCCTGTTAATTGAAATTACTGTGAGGATTTGCTCAGCTTAGCCTGAGATGCTAACTAAGCTTTACTTGTTTTATTTCCTCTTTAGATTAATAGGTGGATCTGATAACAAACTAATTTACCGACACTATGCCACCTTGTATTTTGTCTTCTGTGTGGATTCCTCAGAAAGTGAGCTTGGTATTTTAGACCTCATACAAGTAAGTTCTTTTTGCTGCTTTGTGGTTTTTTGGTGGTTTTTTTTTTTTTTGCTTTTTATTAATTCTTAATTACTGTAATTCAACTCTAAAGTAGCTTAGAACTTAAACATTTTGCTTGCCTTTTTTTGGAAGGTTGCTTTTATACTGTGAACATACCAAGAAGTGCTGAGTATTATTTTCAGATTGTTTACAGTTTTCTGGGCTGTCTTTGGAAAAATTGTCCAAGTTGACGGGAAAGTGAGGAAACTCTTGGGAGCCTCCTGAGCACAAACTGGTTTTTGTTTTAGCTTTTCAAGGCCTTTTTTGGCTGCAGGTAAAAGTGGCGCAGTTCAAACATTTGCTGTGCAAGTGTGGATCATGAGAACTTTGACAGGCAATGCTCTGTATGTATATGTATATATTTATGTATATTAATATATATCCAGACTCACTCACGCATAGATACATGCGTATGTATACTCACAATAAATGCATAATGCATAAATATGTCCAAAACCTCTTTGGATTAAACTTTCCTTGTGGCTCATGAGCTTTTTGACAGGTATGCCTTAGAAAAGGAGGGCAAATGCTCCCCTAGGTGTGTGTTCTGCTCCAGGGGAATTGGGACGGGTAGGGTGGGAGTTGTTGCGGAGGAAGATGGTCCATAAGCCTATGTTCTTTTTCTCAGTGAGAAAGGCTTAACAGCACAAATGGTTTAATAAGAAAACTGCTTAGCAGAGCAGAGTGAAAAGATGAGTGTAGGTGGTAAATCTTACAGCCCTTCAGGTGCTGGACATGCCACCTTCATGTGGCACCCAGTGGAGCCCAGCTGGGTTTTCCCACAGTGTGCAGGGCAGAGCAGATCCTGTCTGTGGAGAGAAGCTTTCCCTCTTTTGAATCTTTGAGCTATTATATAATTTCCTCAAAGGAAAACAGCTCTTGCTAAAGGATATTTTCAGGAGAACTTCTTGCTGTAGTTTGGGGTCATGGCGAGGCCATGCAGGTGGCATGCTCGCTGGTACCACGTGGGAGCTGCCTGCAGGCTCCTGTTACAGTGAGCTGGCTGAGTTTATCCCTTGGCCAAGGAATTTTTGCAGCACAGCACGGGCCTCTGTGTCTATTCAGGTTGTGTTATGTGGATGACTAACCCCTAAACATGCAACAGTCTCTTAGTCAGAATCAGTACATTCCTTTCCTACAGTTCATTTTTGCCAAGGACATCACAGGTTATAGATTGTATTAAGAAGATCTGTCCTGCTCAGCCCAGTAGAGCAGACATGACCTGTTCAAGATCACTGACACCTCAAACAGAATGTCTTCTGCAAGGCTTCCAGGTACAGTTTCATTCCAGCTCAGGGATCCATTGGGATCATTGAGTCCAACTCCTGGCACTGCCCAGGACCCCCAGGAATCACACCATGTGCCTTAAAGCATTGTTCAAATGTTTCTTAAACTCAGGCAGGCTTGGTGCTGTGGCCAATATTTAAACTGCCAAATATGTCTGTTATCAACCTAGTAACAATTACCATGTCTGGTAATGTGAATGCTCCTAGGTCAAGAGGCCTCTGACTAAATCAGTGATTTTTCCAACTTAAAACTTGCAAATAAACAATTTCACTGTTAGTGAACTCAGATGTGGCAAAAAAGTTTCACACCATTAAGGGATTTATGTCATTGCATAAAATGGATCTCTTTTACATACACACATACATATATATATATATATCTAGAAAAGAGTAAATATAACTTACTGTTAAGCCTTTCAAAAGTTTGCACATCAAGAGAATTGATTTATTGCATAAGTAAAATCTGTCCTGACACGTGGGACTGTATCAATTGTTATTTCACTGTGGAAACACTGTGTGTCTCTAAGGCCTCCCAGTTCCCTGCAGACCTTTCTTGAAGCTGCATAGCTTCTCACAGACACCTCCTGCTGTTCAGAACAGCTGCTCCAGTGTTGCTGTTCTGGACAGTAGATCCAGAAGAGTGCCTGTGGAGTAGGAGGGAAGGAAAACTCCCATCTGGATTCTTGTATGATCTTGGGTCATTGCACATTCTGCAGTATCCGAACAGTGCAGCGTTAACGAGTAAGGTACATGATGGTTCTACCTGTTCCTAGCAGTTTGTTGTACAGGGTTGCTTAGTTGCCTGTCACATATTGTGTTTTCTTACTTGGAAGAGCCAAAATATTTATGAACAGAGAAAAGAAGCGTATTCATGTCTAGACAGTGCAACCTGAATTGTACGTTCAAATGTTGAAGCAAATTGCTTGCCCTTAATACTACCCGTAATTATATAGCCCCCAAACTTTTTGAATTACAGAATTTAAACTTTTCTCTATAATATTTTGCTTCTGGTACCAAAAATACTTAAGTAGATTTTGATCTCCTAGTCTTTGTATTTCACATTGTTTCCTAAAATGCCCCAGTATTTAATTACATGTCAACATAATTACGTAAAGGAAACTGAAATAATAAAAATGCTATTTCCATTTGTAGAAATATTTTGATTTTCTGACTTGTATGATTTTGTTTATAAATCGTAGTCTTACCACAGTACCTGCAGTGTTGAGGATTCAGAATTCTCTTACACGTTGTCATTCAACCATTTGATTATAGCATAGAGTATTAGAGATATGTTAAATATTAAGAATATTGAGATTAATTAAATATTTTTAATTTCTAGACTGGCTCAGAAGAAGGATCTGTTAATCCTCTTAGCAGTAGCAATCATAATGTACCTTTTACTGAAAGAGGGCCCTTAGAAAGTTTCTTATTACTTGTCAATTACACATGCAGTGTAGACTAACAGGATATACACACGGATGTTGGATTGAGCAAATAAGCTTTGTTTCTTCCTGAAAGTGTTGAACGATTCTTATACATCTTTGTTTAGTGTAGTTCAGAGATAACACAGGTAGGAGTAAGACATCTGGCCTTTGTTATGACATACATATAGTGTATGGCTAAGTAAGTAGATATATGTAGTAGTTTGTGATGGAAAGTAAACTGGTGAAAGAAACCTAGAACTCAGTTTAGCACTTTGGAGGTTTCTGTCATGTAAACTGGGTAAATGCATAGGAGATTGGGTTACATATGGTAGTCTGCAGTTCTTTTCAGCAGAAAGTTTTTGTTGTGATACTTAAGATACTTTTGTGAATGCCAGTTATCCCTCCATTAGGTCAGAACTATTTCACAGGTAAATCTTCTTGACTCAGGCTTAATGAATATGCTTTATGCATTACAAATCATAGACTCTGCCTCAGATTTGATACTGTCTTCAACTTGGATTTCTTTGTTCGAAAGGCAAATTCACTTTGTTTATTTTTGACCATTTTCTTCCCTTTTTTCCTAAATATAAACACAAGTTTCTTTTTATTATATTTGCTTTCTTGGATTGGTAGATAGGTCAGCATCTGTGCTATGCTTAGGTTTTGCAGTCTTTGGATTCTGTAAATTCTGTCATGCTATTTTAGCATCTCTGTGTTACCCTGTGAAGTGTAAGGTTTTTATTGCATGGAAGAAAAATACGTGTGAAAACATAACTAGCTGTAAACTGGCATAAGGGAGAAATGAAGGGTCTTTACAGTGGTACCTTAACTATGTTATGGACCTAAGAGCCTCTGTCAGCTCCAAGAATTTGTGAGTGTCTTGGCCCATAGCTGTACTTTGAAGACATAATGAGTCAGCAAGCAGCAGAATCTGTGAGAGATCAGTCTTCCATGGGAAATTCAGTGGAGCCTTTCAAGGTAAGGGTGTTCAGTGAGAGGCATGTGGGAAGTGCAGTGCACTTTGTGTAACATGTTTTTCTCAGTTCTTCAGGATAAAGGATCCTGACCAGAGATGCTTTTATGCTAATTAAATAAAAAACAGAGAGGCATATGACTGAGATGAGAACTCTCCAAGGGCAGATTGAATTACTTCTGTCCTCAGGTTTACCATTGCTGTTTAGGTAAGGAAGAAGAAGGGGATATTCTTGGTGTGAGTTACTCCTGTTGTTTTTAGCTTATCTTTTGTACCTGCTTTTGTTAGTATTTGACATTATCTATGCTCCAATGCATTTAATTGATTAAGTGTTCTGAGTTTTCTGCTGCCTTTGTTATCTTCCTTCTAATGTATGATTTACTCCATTTTTGTCTTATTTGCATATTTTAAAAATAAGCCCTTCATTGAAAAACTGATGTTTTGTTTTGACATATGGCTGAGTAGAGAGAGCTCCAGACTTGCATATATTCAATGAAAATATTGTGTTTTTTTTTATATAATTTATGCTCCCAGTGTGTATCTGTCTTTATTAAAGCATATTTCTTACAAAAGAAAGGTGTAGGGGTTTTGGGGTTTTAATTTTTTTTAATGTTCTGTTTACTTACATGGAGATGTGTGTGGTTTTTTTTCTTTTTACCATGAAAGATTGTAATTTCAAAAATGAAGCACAAGGGGGAGCTAGTAATTAATTGTGCATCCGTCCTTATTTTCCTGCTATTTCACTCCTTTATTTATGTTACTCTTCCAGTAACATCACATGGAGCATCTGAACTTATATGTGTGTGCGTCAAAGCAATTAATGTGTTTTCTCTTCTGGTTATTGATCTACAAGTCTGCAGCATTTGAAGTGATTACTGAAGTACTTAAATTTTAGCACTGCTTGCCTCAGTGTGCAATTCATTTGACTCAACTGAAATTCAGATGAAAGTGACACTGATTTTATTTACCTTTTCAATTGTTGCAGGCATCTTAAAACAGGCCAAGAAATGTTACTGTAAAAAATCTAGTTTTCCTTGCTGACTAGTGTTTTAAAAGATAATTTATAATAGATGTAGACCTTGTAATTTCTGGCATTATTCTGAGTGAGCTTGCCATCATGAATGGAAGATGGGGGAAATTTCCAAAGCTTCTGTGAGAAATCCCTGGTCAGTGAAAATCTCTGTGAAGGAATAGTCAGTGCCAGCTGATTTCCCTTAGATTAAAAAATGTTTGTTGTGCATTGCTGGTCATGCATTTTAAGCAGAGATTTGTGAGTTTGTTTAGTGTGTGATGGGATTGCTGTGTAATAGGTAAAGGTTTAAAAGTAACTGCTCCAACAATTAATCAAGTGCTGCTATAGAAGCTTTATTTATTGGAAGAATGTCACAAAAGTTAAACTTTTGTGGTGTTGATGTGTGAGCCGGCATGTTGCTACTAAACACATGTGGGGAGGGGGGTGTCTTTAGGATTCTTATGTTGCCTGTGTCTTTAATGGGTTCCTTTGTTTTCCAAGGAGCTAGACAGATGTCAGTGTGTGTGAATCATGTGCAGATTTGGTGACTGTATGAGGAATAGTGTCAAACTCTTAGCTCTTGTAAGTAAAACTATTGGACGGAGGTTGCATTTACACTGTTTCCAATCTTCTTCTTACAGCTAATGTCAAACAGCCCTGTTCTTGTAACTGCATTCTCCTAAGGTGCAAGGAAAGTAAGAGAACATCTTTGGTGATTTGTTTTGCACCACACGTTGTCAAATGTGTAGTTTTTCTACTTAACATACAAGGTTTTTTTGTTTGCATCCCTTCTTTACAGAAGACTGTTATTACTGCAATGAATTAACAACTGCTTGAAGAAAAATCCCTGCTTTGCTTAGCTTCAGCATAATTTAACAGAAGCATATTCATTTTCTTAGTTACCTTGTCACCAAACCTTGTTGTCCTGAGTCTGCTTCTGAATATGCTCTGTGTTCATAGTTAAAGTGACAGATTTGTATTTTTGGTATTAAAGGATAGTCTAAATGCATCATTAGACTATCAACTGTTAATTGATAGTTTGATTTCAACATTTTAAAGACTTTATTAGTAGTAGTCATAGCAAGGGCAGTGTGTGATCGTTCTTTCTTTTTCAGTTTGAGCAGGATCTGAAGATCAACAGTTAAGATGTGAAAGTAATCTTTGTTGATAAGGCAGGGTAGACACTTGGGAATGGGTGATGTCAAGCAGATCTATTTCCCTGGGTTGGTAGATATAAATACATGTCTGTAGAAGCAGGACTTCATCCACAAAGAGTGGAGGTGGATGGAGTTACGTCCAGGTGGTGTCTGGTCAGCAGTGGTGTTCCCCAGCGCTCAGTGTTGGGGCCAGGCCTCTCTAATATCTTTATCAATGAACTGGATAAGGGGTTTGAGTGTTCCCTCAGCCAGTTTGCAGATGACTTTGTGCTGAGTGGGAATGTTGATCTGCTGGAGGGATGGGCCAAGGTCAGTTGTAGGAGGTTTGACAGTGCCAAATGCTGGGTCCTGCCCTTGGATCACAGCAGTCCCTGCAGCGCTCCAAGCTGTGGCAGAGTGGCAGGAAAGCTGCCCAGTGGAAAGGGACAGGGGATGCTGGGTGGCAGCAGCTGAACATTAGCCAGCTGTGCCCAGGCAGCCAGGCAGGCCAGTGGCAGCTTGGCTTAGATCTGCAGTAGTGAGGCCAGCAACTCTCCTCCTGTACTGGGCACTGGTGAGGCTGTGCCTCAAATCCTATGTCCAGTTTTAGGCTCCTCAGTACTAGAAAGATGCTGAGGGGGTGGAGCAAGATCAGAGAAAGGCAGTGTAGTGGTGAAGGGGCTAGAGCACAAGTTTTACAAGGAGTGATGGCTGAGAGACCTGGGGGTGTTTAATCTGGAGAGAAGGAGTGGGAGGATCTTATCTTTCTATACAACTGTGTGAAAGGAGGTTATAGAGATGCTTCAATCTCTTCTCCCAAGAGAGAAAAAATAGGATAAGAGGAAACAATTTGTGCCAGGGGAGGTTTATACTGGATATTAAAAAAAAATTTCACTGAAAGGGTTGTCAAACATTGGAGTGGGCTGCCTGGGGAAGTGGTGGAGTCACCATGCCTAGTGCTTTAAAAACATCTAGATGTAGCACTCAGAGACTTGGGGTAGAGCTGGATTTGGCAGTGCTAGCGTACCTCTTTGACTCATTCATCTTCAGGTTTCCAGCCTAAACAATTCTGTGATCTGTGTCACATTTGTGCCTGGAACCTAGGCAGTTTAAAATCTGGTGCCTCTCAAATACTAAGGTAGGGTTCATAAATCATGTGGAACAGAGTCAAAATGAGGTGTTTGTCTTCCATACTGCTTCTTTAGGATGTTTGAGTTAAGAATTGAATAAAAAATTGCATACAGTGACAGCTTAATAAATAATATTAAATACATGTTGTGAGAAAATGGCCTTGACATATACAAAACTAATTAAAATTTCCAACAAGTTGCCACTATTTTCATGCCATTAATAAAAGATCAATAAATTTTTTCAGAAATTTGCTTTGAAGACCCTAAGCTCAATCTTATATTTAACGTAGAGAGATCTTGACATAACCCGTGTCTGTAGGAGTTATCCCTTGGACGAAGGGAGCTGTGTGTACAACTCTCTAAGGCTGGAGTCTCTAATAGCACTCACCACAAGCACTTGGTGATTGGCATTTGGGAACTTCAGGACTGCAAGTGCAATCATCATTTCATTATCCAGACTAAGTGAGGATCAGGTGCTCTTGGTGTAGCAAGGTGCAAAAACATAAATACCAAGGAATCTGTTCCAGAAACACCCAGAGGAAGGCGATGTACAGACCATATCTGGCAGGGAACATCACTGGCTGGAGTGCAGTAGCTGCTTGGATTTTTATGCTTTTATGTTCTGGATTCAGGGAGGATTTATTTGCTTATGTGTGAACTATTACAGAGTTTTCTAAATTTATATGGTAATATGCCTGACAGGATCAGGAGGTATGACATTAAGACAGATGCCTTTTTTATCCTGGATTCAGTGGGTCTGTACTGTCCTGCTGCTGGAAGGAGTGATGTTGACACTTAACAGCAAAGTTAACAGTCTGGTTAACTAGGAAATGCCTGCAATGCAGTAATTACTAAAAACAATGATGGGGAAAGCTGGTTTTCTTTGCTTTATACTTGAGTTGTAATGAAATGGGAAGGAGTACTTTAAATCACAGCTGAGAAAATTATAGTGTAGGTTATGTTACTGGTTTTTCAAGATGTATCTGTTTTTTAAAACAGTGCGACTTTAAGCAGTTTTAACCTAAATTGGCTTGTGCATACAGTTTTGTCCTCTACATAGATAACATACTTTTCACATAATGTTAACCACATAATTTCGGTAGATGCCTTTAATGCCTTAAGATCTGACCGGTGTTTTATTTCTGTATTTGCTTTTCTCAAACCTCACACCTAATGGAACTGCAGAGTTTTTGTTAAAGATTGACCTTTGGTGCTTTTTTTCCCGTCTTTGCAGGTATTTGTGGAAACACTAGACAAATGTTTTGAAAATGTCTGTGAACTGGATTTAATCTTCCATGTAGACAAGGTACTGTGACGACATCCTGTAATATTTTTATCAAGTAATATGTTTGTTTCAGCTGATACTTGATATTAAACTCTGCTTTACTTTCCAAAGAAGGGTAACAAAGCTGATGAGGGGTCTAGATGGTATGTCTTGTGAGGTGGGGCTGAGGGAGCAGAGATGTTGAGGCTGGAGAGGAGGAAGCTCGAGGGAGCCACGCTGCCTTCTACAACCACCCCAAGGGAAATTGTAATTGGGGGGTTGGTGTCTTCTCCCAGGTAACCATGGGCAGACAACAGGAGGTGGCCTCAAGCTGGAAACCTCTTCCCTGAAAGAGTTGTCAGGCATTGAGGCAGATGGCCTGGGGAACTGATGGAGACACCATAACCAGAGGTGTTCAAGAGGCAATTGGACATGGCACTTGCTGCTGTGGCTTAATCAACATGATGGGGTTTGGTCAAACGTTGGATTGGAAGGTGCATTTAATATGCTATGATTATGTAATTTAAATGCTGTGTGGCTCTTTCTGTTTAAAATCTCAAAATGGACTGTCTTTTTTCAAACACTTAGAAACAATGTTGTTTGAATATTCCCAGCTGTAAGAAACAAGTGTTGTACTTACTAATCTAGTTTAGAGAAATTCTTTTACTATAGTCACCCTTCATTTAAAAGGACTTTGGCATTTCTTGGTGTAATACCTAAAATGCTGAGAATTTAATATATAGAATTTATTCCTTCAGTTGCGTTTTGTGCCTGCCATTGCTTTGTGTGCAGTCACCTGTCCCCATCTGTGAACATCTTTCTGTATCAACAGCAAAAGATGTCAAAGGAAAAGTAAGATAGAAAAAGCAGACTGAAAGTAATACCAAGTTAGGTATCTGAAAGAACTCAAAATACTAGTTAGATACTCCAGTAAAAATAATACATTTTCACAGTAAAAGCCAGTGAAACCTTGAGTTAAAAAGCTCTGAATGTGACATTAACCAGTGCAGTGATTTTTAACTTGAGCGTAAATGAACAAAAGAATTCAATGTAGAGACATGAACTTCTGTATTAAGGCAAGGCTGCCACCAACTGTACAGTAGCATTAGTTGGGCAGCTGTGACTAATTTGATGTCATCTTGATTCTTCCTTTTTTTTTCCCCTCCAGTTTAAGTTCATCAATATTCTTATAGGTCAGAGAACAAAACAGGAAGACATATCTGTCAGAATTAAATTAAAAATGTTAAATTTTCTTTAAACTGCTGATACAGTCAACTTGTCAAGAAGCATAATGCACTGAGCCTTCAGACTTAATGCATTAACTTTCTCTTTCTTGTTAATATATTTCAAGTGTGCAAAAGGGAAGAACAGCAGCTGCTCCTGCTTGATCTTGACAGTCTTGGTTATAATGGGTGCTTATGTGTGGGTGCTGTTAGGAGTGAAATCTTTAAAATACTTGTATTTTGAGTGGTCTGGTATTGAGAAAAGTGAGGATTGGCTAAGTTATTTGAATGAGAGTTGTTCTGTGTCTTCAGTTCTTGGTGGAGCTGTGGGAGGTTGTTTTCTTGCAATTGTCTTGTGAGAGCTGCCTAAACCAACATTTTTTCTTGTAAAAAGATGAGGTGGCATGTAGAAGAGTTAAACTATGTAATCTCAACAGCTGTTGCTGTGTGGTATTTTATGTGGTATTTCTGTAAGGAAATATTTATGCTCCTCGGATGTTTATAATTGTACAGTACTCTGCAGTGACTTAGAGTTACCCAGAGCCAAGACAGATGCTTATTCAAGAATATTGATAGAGTATGATGAATTCTTTTGGAGAATGGAATATAGGTGGAATGACTGTTTCTAATGTGCTGTAGCAGATGAGGACTTGGGGTGTTGGGGAGTGTAGTTCATACAGAAGAGAATTTAACTTCTCTTCATCTGTATTACAAGCAGCCAAAAAACTTGCTATAGCTGGAGCAAGACGTTTTCACATGTCTTGTGAGGAGGAGGGGCAGGTTTATTTCGGTCCTACTGAGTCCAAGAGCCTAATGCTTTCTGATGGAAAAGGCATAATTGAAAGCTATTATCCAGCTAAAATAATAGAATATATTCAGCTAGGGATGTAAGGGAATACTTCGTTTTTTTCACTGGTTTTTGGCACCTATTGAAATATCTCTGGGAGTATCATGATCTCTTGCAAGAGTTTATTATCTAACCAGATGAGTGAACCATTCAGAATCAAATTTCTTGAAGACAAGAAAATGTGTTTGCCAAATTTTCCTGAGAGAGTTTTTTTCTTGATAAATTCCTTTTTCTTTAGAATGTGCATTCATGCTTTTAGAGAGTGCATCAAATGTAAATAGGAAGCACTCTTGATTTTTGTAAAAACACTTCAAAATTGTTATTACAAAACAGCAATTTCAAATTTTAAAAAGTTGATGTTCTCAACAGTCAGATCCCTTTTGGAATATAAGATGTCTGTTTGTTGTGCCTTCAGTATTTCCCTTAAATACTATTTTTAATACACTATTGAAGTCTCTTTTGCACTTCATTTCCACTTATTGCATTTTTGTTAATGATTTTTTTGTTTTCGTTGTTTCTTGGCAAAAATAGTTAGTGATTTTTTTAAATAAGAAAAGATAGGGACAATAAGGTGTATTTGTACATTTAATATGTATATGCAATGAATTTTAATTTGAAAAGAAAAAACAGTTACTGTTTATTTTTATCTTGCTACTGCTTACATATGAGCAAACGTATTTAAGAGGAAGAAGTCAATGGATTATGATGCTTATGTAACTTTATTAGTTAAGCTGTGATTTCCTTTCATATGGAGATTACCAAATAAAATTAATTAAATGCTGTTATTTAGAAAGCTGTCCCTTTAGAATAAAAGTGGGGAAAGACAAAATAGTCCAGCTTCTTTAAAGCCACCTATGCTTTGAACATTTTTAAATGCTGTGTGTTAGACTTCACTGTTGCATTCTGAAAGTAGGAAAAAATGCAGAGAAAGATAAGCATGACCCAAGGTATGGAGTGGTTTGTGCTGAGGAAGAAGTTAAATATTCTAGAGACTGGAGGCAAAGGAGTAGTAACTATACAGGAGGAAAGGTTTTGGAAGAGCACAAAAGGGCCTGAAGAAGGGCTGTTTTAGAAATACACTAAAAAGTATCAGAGAAACAAATTCAATTTTGTTTTTTAGGTATGACACAAAAGCAAGGACTGTGTTGGTTTTTGATGTACTACCTCCTGATTATTTGATTTAAAGATTTACTTCTATCCTCAATCCATGGGGAAATAGGGAGAATGTCCAAAATAGTAGCTAAAATTATGCTTTTGAGATACCAGATTGTACATGTTTATTTCTGAAAAGTAGAAAAATACTCCTTGTCTTCAGATTTAAATACTAATATACTATTAAAATATTATACATTACATGATAACCCTGGATTTTTACTAGTAAGTGTGCAGAAGGATGCCTTTTTAAAAAGAAAAAAACCCAAACCAAATCTTATTATGGTTTGAGTGCAGACTCTGAGGCAGCAATTATGAACCAGAGTTTTCATCCTCAAGTCAGCGCTGCAGGGAGGAGCGATGTTCAAACATACCCATTTCAGCAATGTCCTCAGCTGTTTTCTGTGCTCCTGCAGTTTGAGTCCTAGCTGTCAGTCTTAGCTGTAGATACTGAAGACTCCATATTTATCAGGTGTCTCGGGAATGTCAGTTCTAATTCTGAGCCAAATCTTGGGGTCTGTGGTGGGTGAGCATCAGAGTCTCTTCCTTCTCAAGTGTAGCCCAGAGGAGTGTTTACACATCTACTTGTGAGCAATTTGTTTAGTCTTGTAGGACTTGCTTCCTAGGGGTGTTACTGCTGTTGATGCTAACTCAAACTCTAATAATTGGATAGAAAATGGGAACAAAAAAAAGAGGAATGTGAAAGTTTCTTAGCATGTTTGTAAGTGGTGTGAACAAAGAAGATACTAGAGAAAGGAATATGAAATTATGAGCTTTGTTTCCAACTGCCTTTAGATTAAGTGCTGACATTAATTAAATGACTTACAGAATGTTTCCCTGTATCAAGGTACCTAGACCATTTTTTCAGATTCTGTGTAGGATATTTTGCATTTTTAAATTCTCTTTTGGTCTCTTTTAGGTCCATAATATATTGGCTGAAATGGTTATGGGTGGAATGGTTTTGGAGACCAATATGAATGAAATTGTCACTCAGATTGATGCTCAAAATAAACTGGAGAAATCTGAGGTAAGAGTGATGCACTGTGTAGTTTCTAAACTAAAAACAGGGGTTATAGTAAATGCATGCTGTATAATGCTCTTTGTCCTTCATAGCAAACTAAATAGTGTAAGCTGCCTGCTTATAGTACCAGAAATTTGCAGTGTATCTCAGGGTGCTGTACCTTTCATTAGAAGTAATAAACTGCTTAGTCACTGCTGGTTAGATTTTACTTTTTGTATCTAATTGCATTGTGCACCATTGCTGTTAAGGTACTTCTGTAGTTCTCTAAGTTTCTGTTACAGAAAACCTTTTAATTCCAGCCTACTTGTTATGCTGGACTAGTGACTTCAGCCCTTAAATGAAATCAGATGAAGAAGCAAAGTGTGTCTTCAAAGACCACATATTCCTGTCTGATAGTATGCTTCTAAGCACCTGAAATAAATAGCAGCAGAAATACTGCAACACAAGGAAATAAATCGGACTGAAGTGGACTAGACAGACTTTAAAGCCCAATTTTAGACGCTTCAAAGTAAATATGAATTCTGCAGTTTTGATAATCTGAGCCTTTGGTCTTCAATAAGTGAGAAAATTATATTCTGTATTTGTCTATAATGGGCTAAGTGAGGGATCACATAAGAGTTTTGGGAATCCTTTTTCAATTTAACAATTGTTTAATTTGTGTTTAGGAAAGACATTTAGATTAAGAAAGGACCTTAGAATTACTTTATCTTTGACACAGTATATTACTGTCCCTTTAACGTCACCATATGTGCCTTGTAAGTCAAAATGCTGCTGCTAATATATCTTTGCTAAGTCTGTGCTGGATTCTAAATGATGGGAGTAATTCCACAGAGGAATACATCAAAACAATAATATCCAAGTTTCTAAGCAGGCCTTTGCTTGAATTGGAGACTGAATTTCTGAGGTTGGAAGTCAGCTGAGCAGACTTCCAGGTGGCATAAATATGAACTAAATGGCATTTTAGGAGAGGACCCAGAGACTTCTTAGTTCTAACTGAAGTGCAGTAAAGAGAAAAATGAATTTTTCATTTTTTTTTGTGGTACAATGTATACTGTTCTAATTCTGCAGTCTCAAGCTGTGCCACCTCAAGTTTTTTTAATGCATTTAATTCCTTGTTTTGCACAACTTCCAAACTGTATCTGGTCAACAACATGTGAAAAACAAGAAAAAGCTAGGTATGATGTAACACAATACATAGCTATATGCATCTGAAAGGATTCTATAGTAGATTTTGAACATGTCCAAAGTATTCATTTTAATGTTTTTCTCGCACTCAGAATGAAACGCTGATCACAGAGATGAATATTTGGAGTAATTCTCCTAAATTTTTATTATATTTGAATAACTTCTGTATACTTACACTTTTAAAAATGCAGTCGTCTTCCCAAAAGCTGAACTTGCTCAGCAGTTGTGCTCTGCCATGTATTATGTACATATTGGTTCTGTCTGAAAGCATTTAATTATGTGAATTCTGTTACCAAATCAACTGTAGACCAGTCTCTGACAAGTCTTCTGAAACACATCGATTCAGTGCAGCCAGCTGCAATACTTGCTGTGTTCCATTATTCATCAACAAGTTGTTCTTTCTTTTAAGAGCTTTTAGTATAAAAGTAGATGCTGGATGATCTGAAAAAACCCACACAGAACTTGAAGTATATACAAAGTGAAAGGAACTTGTTCCTTTACATTCAGCAATGAATTGTAGAAGGTAAAGAAGTAGCAGTGGTAAATTAAAACACTTGGTGGCTGGGATGAAGCAGAACATTTCACAGTCTGCTCCCCACAAATACATTCTTTTTCCTTAGTTCAGTGACTGTTTCTTTTCAAATTTAACTGTTACTGCAATGCTGAGATACATCACAATACTTGATAAATGTTTCCTTAGATCATTAATCATTTGTTTAATGTATATCTGCAGAAAATTCCTGATTGCTATTTCTTTTCTTTTTGTCTTTTTGATCAAGATTGTAATTCTTTGAGTATGTCTTTCCTGAACACATATTTTCAAGACACAGGCAAATCCTTGTAAATCAAAATAAGTAATAACTTAATAAATTTTGAATGCTGGTCACTAAGAAACCAAAACTAGTGAATCTTCTTTGTTTTCTTTAATTAGAAAAAATTAAATATAGAAATTAGTATTAATGTAGTCTGTAGTATATAGGAGTGCCACCTGTGCCCCACAGCACTGTTGCTTTAGTCCCTTTGGCTTTTAGACCACCATCATGCCTCTTGCATTTACAAAGCAGCTATTTAAGGTCAAGCAGCCTTTACTGTTGTAGCTGAAATGATGAAACGAATAAAGCTGTATCTGGGTTACATTTTCAGAAATACTTCGGTTTTTCTTGTGCCCATTGGGCTTTCAGTAATATACAAAATTTAGCTATTTAACATCAGGTATTTGTTTAGTTATGTGCTAGGTTTCTAAACAGAATTTCGGTTAAAATTTAGTGAAAAAGTCTGAATATTTACATGTATTTGACCAAAATTATCAGCTTGAGTAATTTGTGAATATTTTCAACAGCGATTAATTAAACCGCTATAAGAGAGTCCCTAGCTTTGATTTGTGATTGAGCTAATACTATTTGGATGGGCTACAAAAGAAATTATTTGTACCCTGAGAAATGTTGTATTATATGCATTTCCCTGGCTTTCAGTTTAGTGTTAATATGTGAATGGGTTTCTGGTCAATCCTGAAGCCAAAGAATCATTGTGATAAAGGGAGGGAATTCTTTGGGAGAGGGGTCATTGGGATTTTATTCTGAGCTTCTGGAAGTATTGTAGGTAAACCTGGGCTACCTCTTCTCTATTTGGAGTGTTCAACTGTGTGTAATTTAGACTTTTAAGCTGGGCCTCATTTTTTTCTGAACCTCCTGATCTTTTCTGGCTCTTTCCATTCTTCTCTCTTACAGACCTTTATCTTTCAGTCTCCCAGACAGGACAGGTAGACAAAGGTATTGCTGACTTTTAGAAAAAAATGTACTTTTAACAAAAAGGGAAAGCAAAATGATGTCAAAGGCAATAAATTACGTAGGCCAGACTCAAAAATTATGTGTAAAAATACCCATACTAGTCCTTGTAGCCTACTTTTTGTGCTAGTTTCTTGTAGTTCCCTCATCTTTTTATTGGCTATAGTGTATTTTACTAGCTTTTCATTGACATCATATTTTTTATTTTATTTCTCTTCCTGCATTTTAGAATTTAACTTTTCTTTGTATCATTGTTAACAAACAAAAGAATATGAACTTGTGTTAATATTAGCCAAAAAATCCTGCTTAATTAATGTCAATAAAAAAGGAACACACAGATAACAAAATAAGATATGATGACATAATACAAATAACTCCTTTGATGGGAGAGTTTTGTCCCGGATAATCTAAAATAAATAATACAAACTCAATACAAACTCTCTTACTTCACCAGTTACTATTTCCAGACAAAAACAAAGAACTTTTACCTGCTTACAAAGAGAAGTTTCAGAAAAAGCTTCAGGTGAATGAAATGCTAAAAATCCCACCACCAAAACCAGCAAACTGAAATCGTTCTGTATAGAGAGAATAAAATTATTAGTGCAATTTGTAAAGATGATGTAGAATTTCCAAAGTTGATGATCCAGCCTTAAGGATGTTGAACATCAAATGAGAAGGGCTGTCAGCATGTACTCGACTTGAGATGTACATTTGCTGTCATTATAATCCGAATGTCCAGATTTTGATCTAAGATATCCCAGCAACTGCAGTCCCCGAACATGAATGTTAGCAAAGAACAGAAGAAGGAGAAGGAGACTGTATGTGTGACTGTATCAGTTTATGGTCAATGTCACCTGCCATTTGTTGTTGGAAACATTTAGTTTAGCTTAACAGTTTGAATGTTGGTCAGTGTTAATGGCAGTACTTGAAAATTAATTTCCACTTGTTTTAAGTCTCTGTGTATTCAAACTGCAGGTATTTTAAACAGGTGGAATCTTAAGCAATTGAAACTTATTTAATTTATTAATAGCTTTGCTCTTTACTTTTTATGTGATCTTCCTAGGATAGTGTACTACAATACCATTAAGATTTAACAAATATAACTCCACAATTGGATTTAGTAGCACTGAGTTGTAAAAGCATTAGCTAAAAATAGTTCTTGGTAACATGCAACATTTTAACCTAAATTTGAAGTATGCTACAGCACATGAAGAAAATCAAGGACGTGACCTTCCTCTGCCTAATATATTAACTAACACTTGTAACATACAGTCTGTATTTTATTGGTAACGCTAGGGAGCTTGATCTCAGATTTTTGGTTTGGTTTCTTTTTTGTTTTTCTTTTTGTGCAAAGCTACTTTTCTTTTTCTGTGTTGTGCTCACACATATTCTGTTTTTATTTTTGGGTCTGGCAATGAAAAACAAACAAAGAAATAATTAATCATTCCCATCCATTACTCTTTTTGTGATTCAAGTGCTTAAAATTTCTAAGAGTATGTCTTAAGTCTTCTTATCTGTTTGGCCTCATTTTGATATACTTGCAGACTTCATTTTGGTTTTTCTCTAATTACGTTCATTTATTTAACCTCATGAGCAGGGGACATGATCATTCCTTTATATTATGTATTGCATCCTTTCATGATTTCATATCCCTGCTGCTTTGAAGTCATACTTGTTCTGAAAAGAAGCATTGCTATGAAACACCAGCAGCAGAGAGGTCCTAGTACCTCTGAAGTATCTGGAAAAGGGTGGCTTATTTTGCAGTGTTAGCCTTCATTATTTTGTTTTCCAGTAGGCTGTGGTTTTCTATATATTTATTTTAGTGCTAGCTAGCTCTGTGTAGAGTTATTTGGGATGATAGTTGTAACATTTTTATTTGTATATGCATATTAACAATGTTTGTGATGTGCAATACTTTACCCAGATTATCTGAATTTCTTTTTAAAGAGTAAAACAGGGTTGCTGGGATCACTTTGATATGAAGTTACCAGTTGGGCATTCTAAGAAAGGATGAGGATGAGAAGAGAGAAAATTTATTCCTATAGTGGTTAATAATGACCTCAGTAAATTAATGACAGCTTATGTTTTTCACTTGATAGATTAGGACCAGTAGAGTAAAAATTCTGTTATTAAATGCATCTATTTCAATCTATGAAATAGTGTCTTCTTTTGCATATATGGTATTGCTCTCTAAAAGTATATGAACATGTTTACAAGCATTTTTTGCAATAATGGAACCTAAAATTTTAATATGCAGCATTTCAACATTAGAGCACATCCTTCAACAACAAATGAAATTGAGAGTACAAAGGAGCTGTGGCAAAACTGTTGTATTGGCTTATTATTATACCAGCTGTATGCAATTCATATTGTCTTTCTGAAATTGCATTAATTGTCTTAAGAAGCTTCACTTCCACTTGCTTCAGTCATTTGCTTGCTGTGACAGGCGATTCATCATTGTCGCTGCATGTTTAAGGCTTGCTACATGTTTTGTTTTTTCAAGTGGAACAGTTTTTTCTTGGCGCATCACCAACTTACCTGCTGAATTACATGATAAAAAAGGCAGGTGGAACTAGTTGAGTTCAGTGTTACAGTGGAAGCTGTATTAATCAGGAGTCTCTAGAAAATGCCTCAAAAGCACACAGGGCTCAAAGTACTGCTTGTTGTACCTCTCTCTGTGTTTGTAAATACAGTTCACTTCCAGTAAAAGAAATGGAAGGACTGCTACTAGTTCACTGCCTGACATGCTAAAAAGGAGTGCTAAGGAGTTAAAATATAATAGTATTTGAATTGTATTTCTTATCCAGCTTGGGAGTTCAAGTGCTTTTCAGTCATTTGATCCATTAGACATTTTTTATGAGCTGTTTGCTCTCTCTTAGAAATGCTGTGTAAATGTATTGTGCTTGATAGGGTGGACATTAATTGTGCTAAATAGCATTCTGCCATGCATTTTATGTATACACTATCCTTCAAACTCACTTAATACAGAGAATTCCAGGAGAAGAGAATGTAATAGCTTGAAAATCTCTACTCCAGCATCTGATAGTGAAAGATAATCTCACTGTCAAAAAAAGAGGTAATCTGACAATCAGAGCAGTTTTGTCAGGGATCTTCACTGATCGTGATCCAGAATGGTCCTCATGAAATTTGGAAGTTATGACTGTGTAGGGGGGTGGAAGGGCAGTGGTTGTGTCAATTGTGGTATTTTTAATAATTCTCAATTGTGTCTCCATTGTATCCTATGCCATTGGGGCGGGAGGCAGGGACTGTAAGTCTGTATAAAGAGGATAGTAGCAGGTAGGTAAAAATAATAACCAGTTCTACTAAAAATGTTATTTGTCCATTAAGAATAAATAACTTCCATTAAATTAGGGTAAAGAATCTCCATCCAAGTCACCCAGAAGGCACCTGTCCTTTGAATTGCCAGCCATGTGCTGCTACCGTGTCATTACTTATTATACTTTTCTGGTTTCCCACTGTTTCAATTGTAGATTGTATAATTCATTGCTTTTAATTAATATTTTCATCTTCTCAGTGGAAAACAGTTTACATTGCCCCATTTTGCTTTATGAATTTTTCTTCCATTACTGCAAATAGAATTTAAAGGATTAAAAGCCTTTACTGTTTTATCTGATAAGACTTCACTGGAAGTTGCCTCTTGATTTAAAATTAGTATTTCCAAGTTCTCAGTTATAACAGGACAGTGTTGGGCATCTTCATGCCTTCTGCACTGTTTTTTAGTAAATAGAAAGAAATTGCAGTGTTAATACTTCTCCTTTAAATTATTGCAGATTCAGGGGTATTCAGATTTTAGATACTTCCATTTCTTAGTACTGCTAGTGTTAGGTCCAGGTTTTCCCCTCTAAGAAAATGCTGCTATTGAAAGAGCCTCTGGGATGGATGGCCTGATAGATTTGGTGATGTTAAGGAAAATGAAGGAAAAAGAGTGTTTCAGAATACTTTTTTGCACCTTTTGAGTTTTACTTAAGTCTGTTCTTCTGAGAACAGGTAATTCTGTTGATAATTCCAAGTAAGAGCAAATTTGATAACATCAGAGATGCAGTTTTCTCAGCTATCTTCTCTGCCACACATGCTTTTCGCAACTTTGGCGTGTGTCACATAGGAGGGTTTGACAGGGAAGATATGGTTAATAGATGACTTAATGGCTTTCTGGACTCTGTTTCTTCTTCTGGGAATCATCCCAGACTAAAGTCTAGGGATTTATGATGTTTTAGCCTTTCCATGTAAAGGGTTAGTTCAAAATCAGAAACTTCAATCAGTTTTATTTTGACTTGGGTTATGTTTTTAACGGGAGAAGGAAGAACAGTAGGTAGGATGTTAAGTGAAAATATTATGTTAACTTGACTTTATTTCTTATAAGTGAGTAGTAGAAAGGAGAAAATATTTTTTTTCATAGCCTTCAAAAGGTAGAGTTGTTATCTGAGAAGTGTGTGGGGTGTCTGTCTCCTTTTGTGAAGCTGACCAGGTGAATGCCATGGAAGTTCAGGTGCACTCCTCAGTAGTTTTACCCTGCACTTGCAGTGAATTTCAGTGAAAACCAAGAATCTGAAAGGGTTATACTTTGATTGGTAGTCATGTACCAATGCTTTTTAATAATCAAATATGACACAACCTTTTTTCTGCTTTCATTTTGCTGTATTTCTTGTTCAGAAATACTTTGTGTGCAAATGGACTGGTTTCTTCAGTCTTTGAAAAACCTAAAATTAAAGATCTTCCATTTCTACCAGTTTAGTCTTTTTTTAAACTAAATCCTAGCATCTGGCTTTGTTTCTTGTGGATTGCTCCTTTTTACTGGACCTGTAAGATGCCACACTGTAAAACCAGTAAATCTTACACTGTGATTTTTATCGTTTTTGAATATTTTTAATCTTACTTTTAAAACATTAAATTTAAAGTTAATTCTTTTTACTTATTCAGAAAATTTGTAATATGATATCTTTTTCTGCTAATAAGAGCTCTTCTTATAAAAATGTCCCATGCTTTTTTATTTCCTTGCAAAAATAAAAATTATTTTTACACTTCTGTGGCAAGCCTGAAGTAAAACCACACTGCAAATTCTAAATCTGCATAGAAAATCTGAACTTTCAGGAGAAACATTTCCATACTTAAAATTAATAGTCTGGTTTTTTTCACAACATAAAAAATAGTAGTAACGCTTAACAGTCTTGTTTTAATAGTCCTTAAAATAACAAGGTTTTGAATAGGTGTTTTCAGAAGCAATAGGGAAAGATGATTTTGGGATGTCTTCAGGCCTCTGAGCTATAAATTGTTAGCATTTCATAATATACCCCAGTGTGCAAACTTGGCAGCTGCTTTAACTAAAAGCAGAACTAAATGGAAGTCAGCAATTCTCTATTGTAAAACTTGCATGTTTATACAGAAAGGCTCTAGTTTTGTATGCAAAGACACTGCATGCAGTAGAGAACTTTAATAAAAAATAGGTGCTGTGTAATAGTTTAAATTGGCATAACTGTGTTGTTGTGTAATGCTCAAGGGGATGCAGATATGTTAGTGTATAATTAGTTACTGTGGGAAACAGGTTATTCTAGTTTGGCTGTCTGCATGCTCTTCATCAACCACAAATGCAGGGTGTTTATCCTTTTCATCTTAGCCTAAGCCACCTTGAAATACCTCTGTGTGTACATATATATGTATTTTTGTATGTATGTATATATACACACACAGGTGTGTGTCTGTGTCTGTGTTCATTGATTTGACTGACATTCAGCACTTTGTTACTGTGAGGTTACTTACTCTGAACCTGTAACCAATGCTAGTCAAGTGTGAACCACGTTAACTTTTAGAATAGGTGAGAGGCAAAGGCAGCACACTGGACACCCAGCACCTTGAGACTGTCTGTTCTGTGACGTGCACATTACACGTGCTTGGATAAGCCTCCTGTTCCTTCCTCTCATACTTTTCCATCCAATTGACATTACATGTTTTACCATATAAAGAGGAATATGTGAACTGTTTTCTCTTTCTGGTTTAATATTTCCAAGTAACCCATTTCATTCCAAACACAATTACCATGTGGTTTTTCTAATTGTGTAACCATGGAAATACTTGAAAAGTTAGTTGTCTGTGTAGATTGCTGGTGAACCTTGTTGTGACTGACTTTGCCTGACTTGCATTTTTCCTCACTTTATATACAGGCTGGTTTAGCAGGAGCTCCAGCCCGGGCTGTTTCAGCTGTAAAGAATATGAATCTGCCAGAGATCCCAAGAAATATTAATATTGGTGACATCAGTATAAAAGTACCAAACCTGCCCACTTTTAAATAACATGGCTACTCCAGGTAATACCAAGGAAGAAATGTAATAAAGATTTACTGCATAATTGTTTACTAAATAAACATGTCTTACTTTTACTGTTTGGATAAAACTCAAGGTACTGCATAGACACAACCTGAAAAATCAGTGTGTGGAGTTGAATATTGCTTTTGTCTTGTTTGTGAAATTAAAGGAAAGGGGTAGTTCCCATGTGATTTCTAAATTACATTCCTGTGCCCTTGCAAGGCATATCACTGTGTCTCAGCTGCTGCAGTATTTTGGGGAAGTATTTAATATGTTCTTTACTTTGTATAACCTATAATGCTGAGGTTTTTTGTATATTCACCAAAGTCTATAATTAGTGTGTTCTTTAACTACTTCTGTTTGTCATGATTATTTAAGACTTAAGTGCAAATGTTGCATGAAAACATTTAACTCATGTTTTGTTAAATAAAATCATAACAAACTGGACTTCGAAATACCTGTTTTTTGAAGTCTACTGTTTGCAATAAACCACATTATTTCCTATTCATGGAGCCAATTGACCATATGTTGACAAATACTGTTGTAGCAGACATTGATATTGTAGTTTAATCTCTGAAGGGCTTACACAGGGGTATTATACTGAACATATTGGCTCTTTACATTTCTCACAAAAGCTGTTCGTTACTATACTGAAGGAAAAACTGCCTTTACCGAAGATCTGATTTTTGTTTACATATACATGTTGATACTTACACAATCTGATAGACTTTCACTGATGGTCTGACTTTGTCTAGGGGAAAAAATGGGCCCTGTGATTGCTCTGTCTTGTGAGAAGCACAGAATGGGCTGAGGACTTTATATTTGGGCAGCTCAAACCTGTACATGAGAGTCTATCAAATAATGTGATAAAGAAAGGCACTCTGGAAAGATAATTGGGGATACTTCAATAGGGCCTCTGTGCCTGGTGACATTGTGATTCTCTGCTTTGAGAATTAGATTTATGAGACACATAGTATTGTCAAGATCTCAGAAAAATCGAAGTGCTATCACCTTTGCGTAAGTTGCTCAGCTCTTAAACTCTTCTGTGATTTAAAAAACATAAAGGGGGATAGTGATTGTTTTTTATAATCATGCTTTTAAGCTCTGTGTGATGTATAAGTCTGTTTTAATGAATAATAAAAATATCATTGGGATATTTAAGAATTCCTGCAAAGCCTTTTTTTTTCTCCAAAGAAGTATTTAGTTGATACTGTATATGAAAATGCAATAGTTCTCTATCAAGAACAACAGATTTCAGTCTGAGATGTCCTGCCTTACTTCAGATGTAAAGTAAGTGTTATTTTCCTTTCAGTTGACTATTAAGACATACTCTATAGAATGAGCTTTGAAGCACATAATATTTTCTGTTTGATCAACAATAGCTAACATCTTTGGGAGTATTTGAGAAAGAAAAGAGAAAGAGAAATTATTTCTAATTTCTAAGGTAGAAAATCTTATACGATCCAGCAAATTTTAATGTATTTCGTAAGGTGGGAGTGGGAAGAGAACAACAACTTCATGTATATTCTTGGTATTACATTTAGCAAACACTAACATACACCATTTTAAAATTGATTTCAAAAGCAGTTATTCTCTCCCAATCTCTCAAAAAGAATATTTCTTCTTCCAATGAATTTCTTAATTTGAGGCTTCTGAAAATTTCAGATGGGGTTTAAGTAATTAACTGCCTCTTCATCATTTTGACCAAAGAAAGTGAGAGAGTAGAATATGCAGCCATTTTTTATCCCCCACATGAGTATTCCTCAGTACGCCCAAGTTGGATATCTTAGCTAGTACAAAACTGAAACTCACCATTTCATCTGCTTTTGCCTACTTTTGTTTGTCTTCTTAATGCATGGCACATGTGACATTGAAAGTAATGATGTTGAAAGCTTTCCTCATTGTTGCCCCTGTTATGATATGGTTAGGCCTCCTGCCAGAGGAATAGGACGTTTTGAAACATTTGTTACTCTGACCCACAGAATGTTCTGTGGGCTGCTTGTTAAAGCAACTCAGAATTTCAGAAATTCTTCTGAGTCCTCTGTTTTTGTCTCAGTTTCTTCCCCTAGTTCTTTTTCAAATTTGTAAGATTATGTAGTTAAAAATTTTTTCATTCCTTGCAGAGAAATATTTTCTGTCTTTATTTGGATGAAACACCCAAAAGAAAGTATGTCTGAGATGCATCTTGACATGAAGCATATTTCAGATTAACTTCTCACCTGTCAATAGCCAGCCTGTCTTTCATTTAAATGAACTAGGTTCAGTAGGTTCTTTGCTTTTAACAATTATATGGCTATTCTAAATTCTTTTGGTTTAGTTTTGTGGGTTTTATAACTGTTGTATATGCTGGTTTTTTTTCTGATCTGATGTGTCTTCTGCCAAAAGACTTTTTCTCTGGACAGCTCTTCTGTTGACACCAGGCTTTTCATGAAGATTCTCTGTGACTAGCCAGCAAATATTTAATGCGTGACTGTAGCTTAGTGCGTCCTTATTCAGAAGATCTTTAGATGGGAAAAAACACTTTATTAGATTTTTCACAGTAAAATTGCACTCCTTTCTAAGAGAAATTCTCATCCATAGAAGAGCCTCAATGGTAGCACTTTCCCCTCAAAATAAACACTGATGTTGTGACCATGTTGGCTTCCTCTGGGTAGCTGAACCTGTCTGCTTGCCACCCCTTTGCCAGAGGAATATCTTTACTTTGCCTGGGGAGGTACTGTCCTCTTACCATGTCGTTAGACACTGCTGGGAAGAGGGGATACTTGCCTAATAAAAATTATGGAAATGGTATTCTTTCCCTTTACCTTCTAAGGCTTGCCTTTTATCATATTCAGATATTCATAGTCTTGCCACAGTATTGATCTGCTTTTGTTCTTCACCTTCATGAGAATGATGTGCCTTTTGAATCCTTTCTCCTGTTTCATCAGTTTCCTCTCAACCACTGCTTAGGATTTAAAATGGAAACAGAATGTGGGATCTAAATGTTTAAGCTCTTGATTATGTATTTAAATGTTTTTAATACTTTTGTAACAGAAAAACCCACCCTTATCCGATATAGGTGATTGTGTGGATATTTATGTGTTTATATGTGTATGTCTATATGACATCATTCTTTTGCTTGTTGTTAAAAAGGAGAAAAGGTCATTTGAGTCATCCATCACCTGTGGGACACAGACAACTAATTTGCCATTCTCCAAATCTACAGGGCCTGCCTTTGAGTGGTGTTGTTAAGGGTACTAGCAAGTGTAAATGAATCTCTGAAAGCCATTTTTCCTAACTCCAGGCTTCTCTTAGAACTGCAAGGTGGATTCTTCTAACCAAACAGAAAGGGCAGAAAGGATAATATTTCAATAGGGTGAGTGGGCATTATCATCTGCCTCCTTAGACTTAGAACAGAGCAGCTAGTTTTCTGCTGGGGCAGGGGCAGTAAGTACTGCTGAAAAAACATCTGACTCTTCTTTTAATAAAAATGAACTATGTCATGTTGGCAGAAAATGCTGTCTGTGGTATCAGCAGCACAGAAAGTACATGTGCTGTGTCATTGTGTTCCTCTCTCCTCCCTGGACACCACTGTTTTGAATGCATTATGGGAAAAAGGGAAAGTTTTATGTTACAAGTGTATACAGAATTCCTGCTTTTTAACAGCTGTTGCTGCTGAGGTTCATTCTGCTTGACATGGGTAGATGGAAGAAAGTAGTTTGTTGCAAGGAGAAACAGGTTCAAGCCAAAAATTCACATTGGTGCTGCCTTCCTGTGAGCACATTTGACCTTTTCGTTCTAGCAGCACGTTCCAATAAATGCTAAAATTAGCCTTGAGTTTTACTTAGGCTTATGATAGTGAAATGAGAACTTGAAAAAGTTCTAAAGGTTACCTCATAAAACTCCTTGATACAGAATTACAGCATATGCAGGGAAAACCAAAGGAATTGTCTGCTTGTAATTGTTAGAGAAAAACAGCCTAAGTCCTGCAGAAAATATATTTCTCAACTTCTGCATAGATTTTTCATAATTTTTAGGAAGAACAAGGAAAGCAAACGAATACTGCCAAAACCTGACTAAAGGTGAACAATTAACTTCACAAAAAGTACTGTTTTGTTTTTTGCTGCTAACAATTACCATAACAAATCATAAATCTTTTTCCATTGAGGGAAGTTATCTGTCCTTGAAAATTTTGGTGTTCAGTGATTACCCCAAAATACTCAGTGCTTTCATTCTATGGGCAAGAACACAAGGGTAGTGACTCTGAATATTATCTTGGCAGCCAGATTTCTTGTGTGCTGGTTTTGGTCTCGTGTAGGAGTGCAGTGTGACCCGAGAGCAACCGCGGGTCAAGGCACCCTCTCTCTGCACAGAGCAAATATGCCTGTGACTGGAATCCTGGGGACATTGGAGTTGCTCCTGTGTCCATCTCATGAGGCAGACTGACAGGCACACTTGTGTGACATGTTCCACTGCTTTCCTGCCCATTTGGGCTCTTCTGAGACTCAGCAGCAGACACAGACTTTGGGTGTCCCTTTCTGTGCTGGCTCTGCTGTAAAACCAGCCAGAAAGGCTGCTGGAGGTGTGGAGCAAATCCCTCTCCAGATTCTTTGTGAACAGGACTATAAGCTTCTTACGAGAGCTGCATGTAAATACAGGCCTGTAACGACAGCAGCCTGTGAGCTGCTTGGATAGACACCTCTCTGTAGTCCCCTCGGTTTTTGTTAGCTTGCACAGATAAATCCATACACCTTCTTCTCATAAGATTGTTGACTCAGCCAGCAGAGTTGCTGTGGAATGTGAGTCGAATGTCACAG
Organism: Melospiza georgiana; assembly: GCF_028018845.1. NCBI lineage: Eukaryota > Metazoa > Chordata > Aves > Passeriformes > Passerellidae > Melospiza > Melospiza georgiana. The sequence goes on from NC_080465.1 coordinate 8,259,972, forward strand.
TTTGGAATGTGTGCTGGGTGACTGCATGACCTGTGTGCATGGTAGGATACCTCTGTGATCTGCACTCTCTGTGTACCTGAGAAACATCACTGGTGTAGCCAGTGTGTAGCACCCACATCTTCCCCCCTAAAGGCCCATCTGAACAAGTTTGGCCAAGCAGTCTCTGGAAGAGAGAAGCAAAACTGAAATGGACTGTGGATTTAAAATAGTAATTTGCAATAATTTGCTCTGCTGATATGTGCCAGAACAGCAAAAATATTTCACAATTCAAACAGCCATCCCATTCCTGAGTGAGGTGCTGTTTTACTTCATGTGAGAGTTGTTTGGGTCATAGGACAGAACTCGTAATTCCTTTCCTTTCCTGAGACACTGAGATGTTATTGTGTCATTGCTTGCCTGCCTCTCATACAAAGTGTGTTTCCACAGGCAGGGAAGTCTGGTTGTCTGTCTTTTCTGTGTTTTCAGGACAGTCAAGTCCAGCAGGGCACATCCTGGCTGCTGTCCCTCCTCAAGATGTTGAGCAGTCATGCAAGATGTGATTGTGCTGCCAACATGTAGAACATAAATTCAAACTGAGAGACAGTGAGTTGAGGTTGCATGTTAGGAAAGCATTCTTTGCTGACTGGGAGGGAGGCAGTAAAACAGGTTGCCCACAGAAGTTGTGGATGCCCCACTCCTATAAGTGTGTAATGCCAAGATGGAAAGAGCTCTGAGCAACCTGGTTTAGTGAAATTTGTCTCTGTCCATGGCGGGTGAGTTGGAACTATGTGACGTTTATTGTTCAATCCCAGCTATTCAGTGATTCTGTGAATATGTTTCTATATAGAACTATGTTAATACAGACAATCTGCATCCTGGCTGAGGTTTCCCTTGCTACTTTGAAATCAAGGGCAGATGAAGTCTGGTTAGAGACATGCCCTTCTGTGGACCTGCCTGCTGGAACCGTAGTGCTGGCAAAGGAGGGAGGATGAAAGTTAGTGTGAAAGCCTCTTGCCAGAGGGTAACTGGAATCTGCAGTATAGAAGTGAAGGCCTGAGGAAGCCTCATGAGTTGTTACAGTTGTCCTGGGGGCTGTGAGGCTACACAGAAGGCTAATCCAGGTCTTCAGCAAGACCTGCTATCACAGAGATGATCTGCAGGAAAAAAATTTGTAGGTGGAAACAGAGAGAGTATTTTACAATTTAGAGTCACACAGGAAATCAGAAGGAAGGTAAGAAATAGTGCTCATCCTTTCCCTCATGGCATCAGTACAACAGATTGCAAAAGCTTGCAAGTATTACCCTATTAAATGGGTCTCCTTGACTTTGAAATTTCAGTCCTTAGGAATCTGTTACAGCCCATTTAAGTAGTGTAATGCCACTATAGTATCTCTTTAGTTTGGTCGCAGTTTACTAAAATACTTAGTAATGTACTTATCCAAAAATACTTATCCAAATGTTTTGAGTTAGCACAACACAAGTTAACAGCTGTTCCAGCTGTGTCGTTTCCCAGCTTCCTGTGTGCTCCCATGCTGCTTGGAGTGGGGTGGTGTCAGAAAAGGCCTTGCTTGACACTGCAGTACCTGAAATGGGCGTGCTGTCTCTGCTGGTTGGTTACAAATAAAGAACATAGCACCATACATGCTGCTATGAAGAAAATTAAATCTGTCCCAACCAATTCCAAGGGAATAGTAAGAGAAATAGTAGGATGAGGGAAGGTGATGTGAGAGGGTAGTAGCTCAGTAAGATGTTGTATCATGCATGAAGTCATTATTTTAAATTAATTCCTTCATAAGTATGTGTGGTGACAAGCTTCCTACTAAATCTCACTTAGGTTTCCCAGGAGACAAATACCAAAGAAAAGGCTTGGGCAAAACTAAATTGGTAGTTTGCAGAGCAGCTTGGAAAGGATGCTGCCCAAAAGCTATAAGAAAAATGAGTGTAATTAAGGTTGTAAAAGAAGAAGGAGCTAAACAGGTCATTTTATACTCTTGGAACAAAAGTGTGATGTAATTGAGAAATCATTTGTTGGATTAAGTGAGACAGAGAGAGTGGGAGGGAGAGAGAGAGGGAGGGAGGGAAGGAGAGAAAATAGCCATTGTAAACCCAGGTCTTCCTGGGCTAAGGACAAAAGCAGTGAGCTTTAAACTGCTGCAATATGTGTTTATTATCTGACAGTTGCTGTTTGATCAAATTTTGCTTTTCTGATGACCATTTATCTAAAGGCAGCATGAATGATGAGGAAGCATTAACAAAGATGATTAGAACATGAATGGATTTAAATGAGAGAAAAGTGAAAATTTGCTGTTTCTTAGTAAATTCTACATAGTATTAGCAGCATTTGTGAGTGCAAGAAAGTACTTACACCATGTTTGTGCACTTTCTGATGCAAAACAGTGATAGGGCTGCTGGTGGGGTGAATATTCAAGGTATGTAGTGTTAACATATGAATTCTCCAATCTCCCTATTTCCCTAGCCTCCTTCTACCTGTGCTACCTATTAAATAAATGACAGGCTAAAAGGAGAAGAGGGCTGGATTTCTTCAGAGTGTGTGTCAGTTTCAGTGCCAAGACTGGGATTCCCAAATGATGTTTCCTTTTAGAAAATTTCTCTCCTGTTCATGAGAAGAATGAATAACATTCCAGAGTCATTAGGTTTGCTTGGCATCCATGTTTTTTAAGTTTTTTAGATATTTTGATTTGTAAGAGTGTAAGGAAGACAGAGCCTCTTGATCAAAATCAGGAGTGAAAATAACAGTTTGTTTCATACTTCAGAGTTGTATTTTGAAATTCTTCCCAGAGTTTGGCTGTAATGGTATCTATCACCCCTTCACTGCCCAGTGTGTGCTACGACAGTCATACCTGTTCCTAGGAGGACACACTTCTGGAATTTCCAGTATCTCTCCTGTTCTTCCCACTCATCACTCCTGCCTCATCATTTTTAGACAAGTTTTTCCAAGTAAAAGTTTGAATATGTTGGGAGGGCTGGAACTGTTAATGGGTTTTAAGTGAGTTTTCAAAATTAAGGCACTTCACTCACTTCCTCCCAAGCTGATCCTCAAAGTTTTATCTTTGCTACCAAAAATTTGATGAAATAAAAACTCCTTAACGAAGTGTAGTATTAAGAGGTAGGCATTCTTTATTTGGGTGGATGCACAGAGACAGAGCTCCTCCAAGATCTGTGCATGCTGAGTACTGGATTGTTTCTGTTTTTATACCATATTTTGCACACATATTGGTTCATTGTCCCAGAATAAACATACATATGATAATCATTTCCCCAAAATCATTAATGTGTTTCCCCTCGCCTTTACCCAAGCATTGTTATGGGGGTTTCTCTGGTGGTCCCTGGTGGTTGTAGACCCTGCTGTTCCAGGTGACCTGGCTGAGTTGGCAGGGCACTAGGGCTGGGGAACTTCCAGTTCTCCCTCTCACACAATAGGCATTGTGCAGTTTTATAGGCCAGTGGTTTTGGGGAACAAGCATTGTGTTAGCTCACCAGGTGTAGACAATTTATCATCAGCTGACATCTTCATTAGCTGGTGGAGATATCTGGTGCATTAGCAGGGAGCCTGTATTCTTCTAGAAGGGATGGGGAAACTGCAGCCTCCCATGAGCCCTTCAATGCACGGCTGTATGAGACAGCTGAGAATGTGTTAGTGTGGCTTCAGGCTACAGACTCACCCCAGGGTGGATGGCAAAAGCAGAGCTGTGTCTAGACAGCAGCAGGGAGGCTGAATGCAGGGTCTTTCAAGTTAGGGAAAACAGTGAAGAAAATAGAGATAGTCCATTGCCAGAAGACATGCTAGTAGCTTTTCACTTACTTAGTCTTTTTGTTACATGTAAGTACTGTGCCAAAAGTTTGGGAGTTCTGGTGACATTTAATGGCCAAAGACCTGTTTAGCATACAAGGTTTCAACACAAGGCCAATGCAAATATATTAAAATTTTTTTTGCCCCCAAGTAAATTATTACAGCATATGTTTTCTTTGCCTTAGCAAAATTGTTCTCTTTTCCCCTCCCTAGCTTCTGAGTTTTCTGTATAAAAAAAGGTTCATTTGGAGTTTTTGTAGAGATAGGATTATAATCATCATCGTTATCATTGTTACTCTTCTTAATGATTTGGCAGATGAGGTGTTTGTGGAGGCAGTTTGAGTGGAGCACTGGTTTTATAGGTGATCTGATGGACAGCTTGAGTTCACAACTTCATGTGTGGGAAGGCCTCCTAATTCTCTTGGTTACAGCACACACGGGGAGCTGCAGACCCCTCGCTTTACCTGGAGAGGGAACTGCAACTCTGGTGTTTCTGTGTGAGAGGCCACTGAACTTCCTTGCTTGACATCAGACAAGAGTGGTTTTGAAAAAATCCATTAATCTAATTGATTCAAATGGATGGAAAGAAATAGAAAACTTGGGGATGTGAGTGGAAGCTGAAAAAAAGGGAGTTTCATGGCAAGAAGAGAAAAGAAATTAAGCACAGTTTGGGAAAAGCGATTTGAGAGAGAGATAATGGAAAAATTTACGGGAAGGCGGAAAGGCACACAGAGGCCATATGTAGAAATTTCTGGAAAAAAACCCCAGAAAGATGACTCACAAATGTAGGACGGGAGGGTAGGAATCAAGGTACTTCTGGTAGACTGCAAAAGATGAAGTTTGTTAGGGGATTGCCAGATGAGAAAATCAGAAGGGGCTGTGGCTTTGCTGCAGAGGCATTTGACTGAATGAACAGTATGGATCCCATCAAGCCCCTGGGGAGAAATATTGGTGAAGTTCTCTCTTTGGATGACTCTGAAATGTCTTCTCCAGGTGGACAGACTTTTCCATCATAAATGAAATCTTAATACCAAACTCACATTAATTCTATTTTGTGAACACAGTAATATAAAATACACACATACATACATACATACATGCATACATACATATATATATGTGTGTATGCACACACACACAAAGTCAGTTTTATTCATGATAGAGAATTTGCATGACTTATGTAACCATATTTGCTGAAGTACACAGGTCCAAATGAGAGCTGTACAGCTGCTTAGCCTTGGAGTGAACACATAAAAGTTGCGTTGTTTTATTAGTGCATTGTTTTAGTATAAACTAAGAGTTAAGTGGTACTGCAGTCACTTTCTGGTTATGGAATTGTTTGGGTGGAGGGACTAGAAGAGAGAGGAATGTGAATCAAGGTAGGGCTCTAGGAGTTATTGTTGATGCTTGTGCAGGAAATTGGGATCAAAGTTGTGTAGGAGTTATTTCTAAGTGTGCAGGACAGGGCTTAAGGGGGAGATGAGATAGGTAGGTAGATAGAGAGATACACAGATAAAAGTAATTGTAATAAAAAGTAATTTTTCTACTACTTTTCAGAACTCCTTTTATAACTGCGAAAGGTACTTTGTCCAAGATGAATAAATCATAGCCTTACTTACATGGCAGTTTTGTCAAGATGACTCTGCACTGTACACAGTGACCAAGGAATAAGCACAACTATCATAATTAAACTTAATACGTCATGGTTTCTCTGCAGTTTAAAACAACAAACCTTGTCCCACAAAAATGTGTATATATATACTGACACAAAATTTCTGTTTTAGGTAGCCACTGTTCTCCTTCCTCTGTTTTCTATTGAACAGAATTGTACAAAAGTAAAGCAGTCAAGAAATTGGAGTTGTAGCTGTCTAAGGTGCACTTCCAGTCTGCACACGCCCCTATTTAAGAAGTAATAGTATACAAAAAAAAAAAAAACAAACCATGAGAGGTTGTGAAGACCAATGTACTTAAATCCCTGGATTTTGTGTTTTGAAGTTTGGGTTGTGTTTGAAAATGTTCTTGTCTGCCTCTTTGAGTATAACTTTGAAAAGTAGATTTTTAAATGCTTTTGAGTTTGAGGTGGTCTGAGCAGGTGTGACTGGGATGTTTTCAGATCTGTTAATGTATTATAACACTTGTTGAGCTCTACCACAATCAAGCAGTCACAAGGAGCAACAAGGCTGCGTTACTTCCTTATGTAGAGCTTTGTAGGGACAGCATAAATGTCCTCACATAAAGGAGATTGAGGATTGTGACCTAAACTGTGTCAGCTGTGATGATTAACTAATGCTGCTAAGAAGTCAGCTGTGCTTGGGGAAAGGAAGAAGGACAAGCACACTGTTTTTTGAAAGTTTTAGAACTTCAGGCACAAAACTACCCAAATTAACCAGCACTCTATTGTGACTCACTGGTGTAATTAGAAACACACTGTGTTTATTTGTATCCCTAAAACTAATCAGCTAAACTTACTCCTCCTCTAGGAATACTGAGATCCATCTCATGTTTCAGTGGATCACAGAGGCTAGCATTTTTGTGCTCCACATCATTGTTTATTTAGAAATGTCCCTATTCTCTACCACACAGCAATTCCCAACTGCAATCACTTGTAAATCAGTACAGGGTGACTTGTTTGTTGGGGAGAAAAGCATCAGTCCAGCAGATTATGGATTTTTTAAAATTAGAGTTTTGTAGAAGGTGCTTGGTTGTGACCACACTGTTAAGAAGTGAATCTGAGCTGACAGGAATTTTTAAAGACAGTTTTCACTGCATGCAATTTTTGCTTAAAACCAAAGCAACTACCAGAGCAGCCCTGGTGCCAGGACAGGTAAAGCCCTGAAGTCACACAGTGGTTCCAAATTAAGAAAATGTTGTTATCTACTCTGAGCTTCTCACTCCCAGTTTCTTTGCAGGAAATCTTGAAAGATCTTGGGTTTCTCCCTAAATGGCACAGGAATAATTTTCAAAGTTGGAACAGTTTCCAGGCACTCCTCCTAACCCCATTTAACCTCTAGTTCTCTTAAGACACCATCTTCTTTACTAGTTAAACTTGAGAAATACCTGCCAAGTCCTCTTCACTGAAGATGAATTATGTTATTTATTTTTATCAGACATCTCCCTGGTGAAATGCAAGTGTGGGAATTAAGGTAAAAGGCAGCATCATTAAGAGCTAGATTGTGAGGAGATTAGTGGAGTTTAGCAAGACAGGATGTTTCAAAGGTACTCACTTTGAATCAGACTTGTGTAAGAAAGTAGGATAAACTGCTTTTCACAATTAGATCTTAATGATGTGAAGGTTTACTTCAGGCCTATAGGTTTGTTTTTTTCCTTCTTTGCATGTCAGCATTTAGAAAACAAAGGTGTGATTTTACAATCTTTTATTTTTCAAAACTGTTTCCAGGTTTTGTGATTGAGACTGATTATGTTGGATGTGAGTACATCCCCTATTATATAAATATGTGATTTTGAAATGCAATACATTACAGTGCTTTCTTTAGTGTAATATGACTACATAAAAACAGTTTGTTCCCCCAAGATCCAAACAAACAAAATATGTTCTGTATTTACTTCATGGGTTCAACCACAAGAAATTTAACCTCTTTTTTGCATAGTTTTTTTTCTGTTTAAAAACATGCAATCTCCAACGCATTCATCTACCTTGTATCAAAACCACTATAAAAGATTATTTTTTTCTCAGTATATGACATCTCAAACTAATAGAAGATGGATATTTTTATTTTCTCTGTTATGCAATAGCAAAAATCTAATACTTTCAGAAGGTAGAGAAAATTCATTGTTTCAGGTGGCAGTTAATGTTACATGGGAGAAATGTGCCTGTGTTTACAGCTACCATTATTTGTTACTATGAAACATTATATCTTTATATAATTCTTCTTATCCCTCCCATTTAAATTATGAAGGCTGTAGGGAGAGGTTAAAACCAGGCTTATACCATCTGGAGTTTTTTTTTTTTTTTTTTTTTTTAGTCTTAAACTCCAGGAAACAAGATCAGGAAATCCAGACCTCTGACCATAGAGAATGAGTTTTTCAAAAAAAGTCACTCTAGATATAACTCTAGAGTTGAGCTTTTCATTCGGGACTCCTCTCAGAATTAGTGGAAACAATCAATGTGTATAGCTGCACACTGAGAAAGAAACCAATAAACCTACAATTTACATTTCTGAGACCAAGCAGTACTGATCAAACCAGCTTCCTTGATGCCCTTGCACCACTGTGCATAGAACTGTGACTGGAGCAATGGAAACTGAAGCCAGATCTTGCTTTGAACACAGGGTAGCTTTATTTAACTGAGTATTTTTAATGGGACTAAGGGGTTAAGCAAGTTTCATAAAGGGTTTGGAAAGTAGGACGAGGGGCTGAACCCTGTGATCAAATTTGCCAGTGTTGCTCCATGCATTTTGGTACTCTTGTATTCTCTTGGGACCTCTGTATTTCTGGAAACCCCTTTCATATTACAGTTTGCACAAACTCCTCTAAAGAGTGCAAAAATGGGCAAAGACTGGCAGGGTGATCTAAAAAAGTCTGTTTCTCCAGGTTCAACCTCAATGACAAACTCAGCATCATTTTGAAACCACATACCATATCAAACCACAAAATCCTAACATTCCTAAATGGTTCACAATATGGCTGTGTGTGCAAAGACAAGAAGGTCCATTAGGCCATATTTAAAAGGCATTTGAACACCTAACTACTACTGTCCTAAGCCAAGGTCCGTGAAATAACTTTTGACCTCTGCTTCTGGTGCTCTTTTTTCTAGCTTGCAATTTGTTTGCAAACAGAAAAGATTGCTTAGAGAAGCAATCTAAATTAAAGTTCTTTCTTTACACAGATAAAAATCCCTTCTTGTAATCTGCCCAGCTGTAGATGAGTGAACTAATGATAGGCTCTGCCTTAAGATAAGGAATTGCCACTCTCCATCTACCTGCTTATTTGGTTTGTCTTCCAAACTTCAGAAAAAACAGTCAAACAAGATTTAAAACAATAAAAGGAGAATAGAGTGTCTTTCTGCCACCTGGATTTCATGGCCAAGCTTCTTCTCCAGTGGTTTTGGAGACCAATGCTTCTGAGAGTCTATCCACCCAAGGAACACAATGCATGGGAAGATAATCACAAGGGATGCTGAGAAAAGAAACAAGGATTAAGTGTTTAAAAAAAGCACAACAAGCAGTATCTGGGTGGATGTGTCTTCCTCAGCACATCATGAAGTCCAGTTAACCCTGTTAACTACTCAGTGGAAAGGTGGTAACATCTATGACACCAAACAAGTGATTCCTGAAGGTTCTGCCTGCTCTGAAGCTCCTCCTGGCTTGGGGCTTTTTAGGGTTCACTGAGCAGCCTGACTTGGGGCTTGGTCCAAGCTGACTGACAGTTGCAAAGGCAAGCAAAACAAATTGGTTGGAGTGTCATATGAGAAGGGTATTATATAAGGTACAATACCTTATATTTTGAGAAGGGTAAAGGTAAATATTTCTAGCCCTAAATTAATATGAGTAAATCTAAAGCAAATTATTCCAGTTGGAAAAGGAATGCAAACCAGATGCATGATATTCTCAGTTTTCCGGTTAAATAGAAGTAAGTGAATATCTGCAGAAGGGAGAATAATCTCTCTGGAATTTTCTAGGAGTGGGAAAGCAGCTACATGTTGCAATGTAGAGACTTTTTTTAGCGAAGCCCTCCTTAATTGGACTTTTAAAATGTATTTTCCTCCTACTTTCCACACAGCAGTGCATGTGTATTGTTTCCTGGAACTGGAATATCACCCATTCTTATTCAGAGGGCTTTGGCCAAGCATTACCTTCAAGCTGCAATATCCCATGACAGTTTAATCTCAAATAAAAGAGAACCTGTATTAGAATGCAGTTCATAAAAAATCAGAAATTGCTGTTAGAATAGCAATGTTCCGTGTGCTTGCTGACACTTGGTAAGTAAACCAGAAGGAAAGACAGGCTATTCCATGAGCAGCAGAACTAGTGAATCCTGATTTCCTCTAAAACCATGCACTCTGTCACCCAACACCAAGCCAGTTTCCCTTCCAGTATCCCAGGAGATGTGCATCTCAGTAACTTGAGATCTTGCTGTGCTCACAGTGTTCCCAGTTCACCACTTGCCTCTGTATTCTTGTCTCTTTTCCCACCCCCTGTGTTTCTGAGGGGAGGGACAAACACTGGCTGCAGTTAAGAACAAGCTAATGGGCCACAAGTGCCACGTGCCATGGGGAGAGCCAAAGCCTGTGGGATGGATGGCCTGCCATGAAATGCCAAAGGACATGGTGTATAGCACTTCCCTCAGCAAGAATACTGGGTTTCATTTTTTCTCTCTGTAGATACAGAACACCTGGGTAATTAAATGTCTTTGAGATGTCTGGTTTTGTCAAACAGGCTGAAATGGATCAAGAGATTCAAAGGTGAGAAGGAGAAAACTGAAAAAGCTTTCTTCTTTAGATACACTGATAATGTTAGTGTGTCTGCCACTTAGCATGGGTAAGCATAGCTTTAGCTATTTGAGACATCTGGATGGCATGTAATGATTGTAGTATGGAAACTCAGATATATGAATAAACAATTAGTAACCTACTGCAGTTGGGTAATTCAGTGGCCATGAAGTTTAGCATAAAAACCAACTGGCAGCCCTGTCATGCTGTAGAGCTGGACGGTTCATCTATAAATTAGTACATGGATGCAGTGTCTGCTCTTATTTCCTTAGTCTTAATTATGCGTTGTATAAAAAACAAAAGTTGAGCTCTACAGATTCTCTTCTTAAAGTTTTTGCTCTGTTTATTAGGGCAACCAGATCTGACTTCCCCAAAGACGTACTATTTAGAATTGGATAAATGTGCTTAGGGTTTGGAAAGTTTTATTTGTTTTCTTCACCTAGCCATGCCAACTGTGTTCTAACAAATAAACACAGGTATATGAAGTAATTTTAAAAAACTTCTAATACATTGTGTTTATGGGAGTTACAATGTCATATGCATGTTGCATTTGTTATTAACATGAGCCCATCTAGAGAAAAAAGTGCTTTAACCCTTACGCTAATCCAGATTCTTTTATGATTTTTTTTCCTTCCTTTATATGTAATTTTTCTTTCACTGTGGGTCCTCACATAAGGCAGTGGTTTATTTTAGGTCTTTTCCTATATTTCTTACTAGGATTTAAAACTTGACTCATTACGTCTTATATAATCCACATCACTGTAAATGCTGTAACTTGATTACTCTCCACATGTCTTTTCATGTTCATCACATTGGGATAGCTTTCTTCATGTGGCAATTGTATTAAATTCTCAAGAACCAAGGCTGTATGCTTTGGAAAGTGGCTGTTTCAACTGGATCTGAAAGTATAAGCTATTCCATACAAGTAAATGCCATGTAATGGAAACATAAAAAAGATTCAAAATTATATGTGCTTTTCTTGCATCTCACAAAATAACTTTTACTGATGGCTGGTACAGCTGTTACAAGTAAAATATGTTTCTGATTCAGTTGATTACTTCTTTTGGATGACAAAGTTACTTAATAGACAGCCTTTTGTTTTCAAAGAGATTAAAAATTCTGGAGAATTAAATACCTATCTACCTATTTAATATAAAGAACATTTAGCATCTCTCTGTTTCAAATGAGAGACTATGTCTCTGAATGCTCACAGCAAAGTTTACTACTTTGTCAGGTGAATTTTTTTCTATTTCTCAACTCCCCGGTTTTATTTTCTTTCTTCTTGTACAGAATACAAAAGGTCCATTTGTCTTTAACAAATGAATCCATTGTGTATGCCCTTTGTGCCTTTTTAGTAGCCTGTAGTAGCTTGTAGTTTTAGTAGCCTCTAGCTGTTGCTTCTACTGTCAGAATTTTTAGTAGCCTTTAGTTATTGCTCATTATTACCTTGCCTTACCTGCCTGAAAAAGGACTCTGCCTGCGTCACAAAAAACTCTTCAGAGCTGCACAGACTTTATCAAACATGACATGAGTCCTTTACAAAGCCTCCCACTAGGTCTTGTCATTCGTGCCGGATGGATTGCAGATTGCTCATCAGTCTGAGATTCTGTGCTGACTGCCTGTGCCAAGGTGTCTCCCGCCTCTCTTCTCCTGTCTTGGGAGGACTCAGCCTTAGCAGTCCATTCAAAAGTGCAAGGCTAAGGCAGATAAGCCTCAAGAGAAAGCGGAAGTGAAAGGGGGCTCCTGAGATGAGTTGTGGAGACAGATGGAGTGTAGGAAGTGTGAAAGTGTAATTCAAGACAACAACCTTGTGCTGCTTCTCAGTTTTTTATAGCACCTGGAGCCTGCCAGTACATCCTCAAACAGTATCTCTGCTTTTCCCTGACCTCTGAGCATAGAAAAGGGTTGCTGCCCAGTGAAACTGGTTGTGCCCTACAATTGTATAGCTTATCTATGTTTTGATGGGTTTGGGTTTATTGATTACTGAATAACAATAACAGAACATAAATCTTGGTCTGTGCTTTCTCCCCAAGGCTTTCTGTTCCCATGATTCCCCTGTCTGTAATGTCAAGATCATGGTCTTACCCTCACTTGTCAAATCCACAGGATTGCTGAACCCAATGAGACCTCATGTCTTTCCTGGTATTACAGCTGAACGAACCTGATGAGGTTTATCAGGCATTTTACTGGTCCAGTTTTCAGCTGTTTTCTAAGTCTTCATCTCCCCTGTGCTGTCCATTGTCCAAGCAACAATAATTTAATATGTAGAGAGCCAAAGGACAAGCCTTTTTGGATGCTCCTAGACACTATATACTGTATACTCTTTCTGAGAAGTTTGGGCATGCAGCCTGTTTATTTAAAGGCAGCAAAACAAAGACTAGGGTAAAAGTTTCTCTCTTAAACAGCCTACCATGAAAATGCTAAAGTGATAAAATGCTAAAATGAATAGGTCTGGGAGCAAGTGTCTCCAAACACGTAGTAAAGTCAGAACCATGCCTCCGTCAACTACTCTATTTTTCTTACCATGTGCTGGCGAGGAGTCTGTGGCTCTTTCAGTATATCCTGTCTCTCGATCAAAAGAAAAATCTTGCTATGGCCTGTACATTGTGCAGAAGCCTTCCCAATCATTCCATAAATCCTTTACATTTTTTTTCATATGCAGATGGTTTACATTTTTCATTTTCTCTTGTATCTGCATTGGATAAAGTTTTTTTATCTTACAGTGACTTCAACTGAAAAATAAGCACCCGTCCATTGTACCATTATACCACATTTCTTTGCTTGAGAAGGAGTCTGAGGGGAACTCTTCTAAGTTTAGTACCTTTGCCTTAGAAATCTTAGGATTTTGTAAACCTCTTTGACATGAAGTACTCATTGGAGGCTCTGTAAGAGTTAAGAATCAATAATTGATATGGGATTCCATCAGCACTTTCCAGTCTTAAACCTCAGAGGTGGAGGATAGTATTTTTTCTTGATTTTTCTGGGTGGAGAAGAAATGGTAATATTGATGTGGTTCAGAAAAAGATGATTTAGTACCCTCACAATTTGCTTCTCCAAAAGCACTTTGTTTTTGTCCTATAACGAGTGCTTTCTTCAGCCAGCGCTGCCAAGAAGAGGGTGTAGCCTCCATACAAGTCATTAGTTCATTAATTCAGCAGTCTAAACACAAAGTTTAGAAGGCAAAGTCATATCACTTGCAGTAATTTGGCTTCATCCCAGTATTCATGATAAGAAACAGTTTTGTTATGCTAACCCAGAGTTTGGTCTGTCTTGCCAGATGTTGAAGGTCTAGATTTTAACTGGGAAGAGTATCATGCTAGATTGTCATTCAGAAAATAATACTGCAAAGGCATTGACAGTCTTTACATGGAGTTTAGAGAAGCAAATAATTCAATAAATATGAATGGAAAGGGGGCAATTATCACTTCATCATTGCTTCTCTTTTTCCACTTTCTTCTTCAAGGGAATGGGGGAAGTTTGTGTTCTTTTCCTTTGCTCTCACAGACTGTGACATTGGCTCAGCAAGGGGCGGGGGTGAACAGCTGCATGAAGGCAGGAATAAATAAAGGGCTGAAGGAGGACAGGAAGTTTTAAAACCAGTGCTGTCACTAGAGACATGTAAGATGAAATTGCACCTTCCACAAAGCTGAAGATTTGCTAATGCACCAGAACTGTCACAGAGACATTCTGTGTATGTGTATATATCCCGTGCCCAGAAAACACAAAGCTGGCTGCAGCAAAAAATCCAACTGGTGAAAAGTTCCAGCATTTCTACATATTTTTCTTTTCACTTTAGTTGAAGGGTCTTTGCTGAATTCTACATGCTTCACTCTGAATTTAGAGCCTTGTAGATTTTTTGTGCCTTTTTTTAATAGTATATGTATTTTAAGTTATTTTATTACATGTCTGCTAATAATGTTTTTTATTAGAAGTACTGTAGATATTTTAGTAATAAATATATTAAACTTTTTTTCAGTAAATTAATTACTGAAATTCCTAAGGAGAGTAGGAAGTTGTAGTCATTATTTAATTGTTCACTGTTTCATAATTGATATTAAAAATTATAATACGACAATTTAAAATTAAGACATGAACAATTTAAAAAATATTTCAAAATTAAACCAGCTTGGAAGGTATACAGTCTGATATGTTTGAAGTGTTTTGCTTCACATTAACTCAAAAGTATCACTTTAATATTTCTCACCAAAATTAATGTTTCCTATTTTTTTTTTTCTCAAGATACACACATATTCTGCCTCTGCCATGCAGCAGGATTTGCCTGGGTAGGTGTGCTAGCTAACAGCTATGAACTTTTCTGTCTGCAGTGAGCAAGAGTAAAGCTAAGGATGCAGCCTTGAGCACACCACCTCAGTTGTGAGAGGCTTTTGAAGAGTAAGTAAAGAAACATTAGAACAAAAAAAAAGTCAAAGGAGAATAAAGAATGCTGGATGCAAACCCCTAGTGTTATTTAACTAGTTACAGTCTCTGTTGATGGTTATTTGGTTCCTACCTGTTTTTCTGGACCTCAGCAAGCTGTGCTTTTGCTTTTATTCATTTCAGCAGATTGCTCCAGTGAATTGTATGGTCAAGATCTGTTTCCCAGGGCTATTAGAGGGCCTGGTTCTTTTTGTATGGTAAGATGCTTACTTAGCTCTACCCCATTTTCTGATACTGCAGTCATTTTGTTGTGGTAATCAATTTTACACAGGAGAGGTTAGATACTTCTAGAAACGACCACAAAAACTTTCTATGTTAACTAGAGAGAGGTATGTTTACATGAAGCCGTAAAGGTTGGAGCATTCGACCTCTAATAATTTCTTGTTTTGGTTTTGAGGCAACATCTTCGTACAAACAGTAAAACATGTAATGCAAATAAGGGATTGATCATTTAGAATTTCCTCTCTCATTTTTTTCACCCCTCCTGCTGGAACTCTGTTGTTCCAATTCTCTGATTATTTGGACCATTCCTGGAATTCTTGCTTTTAATTTAAAAATTCCAGAAATGTTGTTGTGCAGCTTGTCTGCATCTTTTTTTGTAATTGCAAATGAAATCACTTTGCTGGCAGAGTATACAATATAGAATAAGAGAATCTCTAACTGCCCTAACCAGCTCTGTATGTTCACGTTCAGTGTTTCTCATGGGAAAAAAACAAGCATATGTGTAAGCTGTGGCATTTTGTGAAGGTATCCTGAGATCTGTTTCAGTGTGAGACAGCAGAGCAGTAATAATATGCATATACTTAGAGCAACATGATGCCAAATTTTAAAAAAGGGGTTGTCAGAAATTGGTGCTCTTTTATTTGCCAATATATGTGACATTCCTCAATTAGAGATACATAGACACCTTCCTTTTACCTGTAACATTCATACTTTTACGTGCCTTCATCCCACACTTCTTTCCAGTTCCAAATCTGTCCCTCAATTCCCACCACATGACCTCTTTCCCCTTCTGGTAATTTCAGGAAAGCTTCTTTTTTTGGCACAACAGTCATGGCAATAACAGGTGTTGGTGTGGCAAACCACGACACGGGCCATGACCAGTGCCCAGATTTCTGCATGTGAGGCATTCATGCCTGGCAGGTTAGATGGTAGATGAGGCAATAGGATCATTTTGATGTCTGCAACCCATTTTCTTCAAAATGCTGGTGAATACCATTATTTCACAACTGCTGGATAGATACGTGGATGATAAAAACTGTGGGCTCCTCTACAGTAGTGGATACATAAGCAACACTCTAACAAAGAGTTCAGGCAAGAAAAACTGATGGCTGCAGAAGTGGAAGATGTCTCTCCTCGGAGAACTTCTAGCTATCTTCCCTGTGAAGTGGTTCATTGTCTCATTGAGCTGTGAGCTGCTGGGGTACTGGGGAGCCTTCCTGAATGGACACTCTCTGATGGTACTAAGGGATACAGCATGGCAACAGAGATATCAATAAACACAGCTGTTAGGCAAAAGTTAGCTATTTGCAGTTTAATGAGGACAGTTGTGATGTTAAAATGAAGTTACCATTCCCCATGGTAAAGTCTTTAGCTCTTGCCTACTATGATCACATCACTTTGTTTTAGAGTTGACACAATGAATTTGGGAAGAGTACTGAGATAATTCTTGGGATACACTCCAAAGTCCATTATTTCTGCTACATACTGACAGCAAGGAGTCATTAAGATATTTGAAGCAATCCCTGACTGCCATTTTATGATACAATAAAATATGTTTATGAACTGAAGTGTCTATTATGTGAGAGAAGGAGAATAATGATTAAGTAGTGTAACAAAAGTGGCATACTGCCAGAGCTTTGGCTCACTTGCACTTTTTATAAATACAACTGTGTTAACAAAACTTTGAAAACATTTTCAGTTTGAGACATAAAACCCACAAAAAGTGACTGTATGCAGTAGTTCTGGTTTTGAGATGGAGTCCTGAATAGCTGCGTTTGGTTCAAAAAAGTTTTTTGGGATATTCCACCTGACATTCTTTTGTAAAACTACTTCTTGTGGTAGAAGATTATCTAGCAATGGGATTAAGCTTGTAATAAACAGAATGTGATCAGAGGGAAGTAAAGAAATTGAGAATGGAGTAAGTCATTACGGTAACTGTAACTTGGTGCGCATTACCATTCAAACAGAATTATTTAAGGAAAAGTTAATCACCAAGGAAAAACCAAGGTATTTATCAGGAGAAGCAGCTACTGAGGAGGTAATGGAAGGGGTAGTGCTCTTTATTTGGAAGGTGTATTATCCACTGTGCTCTACATACCTTTTTACACTTGACAACATCTTCCTGGCCTAAAGAAGTAATGGTTAAATACTCTACACCCATATAACACCAAATTAATTATATTGCTGCTATTTCTGAACAAGTCAGCACCCACTCTCTATTTTATGACAGCCAAGGATTATGGTCCAGAGACTTGCAGAAAGACGGTGAGATGAGATCTGCATTTGCCCTTTGTGCTTCCTAAATCTAAATGCAGGCAAGATGATTGAGTTTCACGCTTGAGATTTCTATGTATTTTGAAATTAAATTGGACAGATTGTTGTAAATGTTTGGGTTCTAATGTACTCCTGTTTGTATCCAGCTTTAAGAAGCTGCTTACAAATGTCTCTTTGTTCCATACAGGTGAGGTATCTCAGCTTTCACCTGCACAATATTTGTGGGAAATCTTTGCTGAATATGTTTTAATGTAATCTATGTGATGTAGGAGTATCCCAATTACATGTTGTGTGTCATCTTTGCTTTGAAATACGTTATCTCTGATGGGACCAAGGTGAAGAACAGGCAAAAGGGGACTCAGCAAAATGTGTGTAATATTACTCTGCACAGTGGTTTCCAAAAATTTGCTGCAGTAGAAGTCCAGTCCTGGTGTCATTTTTTTGACAGCCCTGGAATTATTTTCTTGCCTTTCACAATTCATTCTGTGTTTTAGTACTTTCACTTTCCTTGTTGCTCTTCTGCATTTTGCAATGTCCTGATTTATGGAAGAATACCCTACCAAGGCTCAGGGTGGTTATAAACTACCTTGAGATAAGTAGTTGTTGCTGATGTGTGCTCTCTATGCCCAGCTTCATCTTTGTCTATCAACCACATCAGGAAAAACCTTTCCTGTGAAATATACGTTTATAACCTTTAAGGTGCTGTCAGCTTAAGCAGAGCATGGAAGAGTAGTCAACTGAAGGGGAAAGAGAACACTTTGTTCTGTTACAGAAAGGAACACTTCAGAGTTCACATTTTTTTGGCATATACATTTTTTGTGCACATGGTGAGGAAAAAGTCATGCAACAAGGAACCAAGGGAATATTAAATGAGTCAACATATTGAGGAGGTGCTTGAGAAGGGTAATCAAAACCAGGAGGGTTGGTTAATTCAGAAAAGAAAACACTACAAAGAATAGACTGTTCATCCTGGACATCACTTGAAATGTGCATGAAATGGGTGTGGGTTTGGTAATAAAAGCTCAGCTTGCTTGACAGTCTTCCAATAGCTTCCCATGAGTTCCCAGCACAAAAGTTATTTAGAACTTTTGTAAATGAGCCCATGATAATCCTGGTATAGTTATGCTGGACATCTGCTTGGGCTTGGAGGTTTATCTCTCCTGAAGTGTCAACTTCAGGGGATGGGGCATGGATCTTGTGGAGTTCAGTTTTAAATTCTGGTTAAAATTGCAGCTAGGATCATACAGCCTTCATTCTGATCAGAAGTGACTCCAGGGAAGAAAATTAAGATCCATTCATAATGCAAGGGACAGGAACTGAAAATGTGTACATGTCCTATGATCTGTCATGTGTGCGGTCGCCCCTCCAGAACAGGGGGACTGATGTGAGGACAAGGGTGGTGCACCATGACCCCAAGTGAGATTCAGTGATATTTAAGGTGATTCTGAGTCAGTATGGTACCAGTGCAGTAAAGAAATTACAGCAAGCCAAAGAGTTCCTTCAGTATGTGAATGAAACCCATTTGGGACCACTGTGAGGTAAGAGTCTTAAGGACTAAAGTTCACCAAAAAGACATCAAGAGTTTTTCTCTCCAAGTTGCTGAGTGTATTATAAATTTGCCAGAAGTCACTAGCTAAGACTTTAACAAATGATTCTGGCTTATGAAGTCTAGTCACCAGAGCAGATCATCCCAAAGGCTGGCCAGGCAATGGGAAGGGAAGAATCCTGGGGCCCCTCTTCTTTTGAGTGGCTAGCACTACAAAACTGTGCTCTTTTGCAATGTCAGCATTGAGCTTCTCATGGCCTGAAGCTTTGAATACTTTGCCAGAATGTCCTTGCTTATTCCATGGTATTTGTTTTTATTTATGCCTGCTAGGCTCCCCTCTTCCCTTACCTCACAACTAGATTTACTAGTTTCTGAAGAATGAAGAATGTGGTTAGCAGCCCATTTCTGTACTTTATCAATGTCCTTCTTTCTGTTTCCAGAACAAACTAATACTAATAGCACATGTTGCATGCACCCAAACTTTCTCAGGTTGAACTTGTCTTAGTTTTCAGTCATTTCTCAGTTTATGTGTAAGGATTTTTTGGCACAGAGACTGTGTTTTTATCACTCCTGTACCAGACATGAAGAGTGGGATGCTCCTTTTTTTGACACATCCTTCTGTCCTTCATAGAGATTTGATAACTTCATGGTTTAGATTGACCATAATGGCACAAGTTCCTCATGACTTTATAAGGAAACTAGCATTCCCGTAGTTTGGCTTCAATGATTGAGAAGTTATGCCCTGAATTAACTAGTGGTGTAGCCACTGGCTGCCTTCTAGGCCCTGTGCCTTCCTCCTGTTTCTCCTCACCTTGCCATCAGCTCGGAGTTTTCTTCTTGCTGATCTTCATGTCACTACTGCCATCTTCCTCAGAGTGCATCCTGAGTGTGCTCTCCTAAGGCTTTTCCCACACCATCTCAAAAACCACCGCAGCACACGTAGCAGCTGGGAGCATGGGTCAGCCTGCAGTCCCACACAGCTCTATCAAAGGAAAGATCAGAAATACTTCCCACCTCTATTATTGTTACTGAGCTGTTCTCAAAGGCATCCACTGTATCATTAGTCCTGAAAGAAAATCCTGCTTTTGTAGCTTTAGCTTTCCCAACACAGACAAATGCACAGAAGTGTTGTACTGGGTTTCTTCTTTGTTTGGTTTTTGGGGTTTTGTTTTGGGTTGCTTTCTTGGTTTATTTGTTTGTTTGTTTGTTTAATATAAAGAGATATCTAAAGGCTCACCCACATCCTTTTATTCTATTGTGATCTTTTCTGCACCAGAGACAGGGTCTAGTAGCTAGCAGCATTATTATTCTATACACATTAATTTTAAGTGAAAAATGTATTCCTATCCTATTGTGAGTAGGAATGTCCTATTTCTGTATCTTATGTCACAGTCTTTGTAGAAAGCTGATTTGTACAAGAGCTCAAAGTACATTCCCTCCTCAGGTCCATCTATGCAAAAGATTTATTAATTATATTTTGTAATTTATTTATTTTGAGCTTCTTCTGTGATACATGTTTTCTTGAGACACGTCACATGTCACCAAGTGTGGAGACTTGCCAAAAATATTGGAACTCTTTGCCTGCCAATCACATGGGCTTTAGGAGAGATTTTTTTTTTTTTTAATTGTCTCATTGGATCAGAGTGTTTGGAGATCAGATGAGATCAGATTTAGGATTTAACAGAGCAAACTTAGCAAGTAGAAATGATGAACTGCAATGGGACTGCAAGCTGCACCAGGACAAGAATTCTAAACAGGTACTGTGCTCTGAGATGCCAGAAGGACATACTAAGGGGTTAAACTGGAGACCTGCTTTATTCCACTTATAAATCAGGCTCAAACCTTAGTACATTTCCGCCAAAGGCCTGCCAGAAAGAGGCCCTGGAAAACAGGCTGTCTGGGGAATGTAAGGATATACAGAGTTCTGGCCAATTTGATCACAAGTTGACATGTAGCCACATTCTGCAGTAAAGGTTTGTTGGATCAATAAAGAAGAGAGTGTTTTGTGAACTTCTTCAAGAAGTCTATCTTTCAAAATATGATATCTGGAATCTTGGGATAAAGATGATGCATATGCTTTATATCTGTTGGAGTCTTGGGTATTTAGGTCTCTGTCAGCATGGGAATTCCCACTGGTAATCTTCAGGTCTGACTGGGGAAAGAAAGTGTGGGGGAATAACTGTACTAATTTCTCAGTAATTTTTGAAAATCTGACACATCTCAAAATGTGGCAAACAGTTTATAATCTTAGAGGACAGATTTAAAACAATACTTTGAAACGTGAACTATATATACTTTTTTTGGTTTTATTGATGATGATGAGCCAGTGGAGCTTGCTGCAGATGTGCAATAATAGAGGTCTGTTCAAAGCTAACTCCCAGTACAGAAAAATTGAGTATTTTCTTAGGAAAATGGGCTAAGAAAGATTAAGCTGACATTTACGGGTATGATGGCCCTAAAGAAACAAAGCAGTCAGTACAGAGGACCCAGTGCCCAAAGCATGTGCATTTCCAGGGAGTTAACTTTGGATCAGCTGTGATGCCCTGGACCTCTCTCTTCTGTGTCTTGCCCCAAATGCCCATCAGTGGCTGGAATGCACAAAGTGCCCCAGGAGAGAGGCTTCAAAATTCCTGACAAAGACTGAGCATGGCCCACTGTTCTGCACAGCTGGACTGGCTGGCACCAGCTTAGTGCAGATGAAGAGGTTATTTCCAGCAGGAACAGCCATGGCTTTGTCTTCTGTTATCCTCCTGTCCTAACAGGAAAGCAAGCTGGATGTGCTAAGGTTCTGCTTATTTCCCTTTCAGCTCCCTCTGCAGCTCTAGGGCTGGAGTTAGCTTTGTGAAGCATTTCCTGTACTTGGCTGTTGCAATCTTAGGTTTGCATACCATCCAAGAGCCCTCCTCGCAACAAAAGCAGATGAAATAAAAGGAGACACATGGGTCCTTGATCCAAATCTATTGGTCCAAATCCATGGATGAGAAAAATTTTACAGTATCCCAATACATCAATTTTTCAAAGTTTTACTTGATATTCCTCCAAGAGCGCTGATAAACCTCAGTATGACAAGCACTCAGGGGACAAGTACTACATTCCTGGTTAATTTCAGTGAGACTCCCAGAAAAATAATGGGCATCTAAAAGCTTTAAAACATATAATAAAAAAAGCCAACAATTTAAAAAATGACACCATTCATCATATTAAGCAATATCTACTAACCACTTCCTTGCAGTCTGACAGGATGCAAGCCTGAAAATGTTGGCATATTTGGAGAAATGCTGATACCTCTACAAGTTGTTTTTAAGTGCAGTAATAATCAGAAAACATAAAACTTCACAAGAGAAGAGGTTAAATGGTGTCTGGAACAAAGTTTCATGGATACACTTATCCTTTTTTTATTAAATCTGGAACAATTTTCTTTCAAAACTTCATTCCAGAGTGCATTGTTCCAGTGGGTTTTTTTCTTGTTAAGCAGACTGATGAAAATATGATGTTTCTTTGCCATACAGCCTCAGTTGCCAGACTTAGTTTATCAGTCCTATCAACCGCCTGCCAAAACTTCAAAGCCAACTGATAGTATCACCAGTTATTAAAACAAAAGAAACCAAAAACCCTTACAAAAATGCAGCCTCCTTAATTGTCATCTTCTACTGATATTCTGGTTAATGGTTTTCATGTCAGCTGTGCATATTTCTGTGTTGTTTTCCATGCTGTTCTGTGGATCTCTTCATGTTTCCTAGAATTGCTTTCCGGACCCTCCCTGAGGAGGAGGTGCTTTTCCCATGTGTCCTACCTTCAAACAGGGCTGCAGGTCTTGCTGGCTTCTTTGCACACCCTCAGCTCGTTGGAGGGAGTCTTCAGCACCATGACTCTGCTCATGGATTCATCATTATTCTATTTTACCCACACCATTTAGGGACTACCCTGTTGTCCTACACAAGCAGAAGAAATAGCCTTTGTTTTGCTCCAGTGGCTGTTCTTTCTCCAGTGGTGAGAACCATGGCTCCTACCCAGGATTTGCTCTTCAGATCCAAACCATGCCAGCAGTACACACATCTACAGAGGCAGTCAGCAAGGCCCTGGTAAACAGCTCACAGCTGGTGCATCAAACAAGAACAGAATTTACAAACCATACAAATTTTGCATGGTTTCATCATCTGCAAGACAGAGGATTATCAGTGCCCTGTTAGTCTGAAACACCCCGGAACATATTCTAATTAAAGCATGGGTTAAAAAACCCTCCAGTTATAGATCATTCATCATTACCAATAATGGCAGTATTTCAAGCATGCTTCCCTGCATACAACTTTTTAAATTGATGTATAACTTGTGGTGAAAGCACTTGATTTGCTCATATAGTGACCACTGCACAACGACATCTCACTCAAAACCTTTAACCTGAATTTTCAATTTTATTCTTTTTGAAGAATGGAATTGAATGCTTGGTCAAATGTGACCCTTTTAAATTTGAAATCTTCTCCACTTTGCCATTCTGTATTGCATTGTACTGGCCAATAAAGACAGTCTTGTCAATACAAATACAGATCTATGTTCAGTGGATACTGTGACAACTTTTAAACTTTATATCCACTCACAGTTCTGTACCAGCAGTGTACAAAATCTCTTGAGGGCAGAAACCAGTGGAACAGAGTCTGGTGGTGGGTTTGGTTTCTGCTTGTTTGTTTGTGTTGCTTGTTTTGTTTGCTCTGTGGTTTTGTTGACTTGCTTAGGTTTCTTGGTTTTGGTTGGTTTGTTTTTTTCATATTAGGGAAAGAAATGTCATTCTTTCAAGTCTAATTCTAGTTCCTTGGTAGCAAGTATCACATGTGTTGCATTTGATATTGAAGGTACATACTCCATAAAAAATGGCATAAAGTATTCATCCTGAGTCCAAAGGAAAGCTAGAAACTTCTTAAACATGTCCAGAGACAGAAGATAAGCTGCTCACGCTTTGTTCATCTGTATAAATCTTATTCGCAGCTAAGCTAACTGTGCATGGCCACCTTTAGCTCACTTCCTACTTCAGATGGCTGTGAAACATCCTGAGGTATCCACTTATTTGGACCTTCAGAGCAATGGTAAAAGTTTGCAGCCTCAGCATCTTCCATGGAATAGTTCCTGCCACAGATGCTCTCAGACATTACAACATTTTTGGCTCTGATACATTATTGTTAAAGAAGGACAATAAATGATGCAGAAAAAATTAGACTTTGTGAAATGAGCAGACCAAGTTTTTAAAAACAGGGTGGAGGGGGATTTCACTGTACACATGGATTCCTCATGCCTAGAAGTTCTGATCTTGCAAATACAGAAGAATTCAGGCACTTCCCCAAAACCTGAAGAAGAAACATGATCAGATCTATTAAAATCAAAGTTTCAGGAGTGCTGATCACCCTTGACTGAATGCTGGAATTACCATATAAGCCATCACTCATCCTCAAATTAGAATGAACAAATCACTAAGAATGTGATTGAGGGGATCATCTTTCAGCATAAAAATTATTTCACATTGCTTAAATATGTGATTTTCCCTTTACTTGGCATTCAATAGATACGATTTATGATGACATTACAATATTTTTTATGAAAGCAATACTATTAACCTCAATATCTTGAAAAACTTTAGGGAAGGGTCACTAACATTTTGCTACTTGAAATATGTCAAATTTCCTGGCCAGCTGCCAGAGGTAGTGTTGTTTACCTTACTGCACTTAATAGACAGTAGATCCCATGCTGCCAGATGTGACCTTTCTCTGTTGCTCAAAATTTAGGGGACACCAACAGCACTTTGAACAGCTGGTGAGCATGGCACAGACCTCATCATCTGAAAAAAGATGGTAAAATTTGTCAGATGCTTTGGTGCTCTTCAAAGCAACAGAACTGACTTCTGTTGTAACAGGTGATTTGTTTCGACCTTCAGATATGTATTAAAAGCTTCTTCTGACTTAAATATAAGCCTCTTGTTTCTATTCAAGGTCAGGATTTGATCTGTGCTATGGCCTGAACAAAAACTCTGCCTTGCTTGCCGTGGTCAGAGTGTGTGGGACCGCCTGCATCTTCAGCTCCAGGAGTATGTCATCCAGATGTCTGAAATTTGCAAAGTCCTGCAGAAGGGGTAAACTGTAATATTTGCACCAGAAGCTACTCACATGTTTTGTACAGCACGCAAATATTTCCCCACTTCTAACATTCCCTGGTATGTATGTTTCAACCAGGAGGGAAATGTCCAGTTGGGGCCTTCACCCATCAGTCACTTTGTGACATTATAAATTATTTGAGAGGAAAAGGTAGTTAAACAACACTTTTTAAAACATTTATTCTATGTCATAACTATTGTGGGTTTATTATGTATTAATGGAGGAAAGGAGCAGGTTTGAATTTTCCACTGAAAACATGAGAAAATAAAGTGTGTTTTACAGACATGAACTGTAAACTTTGAAACATATCCCACTCTGTTAATAAGGGCAAGCTTCCCATGGGTTGAGAACTTCTCAGAACTGAGAAATTCTGTCTCTTTTCATAGATGTGGAATGAAATGCCTCAGTTTTAACTTTACCTGTGCATTGTTTTGAGGAGTCGAGTGGATGAGAATGGCTCTACTGAACAGTGTTGACGATGAATAAAAATGAATAAAAAAAAAATTTGAAAACAGGACATGGAAATCCTCCATAATTTTCTAAAACATCTGTGCTCTTCTTCCCATCAGGTCCTTCTCTGCAGTGCTGTCTTGTCCATTCTGATCTTTCTGGGAGCACATTCTTCTTACCTAGTCTCCCCAGTGTGTCAGTGCTTCTTCTATGGGATGAACCAGCTCTTTGGACTAGCACAACAAACTTACAATATTTCCCAAGCTTATAATGTCAACAAGAAGGAAAAGATACTTTCCTAAACACGTGAATACATTTTCTGTGAAATATTTAAGTGACATGCAGCAGGCCGTACCTGTTGGAGGCCCAGCACCCTCCAAGGAGTTGGCTGGAGGTTATTGTAAAGTCTTAATAGGAGAGCAATATGATGGATGTTGTAAAATATGCTAGGAGAAAAGGGAGAGGCTGCTGATGTGCAAGATGAAGAATAAAGTTACGTGAGGCATGTGCAAGGATGATGGGTTAAGTGGAAAGAGTGTAAAGGCCTGAGCCAGGGAAACAGTAAAAGTCCCAGGGTGTAGGAGGTGAGGGCTGGGGTGAATGAAAACCAAATGAGAAAAGAAGCATGGAAGCAGAAGCATACAAGCCAAGCTGTGTGAAAAAAGAAAAGGAAGAGGGGTGAGCCAGCACCAGGAGACAACGCTTTGTGAACCTAGTGGGCAACAGCAGCAAAGGCATTGGGACAGGCAGCAGATGAGGCAACAAGAGTGGGATGCAACCAGTGGAACAGGCTGTCAGAGGGTATTCCCCCATCCCTCAAGTGACAGGAAAACAGATTACAGTCTTCTTCTGGAACATGAAATTTTCACAGGTCAGTGGCTCAGAGCTGTTCCCTAGACCTGGAGCAGCCAGCCCTGCTGTACCCAGCACGAGAAAAGCAATACCTGTATTCTGTATAGGACAACAGGAAAAGTTATTTATCTTTATTAACTACTAAATTAGCAGGAGATACCTTTAGAGTGAGGTTATTGAGGTGAAATTTGCTTTAACTCTGGTGACCAAACAGACTGTAATGCCTAATCCAATGCCTTGATTTTGCAAACAGAGATGTTTGTGGAACGTGGCTCTTGTGCAGACTACAAGCCCCAGGAAATTATCTTGGGTCCAAGAAAATGTGGTGGGTGTGTGTTGGTTGAGAGTAAATTAAAAGGAAAAAGAAAAGAGAAGGAAAAAAGAAGGGGGAAACACTGCTTGTAATCCTATTTACAAAGTGCCTAAGGCAATGGCACCCAAATCCACTGCTCCTGGCTTCTGCCTCTGTTAATGCATGGCTCATCGTGATTTAGAAAAGGAGCAACTGAGAAAAAACACCAGGAAATTTTACAAGGTTTCATTTTTCAATCTTGCTGGCAATCTGGCACCAACTGGCAAACCCTTTCAGTATGTGTTTAAATGGGAACACGGGATTAATCCTATTGATTGTAATGAGGTTAAATATGTATGGACAGCACAGTGATGTTTATGGCCTCAACTGAGCTGCAAGGAATGGGACTCTGAACTATTTATTAAAAACTCACTTTGGTCACGGCTTTATGTAACAAAGATTTTGTAGACTCGATCATCTAACATAGATTTCCCTCGAGAACAGGTAACACTCCAACCACAACTCTTGCGCTCCTCAATGACCCTGCCATTTCCTCATTTTTTCTCCTGCCACTGTGGTAAAAGACGTAGAAACATTTGTGCAGTTTTGGTTTTGGTTTTTTGGGGTTTTTTTGGCTTTTTTTTTTCTGGCCGGTACATGGAGATCCCCCATTACCGGCCCGACGGTCGCCTCCGTACCAGAGTTTTCTGCAGCCCCGAGCCTCCGCCCTGCGCTGAGACACGGCCGGGACCACTGGGGGCCGTTCCGTCCGTCCGGGCAGCGCCGTATCCCTCATTCCCGGGCAGCGCCGTATCCCTCATTCCCGGGGGCTCCTCGGCAGGCGGCATCTCCCGCCCAGCCCCGCCGCCGGCACGGCCACTCGCACGTACATAAGGAGCGGCTGCCTGGCTGTCCGCCGTGGCGTTTCCCCCGCGGGCTGCTGAGGCAGACGGGACGGGGGCAGCCGGCAGCTTCCCCCGCCCGGGGCTGCCGCGGCCCCGCTGCCCGCACGGGGCCCGTGTCCCCGGGCCGCCCGCCCCGCCGGAGCTGCCCTTGGCGCGGCGGCTGCCCCGGCACGGGGGGGAACCCGACTCCCCCGGCCGGGCTCGTCCCGCCCTCGGCCGCGCTCACTCCCCCGCCCCGTAAGTAGCGGCGGCCGCGGCCGTCGGGGCGCAGAGCGGCGGGGATGGGGACCCGCGCCGGAGGGCTCTACGTGGGGCGGCGGGCGGCGGCCGCGGGGGCCGCGCTGCTGCTGGCGCTGCTGGTCGCGCTGCTGGCGCTCGCCGCTCTCTACGGGCGCTGCCGGCAGGAGCCGCCGCCGCCGCCCTCGCCCCGCGCCCCCGGCCCCGCCGCCGCTCCGCCGCCCGCTCCCGCTGCCGGCTCCGTTCGCCGCCTGCCCCGCCACCTCCTGCCGCTCCACTACGACCTGGAGCTGTGGCCGCGGGTGCGGCCGGGCCAGGCGGGGCCGTTCGCCTTCACCGGGCAGGTGAACATCACGGTGCGCTGCCTGCGCGACACGGACGCGGCGGTGCTGCACAGCGCCGGGCTGCGGAGCCGCGGGGCCGCCGCCGTGCGCGGGCCCCTGTCCGAGCCGGGCGCCGCCGTGGAGGTGGCGGGGCTGCGGCACGACGAGGCGGGCGAGGTGGCCGTGCTGGAGCTCCGCGGCCGGCTCCGCGCCGGGCGCCGCTACGTGCTGCAGCTGGGCTTCCAGGGCCGGCTGGACGAGGACGTCGACGGGCTCTTCCTCACTCGCTACACCGACCGGGGGCAGAGCAGGTAGGCGGCGGCGGCCGCGGCGGGCACCCCGAGCCCCGGCGGCAGCGGTGGGGCGGCCGTGCCGGGAGGAGGCGGGAGCGGCGCCGGGCGAGCCCCGCGAGGGACGGGCTCTGAGCGCTCCGCACCCCGGGGCTGGCGGGCCGGATCCACAGCGAGCGCGCCGCACACTCCCGGCTGTGCCCGGGGCGGCCGCTCCGCGCTCCGGAGAGCATCGGCCGCGCTGCCCCGGCTCTCCGTCGGCAGGCGGCTTCACCTGCAGCACCGGCCGGACAACTTGTGGTCTCTTAGCGCCTTTTTTGTGCGCAGCAAGGCGGTCAGACAGTACCTGTGCCCAGTGCCTGGGAGTTGGAGCCCGTCCCAGAATCTTCATCCCGGCACCAGCGGGGTCCGCGTAGCGCTGTCGCTCCCCACCTCCTCAGCCCGGGTCTTTGTCACGAACCGGGATTCTGGCTGTGTATTTGGGCATGAGCTTAGAGACGCTGACCACATGCAATCTCAAAAGCATGGTGGAGTAGGATGGGGGGCTGCTTTGGGCAGCTGTGCCATCCTTGTAGGTGCTAATGCACATGAACTGGTTCAGCTGTCACCCGACAATCCGTGATTTCCACTGTGGGTGCTATCAGGATGCTTTCTTCCCCTTTTGAACTGCAAAATCAGTCCTGGGACAGTGTGAGTTTATTAGGTAGTCAATAATCGAAAACATTTTCACCCTCAAAATAATATTTTTCGTTTTCTTTTTCTTTTCCTTTTTCATTTCTGAATGTGAAACCTGCTAAAGAGAAGTGAAATTTAAGATTAGAATTTAAGTACTTCCACTGGAAGACAAGTTTCTCAAAATAGACAGTTGATGAAGAAGCAGATTAATTGCTGTCTTTAAAGTTATCTCTTCTTTAATAATCAAAGATGTCGTGATTTGCTGAGTAAACATCACTAAAATAAACTTTATCTCAGCAGCTCATAGGCTCCTTGTTTGAGCAGGTAAAATGCAGTCGCAAGATCCATACATTCAAGCCTCTGTAGAGGCTGCTCTGTAGTGGCAATAACATGAAATCACAAAATGAAGTTAATAGTTTTTTACTATTAACGTTTTAACTTGGGGGAGGATTGTGTGGCTCTTCTCAACAAGCTGCCTTTTCAGCTCTTGTGTAAATCCTGATACCATTGTCTGCCACATCTGGAAAATGCAACTTATCAACTTATACAGGTTTTATTTTTATTTTCCCTTTTGAAGAAAAAGGTGATAATTTGGTAAGCCTTAGAGAAAAGTGCAGTATAACAATAAGTATTTTAGGAAGCACATTCTGTTTTCGTTAATTGCTGTTTCTTCATTCACTGATTGTTGTTCACAGGATTATTTGTGCAATTTAGGGTAAGAAAAATCTAGAATTTTTTTATTTGCATAATTTTATAAAAATCCAAATTAGAAAGGAACCAGCACTTAATTACTTAATTCTGTGCCAGTGTGCTCTCTGATGTGGTATTAATTCAATCAAGTCCTATCTAAGTGATGCCTAAAGATTTTTGGGTTTTAAGTATTTTTTCATATATTTGTAGCTTTTTAGACCATTTATATGTGATTATACAGATCCTGGTATTTTTCTTACTCCTTCTCTTACATTTCAGAGGAATAAGCTAACCTTCTAATACATTCCTGAAATGCTGTTTAGTCTTGTTTTCAAGTAGAAGACCTACAAGAAGAACAATTTTTATTTTTCAGTCAGAATCTGAGAAGTCCTAGCAAGAAGTAGGGCAAAGAGGCCCTGGACCAGCTCCAATGGGACAGTACCGAGGGGATAAATTACCTTACCAACTGCTCTTCTAATTGGGCAGTGTTTGTTATGTCCATATGATATGATAATTTGCTAAACTAATAAAAATCATAGAAATCTGATACTGGCAAGCCCACAGTGCCCTGTGGAGGCACCTGGAAGCTTCCAATAAAGAATTGCTTTTTTATCTTACCATTTTAATACTCTTGCAAGGGTTTTTTGCAAGGGTCTTTCTCTTATCAAAAACATAAGAAACACTGAATTAGATGCTGATTTTTTTTTTTTTTATTCAGGCTGTATAAAACTCAGAATATCCAGAAAAAAAAAAGGTTGTCATCAGCCTCGCTGGAACAGTAGAAAATAAGAAAAAGAGTTTTTAAATCATTCAAATAACATGTATAATTAAGTTTCCAGTTGTTTAGAAGGTTTATGACAAATTCTCCTTTTCATTTTTAGCTCATCGCAAAGCACTAATGAAATGTGAGATTGCAGTCTGGTTAAAAAGATGACAGTGGTTTTCAGACAATGGAATAAATCAAAGAAAATCCACTGAATGCAGGTGCAATGTATTGGTTTTTTATTTGTTACTGCACACATAACTGATATTATTGAATGATTTTGCACTTTTTTTTTTGCTTAAAAAAGGTTTTCTCTGAATCAAGAGTATGCAATAGTATCTTCTTATTTTTCCTTCACCAAGATTTAGGTCATCACTTTACCAGCCATTTCCTTAACCTGATGGGTTCCAAAAACACTGAAGCGGTTTTGCTGGGAGGAGATAAATTTTGAGTGATTTGTAAGGTCTGTTAAGGTATTAATGACAGAAGAAGTTGGATTCTAATGAATTACATAGATGAGAAGTGATATAAAAACTCCCAGTGCTTTTCGGCTGTCAGTACAAAGCCAGTTACTGTTCTGCAAAGTTAAACTTCCCCCTCCAGCAGGCTGTCCTGTGATTTCTCTAAAGTGACTGGTACCAGTCCTCAGCAGACCCTGGGTCAGTTTCCTGCAGAGACTTTCTGACCTCAGCACCTCAGTGAAACCAGCAGCTGTGATAGAAAATGTGACCTCTATGGTCATGCTGTTCTGTGTTTCTCCCACGTGTTAGAAGCCTTAGTGGGTTTTGTGATTTCTGCTGGTGATCTCTCATTTCAGAAGAGTCTGAGCAAGGCAAGCTTTGAGAAGTGAGGTCCCTGAAATGTTTGTTCCATATGAACTTCCTTTTTTATTGGCCATATTTCTGGTCAGCTCACCCCACTGTTGCTGCACTGGGTTGGAAAGCTGTTCGGAGTGACAGCTATTTTCAGAAGTCTTAACCTTACCTCTGCAAAACAGAATAAACCAAAGCTCCAACTTCACTGAAT
Organism: Melospiza georgiana; assembly: GCF_028018845.1. Lineage (NCBI taxonomy): Eukaryota > Metazoa > Chordata > Aves > Passeriformes > Passerellidae > Melospiza > Melospiza georgiana. Next base: position 8,291,328 of record NC_080465.1, read on the forward strand.
ACCCAAGACAGAAATTTTTTGTTATCAGTTTGACCATTGATAACTGTATGTGTTTTTACTGTTGCTGACAATTCCTACTAAACACCTGATCATCTCTTACACACAAAAGAAAACGCTGAAAAATGGGATCTCTTGTTATGGATCAAGGATAACCCATGTCTGCAGTGCTTGCAGGAGCAAAGAAAGTGAAAAGGAAAGAAACTCACACTTGTCTAGCTTTAGGTGTGTGAAGGGTTTCCCCTTGAAATGGGAATCAGTATTCTGCATGTAGCATGTAGTCCATACCAGCACCTGGGTAGGCAGAAAGATACAGAAACCAGTTTTGCTCTTCTCTAGCACTGCTGGCTCAAACATCCACAGGGCAGGGGTTTTGTTGTTCATCGTTGTGCACAGAGCTCTTGCTCTGCCAGGAATGAGCTCGTGTGTGCTGCTTCAGGGCTAGAGCATCCCATAGGCTGTGCTATGGAGTGCAGGCTTTATGCAGGTTGCTGTTCACATCAACATCTTGAAATCCTTTTGGTATTTTGCTCTGCATATGTCCTATGCATGAAACACTTGACTGGATAGGGCTGAACAGGCATTCCAAAATGTAACTAAACACAGTATTTGCACTGATTTTTATTAGTTGCTTCTGCACCAATTACTGGAACGTAGTGCAGATCTGACTCATTACCCACTGTAGGTATGGGTACTGCCCTGATGGCTCCTGCTTGTTTGGGATGCCTCAGTGCTAAGAATAAGCATTTCTCACCTTGGTGGGAATAAGCTGTTGGGAAACGCCTCAACTACAACAGAAGAACATTTTCCCTGTAGTAGTGAGGTCACAGAAGCAGGAGATTATGCTGTTCTTGTGTGCCCAGCTGCTGGTACTGCTTGGCTGACAGGTCTGGGGCTTTGAGGACCACTGAATGTGTATTTTTTCTAATTCTTGGCATGGATGCCCTCGTGTGAACAGCTCAGATGTACAGCTTGTTGAGAGCTCTGCCACAAGACATTGGTTTATCTTTTGCTTCCAGCAAGTGTGTGTTGCAGGTGTTCATATTTAACAATGAGTAAGGATTAAGTACAAATAGATATTTTAGTGTTTAGTAAATATGGATGGATTAGAAGTCAATGAACTACACTTATAGTTATGATGGCATATAAAGATTATTGAGAAAGTTTCCTATAAAAAATCTTGAATGTTGCATGCAAAAAAATGTCAACAGTTCAGCCATGTCCAGGGCTGGGTAAAGGGTCTTACAACTTCAAGGGTAACCTTGGAGCACCACACTATCTGCAGCTCAGCAGACTGATAGCTGCAGATGGTATGGTGTAAAGTGATTGATTTGTAGTCAGCTTTTCTACTATTAATGCAGTTCCTGCCATTTACCAGTCCAGTCCAGTCTCCAGTTTTGAATTACTGCTGAATTCTCACTGACAGCCTCACGCAGGAGGATTAACCTTGACTGGACCCACTTGCTGAGCATCTGAGTGGAGCCAAGCTCACTTGGTTCACACAGGAGGAGTGCATCCCTCACAGTGTGCCACAGACATCTGCCCCAAGTGAGGTGCAGCCCCTTGGCATAAAGGATCCTGAATATTATTGAATATTGAATATTATTCTGGGCTTGCCAGTGCACTGGAACAGCACTGGTGCTGCCTTCCCAAGGGTACTTCTCAGTGGCACTTGTCAGAGTTATGCAAGTGCATGCATATGCAGTTAGTTAACAATTATCACAATGTTGTGTAAACGTGTAATTAATTACTAAGAGTTCATGCATTAGGGAGAAGAGCAGGTGTAAAAAGATATGGTCTCCTGTATCTCTTTAATCAACTCTGTTTTAGCAAACAAAATAGAAATGCTCAAATATTTAATCTGGAAAAGGCCTGCAACGAAAAAAGACCAAATGCAATTAAAAAGACTGCTTTTCTCCACAAACATCCAAACTGAACTGGCTGTTGGGTATGGGGATTTAGTCATGACTTTAAATAATAGCTGAATCTTTTCCAAATCTGCATATCTACATGCTTCACTTGCTGCTTTTTCTGATTTGTTGTTTCTATGTATATATGTAATTTTGATCAGCTGTAGCGTGCTGAATTAATCTTATTTGCATTTTTAATACAGTATGCTCATTGCCTCCCAAATGGAACCAACGTATGCCAGGAGAGTTTACCCATGTTTTGATGAACCTGCCATGAAGGCCACATTTAATATCAGAATTGTCCATGACCCAAGCTATGTGGCTCTTTCCAACATGCCTGCTATTGGTAGGTAAACAACAACTCGATGTATGCTTTTTTTCTCCCCCTACATTACTTTTAAAAAGGGTACAATTCATCTGAGAAGTTTATGTCATCTTAAAAAGTGTTCTGTTTTCCATTTGCTAGTGTCTTCAAAAGGCACAGAAAATCTATGCCTATGACCTTAAAAGTTTGGGCACTTTTATTGATAATCAATGCCCCCGATGGTAACCATTCTGTTGATCAATTTTATCAGTTGTGGTGTGCTCTCCTCTGCCTGCTCAAGGCTGCACAGAGTTTGATTTCTGATATTTACTTCTTCGTTTGTGTGTCTGTCATACTGTGTGACATCATTTTAAAGCAAAATCACAGCCCCAGGAATGCAAAGTCCGTATTTGTGACATCAAGAGGGTACCTTAATTCTCAGTACATATTTACAACAAATTAAAATATTTTCTTCCATGCAGAGACATTCTAGCCTCCTGTGTGTGTGCAGAATAGGAACAAGAGGAGTATAAGGCTCTGGAGATGCCCCTTCTGTCCCTTGCTGGGATCTCCAGGGGGATGTCTGTGGAGTATAAGATTCCAAACAAATTTTCTAAATTAGCATTCCTATGGAAATCTATTGGGTCTCTTGCCACCTTCTTAAAAACTCTTTTTTTATTGCAGTTCAATGCCATGATCTTTATTTTTCAACTAAATAATTTTCAGCCATTTTCATGGTTTTGTAAAACCACTACAGCCATAAAAGTTTTATGACATTTGCATGGAAGCAAAGTCCCTTAGGAATTATAATAGGTGGGATTGCTGTGAGAATCATTGGAAGCATTTTCTACCCCAAAGAATCTCACCTGTGTCATCCTTACTTAAAGGGAAGGTATCTGATTAAGTATTTAATAATTTTTAGGCAGACCTAACCAACATTTTGGTCACAACAAGTTGTATGTTTTAGATAGGTAGCATGGGATAAATTATCCTCAGCTTTCCCACAACTTAAAAGTGATGGAATTTGATATCCTTCCAAGACTTCAGTCATGAAGCCCAAGAGTGAATTTTTGCTGCTTGCATGGAAGGTCACGGCTCTGGTACACGTCAGTAGCAACAAGTCTGGCTGCTTTCCTTCTCCCAGGAACATACCAGTCAGTGCAGGAATACACCATATTGAGGAAAGGAGTAAAAAATAAACATGCAGAAAACACAAAATTCCTTGTTTATTATGGGAGAACTTTGGTTTTAATAATTCTTTGGCTTTTTTTTCTAGATGTATGTGAAGTGAAGGATGAAAATGGAAGCCTGTGGACAGTTACCACATTTAACACTTCACTGAAAATGTCAACTTACTTGACTGCTTTTGTGATTTGTGATTTCGATTATGTCACCAGAACTGAGCGGGGAAATGAGGTAGATATGAGGCTGCCTGACACCTTACAGGAATTTGCAACACAAGCTGGCCCTCTGGTGCATCATGTAGTTTGAGGACATCACAGACATTAACTGTGCTAAATACTATTCCCAAACTATATGCTTATGTTGCAAAACTGCTAACATCTGTCCTATAGATATTTCTGCAGAAAGTTTTCCTTTGGGACAATTAGATTGTTGTCTTGTCCTGTTTATTTCATATAACTGCACAAGTAGGTATAGCCTGTGTATGTTAAAATCTAGGAGCAGCTACTCTGCAGAATGTACTTGTTATAACTCATAATCTTCTTACTTTCTTAGGTGTCTTAGCTGGAAAACATACTCATTTCCAGTGCTGTGACAAACCACTGATGTTCAGTGCCTTGTTCCTCAAAGGAGCCACATGGTGACATCAGGAGTAACACTGAACTCCAAACATTTTGTATACCAGTACATTAACCTTCTATTCCACAGTATGCACAGCTTTTAGCCTCCAAAAGGGACTGTTTTGGGTTTGAAGTTTCTTCATCTATGAGTATTCAGTTTTGTTCTTAGACTAAAATGTCCTAGGCTTGCTGAGAGAAGCTATAAAAAAAAATGTACTGCATGGGCAGCAGTTGCTTCACTTCCTTTCCTTCATTCAAAGTTAATGGGGAAAAGATGTATCAAGTTCTTCCAAAATAAATAGTAAGTTCAAGCATAAAGCCATTAAAGATAGATTTATTTTATCTTCTTATTAAATGAGAGCACTTCACAGTTAGTTTGCTCTCATCCTGCTGGGAAAAGGTGGAGCAATATAAGTGGAGAGTGCAGAGATTGTCTAAGAAGCACAACGTTGGGTCTTTTTTGCAGGGAAAGTTGGATTTGGTATGTCAGATCTGCCATCTCCTGTGTTGAACTTGTTGGATACTTACAGCTATGGCTGAGGTGGCTTTTGCTTGGGCCTAGCTCTTGGACTGGGTCCTTGCACTGAGGAGTCAGCAGAGCAGAGCATCAAAGGAGCTTGTTTTCAGAGGGAAAAGGCACCACCTGTGTTCTGTGAGATTGAGTGGAGAGGGTATTTCACCCCTAGGTTTTGGACAGAGTTGCTCAGTTTATGCCACCACGGTATTTGTGTGAGCATGTTTCTTGTGCCTGTTTTGATGTTTCTGGTAAACTGAAACACTCAAAGCTCATACTAGGATCAGGATTTTAAGGTGCTAGCTGTGTTAAGGTTTAGCAAAATTAAGTGATTGGGTATTTGAATCTCTTCTGAAGCTTTGGCTGAAAAGAGGGCTTCTCTTGACTGAATATGCTTAATTTTTTTTTTCCATTGTGAACTGAATCCTGATGTTTTCCAAGCATGCTCTTAGGGTTTGGCTGTGCAGGTCCTTGTGAGATCATGCATTGCATTTAGATGCAAGAAATATGGAAGTTTTGAGCTGCTGGGCACCTGGTGAGGTGTCTCTTGTTCAAAGGTGGAGATAAAAACCTTTTCTCAGGCTACCCCATCACTTTTGGGCAAGCAGCTGCTCTTTTCAGTATGGGAACAAAGTCGATGGGCACAGGAGAGGAAAGATTTCTTGCTGCTGTGGTCTTCATTACTTGGAGGTACTGATGTCATCTGCTCAGATGTCACCTGCTTTCTCCAGCAAAGGGCAGGCCAGTGGTCTCAGAGAAAGCTCAGGAGGAGAGATGTGCATGTTAGGACTGCAAGCACTCTCTGGACACCTATTTATCTCTCTTCAAGTGGGCTAAATGCAAGCTTGCCACCCACGCACACTCACTGGAATACATTGGTTTTAAGATATTCTTAAATGATATTTGTAATTCTTAATGGTTTTACAGTGTTTTCCACTTAAGAAAATAAAAGCTATTATTTCATTTGTTCCTGCTATGTGTAGTTGTATTCAAATCGTTGTCCTTTTGAAGTACTGGAACTCCCCTAGATTTTAGGAGGATCAGGGTCTGTGCTGCATTTTGTTAGGTCCAGTAAAACTTCAGTTGGATTTTTTAAAATTAAAAGTTCATTGAATGGTCTGGTGTGGACAGACAGCATTTTTCCAACAATGACTCACAGAGGAGAAGCAAAGAAAATGAAATGTGAGGGTTGTTTAAAAGCATTCTTCCTTGTTTTATTGCAGATACGTATTTGGGCCCGGAAGGAGGCAGTTAAAAATGGGTATGTTGACTATGCTTTAAATATCACAGGCCCAATATTTTCACTTCTGGAAGACATACTTAATGTCAGCTACCCTCTGCCAAAGACAGGTGAGATGACTTATTTTCTGGAATGGATGAGAAATGGCTGCTGATGGTGTAATGTTCACAGAAGCTGTGGGGTTTTTCCCAGGGTTCTCCTTTTACAGCTTACCACATTCATGGAATAAACCCCCTAAACTTTAAATCATTGAATTCTCCTTTCTGTCTCATGGCTTTTACTAACCTGTAACTCAACACTCTTACCTTTGCATCCCACCCACTTTAAGACCTATTCTCCTGATAAAAGGGGCGAGTTGGGCAACAAAGTGGATAGAAAGGTGTAGTTCAGTCGCATGGGCTGTCTCTGGGATCACAGCATGCAAGGATGTTGCAGTTCCTATGCCCTCGAGGTAAATCCATGCTGCCTCTATGCAGCCTGTGTCCCCACAAAGCATTTCTTACTTTCTTCAGTGTATTCCTGTCTTGCCTTGGGTGTGTGTTCCTGCACATTCCTCCCCAGAAAAACAAGGAGGATTTCCTGCAGGAAAACATTGTTTCTGCTTCAAATGGGTAGAAACTTGGGTAAGTTGGTTCAGACAAAAAAACCGATGACACCATGTTGTTTCACTCTACAGTTTGTTTGCTACTCAGCATTAATATTATGGGAAAATGGGTGGAATATTGAGAAGACAGTAAACAATTCTTATCCAAAATTAATTCTGGACCTACCAATGATTTTAGAGGATTGCAGGACTGGGGGAGAGGAATTTCCCCTTTTCTTGACAGGATAGTTTGTTGATTTGTCAAATCTGTATTTTGGCACTTGAAATAAATAAATCTTAATATGTGTGAATTTATTATCTCCCAGTGTATTTCTAATAACTTGTAGAATTACTCACTACACTTCTTTTGCAAAATGCAATATATGCAGTCGACACTCTTCAAATTTTCTAGTCTTAGTAATCTAAGACTTACAAGCTAGGCAAGGGCTGTAGATTATTCTGTTTCATGCATGTATTGCTGTGTTTAGTAGCAATGTCAATCCATTAATTCATTAGCATAAAACTAATACACAACAGAAGTAGAGGAACAGTGTTGCAGACTTCCTGCTAGGCAGAATTTCAGTTTCAGAGAGGGCTGTAATACCATTACAATCCCCACTGTAATGCCTTGCAATATCCACTGGATTTCCCAGTGTCTTTCTTTAAAGTTTCACTTAAAAAATGGTAAAATTAGACCAATCAAGAGTGCCTCCATGTAAATGCAAGAGATTTGTATTGCAAACTTTAATGTGAAATTAAGAAAAAGCACATTTAAACCTAGGGTCTTTAACCCAGGGTTTGTCTACACCTGATTTTAATGCTGTTGTAAGTGAGGTCTCCTGCCCCAAGGCTGGATAAGGGCTGCCTCACCAGAAGTGAAACACCTTTGCTGTAAGATGGAGGCAATAATCCCAGTTGAGACGCAGCCTACCTGTAAAGGGATTCAGCACCATGCTTGCATTAATTGCCTTGCTTTTGGTCTGCAGCTTTCTTGTGGTCAGCTGTTTCTAAATGTTCTGTGCACTTTTGATTTTCTCTGCTGAGTTTAAACAGTATATCTTTCCTTGAGACCCTGATGTTTTGTCCGGCTCTCACATTTGACCTGGAAAAATGATGCCTGTGCATAAGGCAGAAGAGGCAGTATAGAGGTGACAGTCTTACTGTACTGTAAATAAAGAGATGATGTTTCTAAGGCACCTTTCAAACATGAGTGGAAAAGGTACCTCTTCTCACACAGCTGAAAGAGCAAGACCTTTTTTATCAGTTGCTAGGCTGAAAAAAGGTAATTATTACCTTATCCAAACACAAGAGAAACTCAGAGAAAGATTTATGACAGCCAGCAGTGAATACATATTCTCTTCTAACCTCCATTTTAATTCAGAACATTTGTAGGTAGATGATACAGTACAGATCTGGGCTTTGTGGAAATTAATTATGTGGCTTCCTGAAGGAATGGCATCATAGATGGAAAGCATGACAAGAAGAAATTTCAGTGATCATTTGCAAGTTTTGCTGTAATGCCACAAAGAAGCACTACCATGTAGTATCCTTCAGTGGGGTGCTGAGCCAGTGTGAGCATTAAAATTGTGAGCATTTTATTTATGAAAATGTTTAAGATAACTTTTTTTGTGTGTGTTTCTGTTTGAATCAATTTAGATCTGGTTGCACTGCCTGATTTTGGAGCAGGTGGTATGGAAAACTGGGGGCTAATGATTTTCCAAGAAGCGTCATTGATGAAACTCCCAGGTGATGAATTCACAAGCAGGAAGGCAATGATTGCCTTAGTTGTGTCACATGAACTAGGACACCAGGCATGTGGTAAAAAATTCTGTACATGTATTTACCTGTGACATTGTTTCCTCATGGTTGCTGATGATGCAGTTACTGATTAATAGAAGCAAAATAATCACTTAACAGTAGAGGGTGTGTGTGAGCACTAGAGGACTGAAAGCCTATCTGATCGTATGTTCTGCTGATAAAGCAATGTTAAAAGTAGGTTCTCTCATCTTTCAGACTGCATGCTGATTGCACAGGACTCATTGATATGAAACTGTTAATCGGACACTTGTTTTTTTCCTTGCACAGTACTTAAATGCCATGAGAGAAGATATTCTGGGGATGTAGGGATGACACTGCTGTCCACACAATAAACTTAGTACTTTGTCAGGATACTCACACTGAGTTCATCAGTGTCCTTTTGTAGGGACAGTGCACGTACATACTGCAAAGGGTTTTTGTTTTTCTCTAAGACACAGCCCATAGTACAATAGAACAAAATTAACTTTGTGAAAATACTTTGCGCTGGATCTTTGCCCAGCTTTCATAGAGATTTCCAAATTCTTTCTTACTTTATTTGGAATGATAATACAGTTGCACTTCCTTATTGACAGTGTTTAATTTCCTGTTATTTGCTTGAGCAACAACTACTCGCACTTGGTCAGTAAAATTAGCAAAAATAGCTTAACTTGGGTAGTGCACATTTATGCCTTTCTGACAATGTCTGTACCTTTGCAGGTCTTCAGATGAGTAGAATGTTTTTACTGCAGGCCAATTAAATAAATGTCAGCGGTTAACTACAATCTATTTTACAATAAACTTGTAGTTCTGGTTTTTAAGAATTAGCAAATAAAATATAAATCCAGAAATGATAGGTTTTTTGTTAAATATTAAATGCCAGATATGAGAACACAGCAGCTGTTTTGGAAGATTTGTACTTGCCACGAGAGGGATTTGCTGGTTTTGGAAATGGTTACTTCCCCAGTTTTGTGTGACATTCCTTTGACAATTTCTCTTTGCTAAGAGGATAGAAATATGATTTTGTAATTGCTTGATTGATGTCCTACTTTTACTCATAGCCTGGTATGATATTTTAGAAATTTAATTTATATTGAGAAGTCTTTGAAATTAAATTTTCTATAAGAATGACGTAATGCACTGAGGTGGACCCTTATGGTATGAAATTCTAGATGAAGCAATTTAAAAATTACTGCCCTGAACTTCTGACTTTTTCTAAAATATGCTTTTTTCTACTGAATTTTCACTACTTGGAAGAACATTCAGCATTTTATTCAATTCACACACAGACATTAAATAAAGTTACTTCAGCCTGTTTATGTGTGTTTAACCTGCAAAAGCTGTTTAACCTGCAAAAAAAGTGAAAACAGCACTCCAAGAAGATTTTGAGATATTTTTTTTCTTTCAATTTAAGTGGTTTGGAAATCTGGTTACCATGAACTGGTGGAATGACCTGTGGCTTAACGAGGGCCTGGCATCTTACTTTGAGTACCTGGGAGCCACCTTTGTTGAGCCCAAGCTTTCACTGGTAAGTGCCAGCGCTCACTAGCCAGGTTCCATCGTGCACAAAGGGAAGGAAGGTGCAGGAGATGGGAGCTAATCAAACAGTGCTATTGTAAATGTCACTCCTGGGGGAAAGATCACTCAGTCCTGACTCTTTCCCTGTAGGTCTCCATCTGTGGGGGCACTGGGATCATATCCAGCCCTCTGTGGCTGGTGCAAAGGACAGGTGGACAGCTGGGATTCTGCAGTGGCTGTTTGGCCCTAGATCTGTCATGTAGCAAACCCAGATTTCTCTCCTGGGTCCTGTTGTAGCTGATGGCTTTCCTCCTCACCTGCCGGGCTCTTTTCTAATTATCCCAGTCCTCCACTATCTTTATGAGGCACAGACTAGGCTGGGTCATTTTGAGTCTGCTTACCCCACTGGGTCCCTGGATATCTGGTTGTAGATAAGACAAATTCAATAGCTAATCCAACAGCAGGGTAGAATTCCTTCCTGTTCTGCCAAATGGGAATAAGCATAAATCATCGCATAGCATATTAGAAGACTCTGTCCATTGTTAAACTGAGATATAGAGAGATAGGGCCTGCTAATCGCAGCCATGAGATGCGTGAGGTGCACTTGCCCTGCAATCTCAAATGTCTGTACATGGTGCCATCAGCTTCTGAAGGAAGGGAGGGCCTTGAGTCTGGGCAGTTTCTCCAGGGTGCTTTTTATGTGGCTAAATTGAAACATCATTTGTTGTCACAGACATCTTTTGTGAAAAATCCTTTCTTTAGGATTTTCCCTTCTGGGAAGCTGAGGCCCCAGAGAAAGAATGTAAACAATGGTTGTCTGCTGCTGTGGAATGCAACAGGTGCATCCGTGATTGGCCCATGTTGCATGTTTACAAATAAGGACCAATCAAAGACTGAGCTCTCTCTGGGACAGAATCAGGGAGAGCTCCTTTGTTGATTCATTCCTTTTCTATTCTTAGCTTAGCAGCTTCTGAACTTTTCTCTCTATTCCTATTAGCATAGTCATAATGTAACATATATCATAAATTAATAAATCCAGCCTTCTGATCATGGAGTCAAGATTCTCGTCTATCTCTTCACTCCTGCAACCCTTGCAAGCCCGGCAACAATTTGTCAATTTCCTTTTTGCATTCACCAAAGCTCTTAATTACATGTTTGATTGGAAACTCATAAAGACATGCCAAACAATTTCTGTCAGGAGTATTTCTAGGTCATGAGATATGCCTACCTTCTCCTTTGAACTTCAACAACAGCTCACTTTATTCTCTGCAATACAGTGTCTTAATACCAGTGAAAATTGTTAAGGTCTCCGAATTGTAAATTGGAAATAAATACTTGACTTTTTTAAAATTTAGACATTTAATTTAGAAGCTTGCCTTTCTGAAAATCAGCAATTGTCATTTGTGTCCATAAAGTAAATTTTAATACTGGGCAATAATTCTGTTTGATACGTTGCGGTTAGGTAATGTGCCTTGGGAATGCAGACTTAATCACACAGGTGTAAGAACACAGATCTTGCAGTTTTGTGGGTCATAAATGTTCACAGAGCCAGACAATGGCTGAGGTTAGCAGGCACATGTGCAGGTCGTCTTGTCCAGCCTCCCTGCACAAGCAGGGCCACAGAAATCCAACTGCCCAAGGCTGTGCCGAGACAGCTTTTGCAGCTCTCCAGGGATGGAGGTTCCACAACCTCTCGGGGCAACCTGTGGAAATGCTCAGTCACCTCCACAGTGGAAAAGCTGCTCCTGGGGCTCAGAGAGAACCTGCTGTGTTTCAGTGTGTGCCCACTGCCCCTGGTCCTGTCACTGGGCTGGCTCTGTCCCCTGCTCAGCTTCCCCTCAGGTACACACACACACACACACAACACTGCAGAGATCCCTCTGAGCCCTCCCTACCCAGGGGAGCAGTCCCAGCTCTCTTAGCCTGCTCTTACAGGAGAGATGCTTCAGGCCCTTCCCTGAGCTGTTGACCACGGTAGGTGACAATTACTCAGGAGACATTTTCTGAGGAGCCACTTTCCTTCCCTGTTTCTCACGGGGTGACAGCAGCAATGCCACGCAGCTAAACCCTGGCACCTCCAGTAGCTTAGGTTTGTTTTAGGTTATTGCTCAGGGTTGCAGCAGAAGAAACAGGGAAATTAGGAGGAAAATGCTGCCATATTCATAGCAGAAATAAATGAAATACAGGCTTTCAGTTTTCAGTATTTGATAATTTGCTGTTTAATACAGTTGACTTATTTTTGCCTGAGGATTACACTGTAACTGACTGTCAGGCCCAAGCCCACAGTACTTTGAAGATGTAATATTTTCATTGGTCACTGATATAGGAAATGTCAGGATCAGGTATATGGTCCCTTGTTCTTCAGTAGAAAGCTAGGGAGTTGGCTTATAGAGAAATTATTCATAATAGTGCTAATTCCATACTCCTCATTCTCTCCAGAAAATTAGTATCTTCTGTTCATCTCACATGACAAGAATTGTCTTCTTCTTGCAGGATAAAATCTTTTATGCTCATGTTGTACAACCTGTCTTAAGGGAAGATAGTGAAATAGCTCGATCACTGTCAGAGAGTGAAGACAAGATCAAAGGATCATTTTCTTTAATGTCTCTTTTTGACAACATCACATACAACAAGGTAAAAAAAGAGAATTTTTTTCCCATTTCTTGCAGATTCTAAGCTAATGGTATAAGGTAGGTTTGGGAGAAAATGTTGAACAATACTACTTTGTCATTCAAAATGTGTTTCTGCTGCACACACAAATTTATTGGGTGTTGCAAATCTACTTGGCTATGAAGGAAGAGGTGAAAACATCTTTAATCTCTGTGAAATATGAAGTGTGGGTGTAGACCAACTAGCATCTCTGGAATATTTGAAAAAATATTGCAGCAGTAATTGCAATAATAGTTCATTTTTTCTCTTTTTTTTTTTTGTACTCTAGGGGGCTTCTATAACCTGGATGCTTTCTGGTTTCCTGACTGAAAAGTTGTTCATCAGAGCACTTACTGTAAGTTTGAAAAAACAACTTTCTTTGTCTTGATTTATAAGTTTGAAAATTCCAGTTGTACGAATTGCTTGCCTTGTTAATGGTTTTCACTGAATCTCCATGGATTCTGATGCTTCTCTTTGTTTCCTCCCAGTCCTATCTGAAAGAATTTTCCTTCTCAAATGCTAATCAAGATGATCTGTGGACCCACATACAGATGGTACTCATTTTATGTCTCTAGTATTCTTTTCCTGCTGTTTGGCCCAGTAGAAGACTGCATTGGAATGTGGCTGTCTGTAGTGCAGTCTTTCTCCTGCATAAAATTTGCTTTGCCAGTTCCTCCGCTGGTGTCTTCCCAAGTGTTTATTTGCCTGTTCTGCTGCACCTGAGATCAGTGGGACTGAGTGCAAGGAGTAGAGAGATGAGATAGGAAATCAGGACCAGGCAAAGTTTTGGGTTCCATGGTAATTACATAAGCCTACATGAAATTGCTCTGGAGCTTAGGGTTTGCTAGATCAGAGTGTGTGATGCCTTAGGCTTGATGATCAAAGATGCTGGGATGTCACAGATCCAGCAGAGTCTCTACTCAGGGCAGTAGCTCAGCATTTCACCCTTCAATGGTTTTGGCAGAGATCTGACTAAGAAAACATATGCTAATATTAGGTTCTTTTTTTAAAAATCCACCCTCCTGGTCCTCTAAAGAAGGCTTCTTGTGTTTCAGATTCTGTCTTTAGAATGGAAGTGCTAGAATTTCAGATGCGCAATTCAGATACATTTTAAGTCAGTGAAGACTGTGCCAATTCACAGTGGTTTGGGCTCCAGCTTAATGTCTCTCCCAATTTGTCTTTACTAGTTCATTTTATTATGACACTTAAATTAACTAGTCAAGTCTGTCATAGCCATAGAGGTGTGTAAGTATATTAACACTAAAAAGGAAAAGGTTAGCAGCAGGTTGTAGAATGAAAAATGTCATCTCAGTATTTCATAATTCCTGAAAATGGCTTATGCTTGCATTATGTCTTTATTAGGATGTCAAAAAGGTTCCTTGGAATTTGTTACATTGACTTTTTGCATGAGCCAAAGACCAGCAAGCTGCTAAGCATTATTTTCTTTACTACGTTAGGGGCACCCCCAGAGATTCACTGAAGCAGTATCAGTAAGTACCTGTTCATCATAACCATTTCTAATTTCTCTTTCCCTTTCAGGTCGTAGATGCACAGGATGAAGTTCAGTTGCCAGCACCTGTAAAGCAAATAATGGATTCCTGGACATGTCAGAATGGGTTTCCAGTTTTAACGTTAAATCTAACTTCGGGAACAATCAGACAGGAACCATTTTTAAATAAAAACAATAGAAAGAGTACTGATTCTTACAAGTATGTTTAGCTTGTGTTTTTATTGTATGTTTATACCCTGTTTTTTGACAGGCAATGCTTCAGTTACAACAATATGTTTTGATCATCTGATTTTTTTAACTTATGTTTTTTTCTTGTGATGAGCAGTCAAGCAAAATCTGTTTGAGATTTTGCTGGAATTTGCAATAGTTCTGCAGATCTTGCTTGTTTTTCCAAAAAGTTGCTTTCCTCTGGGAAAGTGACTTTTCCAAATCAGACGTAGGCGATGAATGTGTTGCAGGCAGGATTTTTGCCTGGCATTTTCTCCTCTCCTCATCCCTCAGGTCTGGGGACCTGGATGCACCACACTGAGCTTCCTTCCAGTGCACACATTCCCAGTCTCTTCTGCCTGACAAGGATAGAAGGGCTGCATTTAAATACTTAAATAAATGACCCCTTTCTCAGAAAGTGCTGATGCCTGAACAACAGTTTTAAGTTCTTGTCAGTGAGCATTGCTAAGTGTCTGGGGCTTTTGAAAACTTACTAGATGTCTGAAAATGATGATAGAAGTAGCTGCCTTTCATCACCCACTTTGGAAACTGCTGGCTAGGGTTTGAGCATTTATGAAGAAGCAGTTTTTATGAGTTTGGGGGTGCATGGATTGAGCCATGAGATGAATTGTCATGTGAGGAAAAAGTGTAAAGAGCAAAATCCAAGCAGTTTTTCCTTGGAAATAATGGCTGGTAATACAAACATACAAAAGGAATTTTGACAAGAGCCAAAGGGTTTCCTTTGCTCCCTGTCTCCAGGAACTGTAAAGCATTAATCCATTCAATATTCTTGGTTAGCTCAGATAAGGAATTCTAAGTCACAAGTGCGAAGTCCTGTACAGTTAGCAAGCACAAATTACTGTGTGAATGTAAGAAAGCCCAGAACCCATATTACAGAATTTTCCAGGCATTTGAAGCTTTCATCTCTTTTACCAGAAAGGAGTTTTACGTTCCCTCAGAAAAGAAATGACAGTTGTTGGAAAGACAGTTGTATTGCTTTCCTGGAACATTTTTTTGGTAGATGTGTGTCTGAAAAGTAGCTTTAAGGTCTCCAGAAATAGGATGAAGCATAAAAAGTGAGGAGAATAAAATTGCTGCCTGGAGTAGGAAAGACAGAACAGAAAAACAATGGTATTGAAATACGTAGCACTGAACAATATTCTTGATATGAGTGCCTTTTAAAAGCCATGCTAAAGGTCCCTTTTGGAGAAGATAAATGCTGATCCAGCAGAAGTACCATTATCTGACGAGGTTGCATGCATCAGAGAGGACAGAATGGATGGATATTCTTGTAGGATGGAACTAATCTGCACTGTAGTTTAGCATCAGCTAAGAGGGATTTTTAAATATAAGAATTTTAATAATATCCTTTTATTTGTCAAGTAACACCTGGATTATTCCTATTTCTTGGATGAGAAATGGATCATCACAACCCTTTACATGGCTAGATAAAAGCAGCAGTAAGTAATGTATTTGTTTGCACATTCTAAAACCAAACTGATGAGAACACTCAAAAGTCTTTTTAAAAAAAGGATATATTTGAATTAAATAGGGACATAAAACTTTAATACAGAAATGTCTCTGTTTATCCATAGCAATGATTTTGTGCCAAAAAATAGCAGTAGATTTTCCATTAGGTCAATACAATATTCTTTTCTCTGTTGTATCAAACTTCAGTGCAAGCTTGAGTTTTTAATAAGATGGTACAACTTGTTTTAGGAGTAGAAATTTCTACAGAAATTATGATTTTATATTTTTTTACATAAATCCAAAGTTTTAGGTCCTCATGCTTCTGTAATATTCTTCCCCCAACAGATCTCATTGATGTTAATGACAGGTTTTGAATATAGACAGGATCTCAGCTGTGAAATATCAGAAAATTATCAGCTCAAGTAGTAGATAGAAGACTGAAAAAATTAACACTGGCTGTGCGAAGTGACCCAAATATTATTGCACATTAATACCTGTAACAACAGGAAAATTAATGGTTTCAACAGCATTTAATTTGTTTATGCAAATTAAATTTAAAATTATCAATATAATAGGATTTTTAAAGTTTTAAATTCTTACAATAGAAAGTGATTTTATGGGTGTCATGGAATAAAAAATTCAGTTCTTTCTGAACTCAGTGGTTTCCAATAGCTTTTTCCTTTTTTTGAGAAAGAAGAAGCATAATCATTAGAATGGGGTAATCATTTTGCTTTGGCAAGTCAGGCATGCATCAGGTTTTAGATGAGTCAAAATAAGATGCAGAGACTAATGCAGTGGGATGCTTGAGAGCAAATATTCAATATGCTGTGTGCATTGCAGCTCTCCACCCTCTGTTGGCAGGGGTTAAAAGTTACTTCCTCTTTTTTTAGGCAGTAAGATAGCTTGAGTGACCATTAATTTGACTGTATACAGACGGACAAATGCACGTCTATTCCTCTGAACACAGGATGAATCTTGCAGTACTTGCTCTGTCTGAACACTGGAGCGCTCGGAGTAGAGCTCTGGTGGGGGTGGACTACTCACCAGTATGGACTTACTGCCCTGACAGAGTGTGCCTTCTCAAACGAGGGTTCTGTGATAACAGAATACTCCTCTGATGAGGCAGCTTAGAGCCCTCAGGGCTTCACTGGCTCCTTCAAAGCACAGCAGGCTCTCAGGAACAGTCAACCAGGCAAGAACACATGAGTAGTGAGATGGAATGCAGGAGGAAGCTGTTAGTAACTGATGTAACTCAAAAGGACTATGGAACTATCTTCTTTAAAATAAGCATTTTTGATTACTTGTCTCTTGGTTAAACTTAATAGGTTTGGGGTTTTTTCCCCCCTTGATCTGCATTTATCTGAATAAATGTAGATGGGTGGTCAGTTCTTCTGTGAGGTGCTGAGCACTGTGCTGTGGAGCTGGGAGCAGCAGGTGTGCTGTGGATCTGTGCCCTGCAACAGGCTGGGAGGATATTGCTCCTCATCCTGAGAGTTTGCTGTTGAGTAAACTTCCTCAACCCTCACAGCTGCCTTTCAGCTAAAGGGCTGGAGCCAAGTGGGTCTTCAGCCTCCTCCTTAGAATCCCAAGGTGCTCAGTACCTGAGGAATCATTGGCTTGTTGAGGTCGTCCTGCTGGGCAGAGCAGAGATCTCAAGTGCACTGAGCTTTTGGGGGGTTCTTTTTGAGTCCAGCCTCAAACTTGTCTCATACCTCAGAGGAGCAGCAAGTACATTGTTTGTAAATTCAAAAGAAGCAGTGCATGGAAAACAAAATGATACATTCTAATGTCACTTTACAGAAATGTTTCCTGAAATGCAAGTATCAGAGTCAGACTATGACTGGATCTTGCTAAATGTAAATTTAAGTGGATACTACAGAGTGAACTATGACCAATTAAACTTGAAGAGATTAGCACGCTTGCTTGAAAATGATCCAAAGGTAAGATCATGTTTGTTTTCTCAAGCTTATGAGCAGACTCTTTCTGTATATTTTTTCATGCAGTTTTTACCTGGAATCACGTTGATGAAAATCTGGAATAATGACAAACCCACCATTGCACCACTAGTCACTGGCTTTTTGTAGGGGAAAAAGACAGGCCTGAACAGTTTCAGATAACTTTACATGACATTTTGTCTTCAAATTTGTGTTACTAGCCTATGGTTCTTCTGCTCTCTTTAAATCTCTCTCAAGGAGCTTTCAGTATGAATGTGGGATTTCAGCCTTAGCAAGTACAAAGTAATTATGAAAAAGGAAAATTGTGAGAAAGTTTATTTCCATGTTTTGTCAAGCCATAGTGTTTCTGCCTGTAGAATTAAAAAAAAAAACCAACCTTTTTTTTTTTTTTTTTTTTTTTTTTTTTTTTTTTTTGTGGGTTGGTTGGGGTTTTGTGGATTTGTTTGTTTGGATTTTTTGGTTTTAGATTTTTGTGGATAATTTTCCTAGAAGTTCCAATCAATTCTATTTGAGCTCTTTCAGTCCTCTGTAGACAGTGACTTAGAATAGATTGCATCCCACCTTTGCCTTGCCATAGCCTGAGCTGAAGGTGAAAGTGGTCCAGAACAAATGTGACTTTTTATGGGGTTGCATGGTCTCAGTGCTGCCTAATCCTACAGTGAGCCAGAGGTTGCAATAGTGGTGTCAGCTCATTTGTTTTGCTAACAAAAGTGAGAAAATTGAACCTTTTGACCTAATAGTAATCGGTACAATCTTTCTCTAGAGAGTCTGGACACAAGGCTGATCAGAGCATATGAAACCTTCCTACAGCACGGTGGCTCCATTTCTTCTAGGCTTCTTTCTTTCAGGGCAGACCTACATCATCAAGATGTTGGGTGTGGGTTGACTTGGGTCATTTTTTGGCGCCATACAGGGTGGCAAAAATGTAACTCTGGGCCAGACAGGAGAGGCAGGAATATTCTATTAAGTATAGGTTTGGTCACATTCAAACAAGACAGGCTCACATGTAGCATTTTCCAGAAGAGAGCTCAAAACTAGTAGCTAACAAGTAGCATGGGCTATTAAAGACCACAGAGGAGTTATTTTGGATTCACCGTGACAAGTGCATTAACTGCAGAACAGCTGTGGATAGCACTAACAGTAGGACTGCAATCACAAGCCTAATTTCTTGAGTGAAAACATTCAGCAATGGCCAAGGACGCGTCTTACCATAAGGCATCCCTTCTGGGAAGGGTGAGGAGGACAGACACATCTTTCTGTCCCTAAAATTTTGTGTCAAATTCTCACAATCCCCAGTCATGTACAAAATCAGGGTGCATTCTCTGCCTTATTAACCACAACTGTGCGAAGTGCCTTGGGTGGTACTGCGGTCAAACTGTCTGCTCTTTGTGGTAATGCTTCCTGGTGGGAAGTGTTCTTGGTAGCAGTTGTGCAAAACTGTCTGTTCCTCATGGTCATGCTGTTTTTTACGTTTCTTGGTATCGAGAGGTGGAACGAGAACACGCGGCATCCACCCAGCCCCACATTCCTGCCCAGGACACCTGACTTGTGTCTGCTTTCAGCATCTCTGCCCTGCTTTATGCTCCCAGCTGTCACAGGGAATGCTTGCCCACGTGGAACAGGGAGGGCACAAGGAGGACAGCAGTCCTGCCACGAGAGCGTGAGATACACGCGTGTAAGCAGAGAAACAGCCACGACTGTGCTTGGGTCATTGATTTCATGGCAGTGATAGACACGCTGCTCTGCACAACTGTATTAAAACCTCAAAAGGGAAAAATGTACCAAAATTGTGTAGCTGGGATATTTTGAAGAAATGTGGCATTTCCATGTTTTAATTTCAATTACAGCATGCAAGTAAGAGGAGTCTTTAAATTCTCTGCTTAATGGCCCGTAGTTATATGCTTATATACAACGTAATATATATTATGTAGCTCTGTGTACAGCACATATCTCTTAAAGCACATAAATAACTTCAGTTTAAAATTCAGGATCCATTTCTCAATGTTTTGTAGGCTGTTTTGATATAGAAAACCTGTTAGGGATGTTCTGAAGCATCGTAAAGCTTTTTGTAAACTCTTAATGACATGTTGAAATCAACTAACACAACACCAATGCTTTCTGCAGGCTATTCCCGCTGTCAGCAGGTTCCAGCTGATAGATGATGTTTTTGCATTGAGAGAGTAAGTATGTCTCCAATATGTTACAGAAATTGATTAAAAAATATGACTGCACTCAAGATTTCTAGTTCTGCTTCCTTCATTCCTATCCATGTGTGCCTCCTAAGAATAACTGCTTTGACAAAATGGTTGGGAGTTGCTTAATCCCTTCTTTTGTCAGTGCTGAGTGATTTACTTCAAAATTTCTTTTGTTCCAGCTCCAAGGAAATGATTTTAAATAGTTGCACTGCCATGAGTTCTTTGAAGATTAACCTGTATTTAACAGAAAAAGTACCCCAAATGAAGACTGAATCTTCCTTCATTTATTCTGGACTATCTCAACTGTTCTGTACTGTGTCACTCAAAACCTTTTTAATTTCTCTTTCTGAGTCATGACTCGGGTGTTCAGGTCTGTGATGCTAAGGAGGTCAGCAATGTTGTAGGGAGCTGAGAAGCATTAAGTGTGTCGGTGCCTCACAGAGGTGCCAAAGGCATCAGACACCAATGATGAGGCTGTCCCTGCGATGAGGGACCTCAGGGATGAGGTGGCCAAAGCACACAGCCCTGCTTCAGGGCCTGTGGAAGTTCCTCTGACAGGATGAAGTAAAAATTCCCATTTCTCCTCTCATAAGAATATCCTTTTCCAGAAGAGAGCTCAAAACTAGGAGCTAACAAGAAATGTAACTGTGAAATACAGAACTGCGCTGCTATACAAGTACACCAAAAATATTTTTTTCTGTAGAGGGGGGCTTGAATTGGATTTTTTTTTTTTGTGAAAAAATGAATTCCATGCTTATTACACACTGAGGGACAGAAATGCCATGCTGAAGAAGTTAATTCCACAAATAGTGTGCCTGTGAATTAAATGGTTTGACTTTTACAGTATTCCACAAAAGAACATATCATGAAAATAAGTTGTTTCACAATAAAAATAAAGTTGTATTATAACTAAGACAGTACTTCTTAATTTTGATCCAGTGGGACAGACTGCCCTGCTGCCAATGTGTTTGTACCATATCCTGCAGACACAGAGTGTGCATGCTGCCATACTTACTGCCATGATTGGCCTGTTCCTTTGATAGCAGCACAGTGCTCCTTCATAGATGGTTTGAGAGTTCACCTCCTAAAATCACCATCCATTTATATTTCTTTTACTTTTTCCAGTGCCTTTTCTAGGTTACTTTTCACACAGTATTCTGATGCTTTATTGTCTGCTCCATAAATAAACATGTATGTGTGGTAGGTGGTTAATGTGAATAAGCATGCTAAAATGTGTGGGCTTTTTTGTTTTGTTTTGGGGCTTTTTTACATAGATTTGGATATGTTCCAATTGAAACAGCACTTGAGCTAACGAAATACCTTGCCAGAGAGGATGAACTCTTCATATGGAATGTGGTATTGTTAAAACTTATACCAGAGAATTTGGAAAGTATGCTGAAGAACCATGCAGTATATCCACTTTTAAAGGTATGACCATTTTGTTAGTTACCAAAGATATTAGACCACACAAATACATTAGTCTAAAATTAATGCTTTTTAAATTCTCTAGGATGTAGTGGTGGCTATGATTCAGAGAGCTTGTAATTGTTGTTCCATGACTTTATCAACTTTTGGGGTTTTATTAAAAAGGAGGAGGTACTTAATTATACATATTAGTCAATTATAAGTCTCATTGAGTCTTATCTGATCCTTAATGAAAAGCAGCAATGCATTCACATTCCTGACATTAAGCTTCATCCTTGATTGTTTGAAACAATGAATTTGGAAAACAGAACTGTCTGTCAGTAGCAAGTGAAAGGACAACACTGCTATGTATAAAAGGCATATAGTGTATTTGTGCTCTGTGCTTTGTACTGCTTTCCATTCACCTTCATGGAGTGAAAGAAGGAATAGTGTTTAGATACTAATTGAACTTACTCTCTCCCATATTTGACTTACCTGAGATACTACTGTCACATTTATTTCCTTGACTACTGTTTCAAGATTCCACTTATGTTTAAAGTACAGTCCCACAGTGTTAGTTAAGTTCTAAAAAGTAAAGGTATGTTAATATAAGTGAGAAGAACAAAGTATTTTCTATTGAGAAGGGCTTTTCCCTGTTTCTCTGAGAATTTGTTGTCTTTCATTATAAGTTCAAAGGTCCTCGTGATGTGAAATGGTAGTGTGTCTGTTTGAAGTACAGGTATAATGTATTTTAGACCCAGTTTATATTTAATTTAATGCTCTGTGTTTTCAAGACATTAATAGCCATAGATTTTTAGGATAAACTGAGTAAATAAGGAAAATAAAAACTTGTATCTAAATGAAAGTAATTTTTCTTTCCCTTCTTTTAAAAGAAATACCTTTTAAAGAGAATGTTGCCAATATACCATTATTATGCAGGTTTTATTCGTCAAAATGCTGATGCTTTGGAAGATGACTATTTTGCTCAGTAAGTTCCTCTCTTCTTAAGAGTTTTTTCTGGTGTGATTGGATCTGATACATTGCAGTTTGCTCAAGTAAATTTAAATGCAAGATACAGGAATAATTCTCTAACTAATGTGAACGCAACTGAATTGTTATTTTACTGTTCTGTAAGTGTGACACCTTTGATAGGAACATAAAGGGTGATAGTTTAAGGATCTTTAATTTTAAGGATCATTTAATTTTAGTGGCAGTTCTCGTTTGTCAGAGAACAGGCTCAGCAGGCTGCTGCTAGTTGAAGAAAAACTGACAGCAATGAACTTAAGATCTGATTCTTGGGTCAATTACTAACTCTTCAAAATATTTTATTTTGCAAGGCCACTGCAGCCACAGGCTTAAACATCAGAGCTGGATCACTTCCAAGGGGGATATAAACCACACAAAAAACTTACAGAAATATAATACATTGGTTGCCTCACTATATATCCACTAATATTAATTCTGGGGACCATTATTGTTTGTTTAGTTATTTTATTAAAACTCAATTGTTCCTAGTAGAGGTTCTTGTGGGCTAATGGCATCGTGTTCTGAAACTGTGGTGGTCAGGCACAGTGCAAGTATGCCAAGTGTGGTATGCATATCTTTTATTCTTACTGTTTTAACTTCCCTTCAAGAGTGTATTTGGAAAAACTCTTGGCAACAGCGTGCTGGCTGGGCCTCCAAGACTGTTTGGACCTGTCATCTGAACTGTATGCTAAGTGGAGGGACAATCCTGAGTACAAGTAAGAAACGGTGATCTGCTCTTAGAGGTGTGCCCGTCTAAGAAGGTGGAAAGTTAAAAGGCTGTTACAAGGGGGAGGCAGAATGAGAAATGCCTCTGTACACTGCTCTCATTTATTGACAGAACGGCAGAATTTAAGACAATTATGTCTACCCAAACTCTCCCTCTTCCCCAAATCCCAGCTTTATGATGATTTCATAATTGCTGCTTTTTATATAGACTTAACAGGCTGGAGGATGCAGATTTTGCCATGAAGACAAAAAGCTGGTTAGCCATGTAACAGGTGAACCTCCTAGGATTGTTAATATCCCATGTGGCCCAGTCCCCTTGCAGTAGTACAGCCTTGGGGTTGTCACATACACCAACTCAGCTTTTAAGCTTCTCTTAACAATCCTGAGTGAAGTGATGTTTGCATGATACAGCAAACATCTGCCCCTGGTGAGCCATCAAAGTGCCTTGGATGTTCTGTGCTCACATAAAGAGGTGTTGGGAATAGCTGTCAGTCCCTATGCTGGGGCTGGAGCCCAGGGGTTAGGGGTCTGGTCTGTGACGATGGACTCTCAGGAAGAGACTTTCTGTATTCAACCATTGCATCATTGAAAAAAATTTACAATGTATTGAAATTCTTATTCTCTTTTCCTCCCTCTTTCTTTTGATGTTTTTCTATGCAATAGTCAAATAGTGTTGGCACTGGTGAGTGAGTATTTAAAGTTTCTTTTTATTTGTGGTAGTTGTGATTAACATTTCAGTTTTATTTTATATATGTTGATAAATGTAGTTGGCTAAGTAAACTGAACTTGTACCATAATACTTGAGTTTTCTAAAATAGTTTCATAGTGATCATCCTTATAAAAGCCAAACTGAGTTTTGCAGTTAGACTGAAAAGTTTAAATAGCCTACATAAATTTTGTTCCATTCTAAAGAGAATATTATTGCAATTCCACACTAAAAGCAACAATGCTATGCTGAATTGTCAGTCTATTTTCAAAACAGACATCTTTCCCTACTAATAACATTTGAGGTGATGGAATATTACATACCTTGTTTGACCTGAATAGCTGAAAATCTGCGAAATACATCAGCTGATTGGGTTTGAAATTTGATTAAGAATATTAATTTTGCTGTCCTTCTTGACACTGAGAAAAGTTCAAATGGATTTCACTGGGCTTTATGTGTGGAAAAAAATGAAACTCTGAATTTGGTTAAGTTAAACATCATCATTAAAAAATGATCATGTTTTAAGGAGAAAACCCCATAGAAGACAGGACACTTCTTAGGTTTCAAGTGACAGATCACTGTTCCCATGCAGTTAATGAGACTTTACTTATGCTGAGTAGGAGAGGAAACAGGCACAATTCACTTTTGACCCATATTTCACAGACAAATCCCTTTAGATGCTCTTATGTGCTCCATGCTGAGAGCAAATTCACAGCAGCTGTTTTGCCACAGGTGGAACCCAGAAGGATTCTCACATCTGTGGAACGAAGTAATGCATTTCTGCTTCAGATTGGGTGATCAACTTTCAGCTGAACATTTCCAAATTGTTCTGAGCAGAACGTAACTGGACTTAATACAGTGCATTTTTATCCATTTCATGGAAATAACTAGAGCTGTAAATCCCAGCCAGTTTCTCAGTTTTACTCTTTTTTCATTATACGAGTGTAGTGAAGCTTGCTAAATTAATGTATTCTTTTAGATGCTGTTAGTGGCTTGTCTTTTGAAAGAAGGAAACTAGCCTTGGGGAGGGACAGTATTTCAGTCCATTTTACTTTTTTACTAAAGGTTCACATATACTGCTGCTACTCTCAAAAGTTAAGAAATCGCCATGTTATTTCTGGATTGATTCCCAAAACACAATGTAAAATAACCTGCCCTGCTTTCCAGCAGCTTTTTGCATCTTCCCCAACATCCAGAAATGAGGGATCCTGGCAGGCAAGTAATGTCAAATCACACAGCCAGGAAAGATGAGTTTATTCAGCAATGTCAAATCACACAGCTTATTCAAGATTAATAAGTCACACCCCTCACTTAATATAATCTCAAGCTCCAAAGTCCCTTTTTGGACCATACTGGACATCCTCTGGGAGCTACACAACATAAACCACTTCAGGGCCCCCACAGATGTCACCAGCCAGCAAACCATTGCCCCACAGCAGGCAATCCAGCCTGCTGCAAATGTTGTACATCAGAGTTGCAGCCACACAGAACTTGGCTACTCACATACAACTTTACACTTATTAATGAACATTTTCTTGCAACTACTGGAGCAGCTTCAGCAGCAAAATAAAGAGCTGTACTTTGGCCAAAATAGCTTTACCCCTTTGTCACCTTACTATGACCTCTTACTGCAACATTATGAAACGATTATGAAACAAATTACTAAACCCTGTAACTCAGATCTGTTAGAGAAGGATTCCTCACAGGGCAATACTTTAGACTGACAAAACTACCCTACATGTCATTCTTAGTGGTAAATCCCTTATGTTCCAACAAATAGCTAGGTAAATGAATCCAAACTATTTTTTAAAGTAAATATAGAACATGCCTATGCTCTCTGTTAGTATGACAATGAAATCCCCACATCTGCAACAGAATTACCAAAATCCCTCCATCTTGCCTTTTTACTAACAAGCGATATCTGTCATGTAAAACACTCAAGTCTTTTGCTCTTTCCTACTAGTCCTTTGTTTCCAAAACTTATAACTTCCTGTTCTCTACCTTGTACTGTAAAGATTGATGTCATATATCCTTCCTCCTGACTCACTAACTCTGTTGGAATCATCCTCATTTTCTCTAGGATAATCTGCTGAAACTCAGGAATTTTTCTCAAATTATTTAAATTTGAATTTGCTGTTTCCATATGGGCTTGAAGAATGGCTTTTCTTACCAGAAACTTATCTGTTTTCCTAAGTGTATCCCCTGATCAAAGGGAGGGCATTTTTTACAAATTCATTTACAATCTTGGCTTAATGTAATAATAAGCAGACTAACCAAATGACATAGGGAAGTCAAATGTTTTGCTTATAGCAATGGGACCCATTCTTCTGTAGGGGCATTAGTCCAAAATACCATTAGCTGAAACTGTTTTCAGATAGCCTGCATAGTAGAACACTGCTTTCACTGAAAAGTGTTTACAATGTCTTAATATTAGGGACACATCATTGCTACAGAAAAAATTTCCTGTTTGGCCTTTGCATATGGAGCATTACACTAGTAATATTTACATTTAGTTTCTGTTATGAAATTCATTGCCCTGTTGAGGACTCTTCCCTGGGGAGGGAGTAATAGGAGGCTGCCCGTTGCATGGAAAAATGTCCCTTCTGATTCCTTCTGTGCTGCAAATGGCTTTTCCTACTGGGTGCATTCACTGAAGGAACTTAGAAAAGGCTTGTCTGGGATGATGCATATATGCATTAGTGCACTCTTTAATGGTGTGATCCATTTCCTAGGCTGTGATGGGGAACAGTGGCATTGACCCTGTATGTACACAAAATACTCTGGTCCATTTGCTCTAAAAATATTGGAGTTTTTTGTTTCCTTTAAACTGCATGCTTTTAAAATGTTTAAATCATAAATAAAGCAAACAGATTTCCTATCTTTATTTACACTGATATTTTATATTTGCATTGCTGTGTATCTTTCAACTGTAAATAAACATTTGGTTTCAGTTACGCATTTACAAAAGGATTTGTCCCTACAACAGTAGAGTACCTTTAAATATTTTACCTTGCAGAATCCCCTTTCTAATTAGAAGAACAGTCTGCTGCTATGGTATTGCAGTGGGAAGTGATAAAGAATGGAATTTTGCATGGGAGATGTACAACCATACCGACTCCGTTGAAGAAGATGAAGATATCCTGCTCCATGCCATGAGCTGTGCCAAAGAGCCATGGTTACTTTACAGGTAACCTTGATCAAAGTATATCTTTGTGTATGTACAAGTAAATAACAAGAACAAAAATACTTTACTGTGCAAAGCTGGTAGAGGTTTGCTTGCCACAGAGGCATGTGTCTTGTCAACCACTGGTAACATTTTAAAGAGTTTTGTTAGGGAGCAAGTATGAAAAATGGGACAAACAGCAATAAACAATCCTTCTGCAAATACAACCATCAGGTCTTGAGTCCTGACTCCATGTGGGCCGACCAAAAAGTTAGGACATATATCGAAGAATCTTGTCCAGAAGTTTCCAGAACCTAGTTTGGAATGCTGTGTTTATTTTCTTTTACTGGCATTTTATCTTTGTCAGTAAAATGATGTTGAATTCTCTAATCAGTCATACTTGTAGTAGCTAAAGCATTTGTTAAGGGGTGGAATTTTGGCAGTGATGGTCTAAAGAATTATCATCATAAAGAAACATTCACATAAACTCCATAGGTCTAAAGGTGTAGAAGTAATGCTTCAGTCCTTCCAGTGTGGTGGTCATTTGGGAAGACAGAAAAATATGACTAAGATAATAAGAGAATAAGATAAGAAATATGAATAAGAGAATAAGATAAGAAATGTTGCAAAGAGATGCCCAACCACCTATACTAATTTCCCCCTTGACCCATGATCCTATTGCCTTTTTCTTGGAACAGGCTAGCACCATTCCCTGATAAATCAGGAAGTTGTTATGAGCTTCTTCCTCCATGTACTCCAGTAGCTGACAAACCAATCTGTTTTTTGAAATGCCACCTAGGGAGTGTTTTGGGGTGAAGAATGTTAAGATGTGCTTTCCCTGGCCCTCACAATTATGTCCATTATGTTAAACATAGGGCCTGCAAAAGGGGAGAAACCCAGCTCTACCCATAAAGCAGCTGCCTGCAACACACTATGAGAAAATAACTATAAAAGGGTTCATTTGGAAGTAGGAGCATGCAAGACAGAGAATAATTACTTTTCAAGATGTTCAGGCATTCACTGCCACTGACATCATTAGAAGACACTTCTGAAATCCTGCCTTAGTCCTCATAAAAATATTTTAATTGAGTCTTGCTGTAGGGGAACCTATAAACAGGTTGTTTTTGTGTAAAAGTGTCTCACTGGCATACTCTATATGCCTCCATCTGAGTCACAATGAGGTGAATTGCCTGAAGGTGAAGAGCAGTCTGCCTTTCCAACTGGTAGGAGCACTTGTCTTTCTGGTGCCAAGATAAGAAACACATCTATGTCCATTTGATATTCTACACCCTCACTTTACTAAGTGAAGAGTCTATGTGCAAGAACAAATGTTAAGGACAGAACCTGAGCTGAATATACCTGAGCTGAATATACCTGAGCCCAGAGTGACACCAACTTTGGTATAACCTTCCACATGCTGATATTATTTGAGATAGGATGTTTTGTGAACTGGATTTCATTTCCAGATTGCAATACTGTATATTTCCATTTTAAAACACAAGTGAAAGGTTCACTTCTTTCCTGCTTTTCTAACAGGTACTTGCAATATGGACTCAGTGACACATTATTTTCTTCCAATTATACTTCAGTCATCATCTCACATGTAGTGACTAAGGATATTGGGCACCATATAGCCTGGGAATTTGTTACGGAAAATTGGCCACTTTTAAGTCAAGGGTAAGGAACAAGTTTTGGTTTCCTTTAATTTCTGTGGCTCTTTGGCTTCTTCCTCTCTTTTATGTTTGAGCTATGAAATTCAGGTGCAGATTTTCCTTCCAGGGATGGCTATTTGTAATGGTTGATTCAACTGAGTATGCAGAGCAGAGTTTTCAGAGGATTCAATTCTGATCAGGGTTTAATGCCAAAGAATAGCTCATCAAACATAGAAGACTTTAAAAATTATTCTGTTAATGACTGTTTCTGTACTTTTAAGTACTCCTGGGAATCCTGACTCTAGAAGTGGGTATATCTGCTAGGATTTTACAAGAGGGTGTAAATGCTGTAAATTGTGGGTATAAAATGCTGAAGTAAAATCCTCATATGTAAATTATTATTAACACTAGAAAAGGCAAGTTGTAGCAGACTTGAGTCATATCAACTTGTTCCTTTACAGAGCTTTTCTGTGTTCCAAATTTATGAGAAA
Organism: Melospiza georgiana; assembly: GCF_028018845.1. Taxonomy (NCBI): domain Eukaryota; kingdom Metazoa; phylum Chordata; class Aves; order Passeriformes; family Passerellidae; genus Melospiza; species Melospiza georgiana. Next base: position 8,320,144 of record NC_080465.1, read on the forward strand.
TTTGCTGGAAAATTGTCCCCTTATTTTCAAACAAAAAGAATAGTGCAAGTGTTTTTTTGTATGCTACCCTCAAGATAGCAACAGGAACATCAGCTCGTTAGACATGTTACCGGTTACTCGTTTTAGCTCAGTTTGGCTGTATGGCCTCAGAGACATTATCTGTTTCATGCAAAGAATTCACTTTACCAAAGTACAAACACCAGATCTTTCTAGGACATGAAAACGAAGGGTAATTATTGAATTTTGTGCAGCTCAAATGTCTAAATTGAATATTAATGGTAGTTCTTCAAAAGAGGGAAAAGAGTCCATAGTTGCAAACTTCAGTTTGCATACTTAGTTGATACTTGCAGCATAGTAAATAATCACTAAATGGTGTGAGTATTTTCAAATGAGATGTAATTTAGTATATTTGCTAATGTGCCATTTAAAGGATCTTTATCTCAATTTTACAGATATGGGCATGAATTATTGCATGATGTACTAAAAGCCATGGGAAGATTTGTCAAAACAGATGTACAGATCCAAGAGGTAAACCAGAGAAGCATTTAGTCTCAACTTCATGGCCAGTTTGTAAATACAAGTTTTGGTTCTTAAAAGGAATCATTGACCATAATGTTGATGTCTTCCAAACCTTCATGTTTCAAGCAGAATCTCCACAAATTCTATCAAAACTGTCTCATTTTCCTCTATGAAATCTGTCTGTAGAGACAGCCTCTGCCGTGATACCTACTGAAAATGTACCAGCATTTGGGCAGCTGGTCTGTTAGGTTGTCATACTGACATCTGTTTAATTCCTCATACTGTTCAATCACTGCTTACCCCAAATATTTACTTACTATTCTTCACTCCTCTCTTGTCTTTTGCCTATTAGACTGATGAGAAAGATTTCTTGTTCTGTGATTGTAGAACAGGCAGCACAAGAGGATTCTTCTACCCAACTAGTCCTAGACAGTGTGGTACCACCAGTACCAGTGAAGTTGGCTGCATTTGAAAGGATTTTTAGAGGAACAGCAAAAGGGCACATTCTTGATATGTAAGGAGCTTTCCTCCGTTAGTGTAAATCAGTGACCTTGCCCCAGCCCCTCTTCAGTCTCTGTCATCTGCCCCTTTTCTGTGCAGCTCTGTCCAAAGCGTCTGTCAGGCACACAGTTGCTTGCTGCAAGTGAAGCTGTGTGTGAACTAAGCCCGTATTTATTTCTTCAGTTGCAGGTTTTTTATAATGCTACTTTGGAAGAGGATGAGAGAGAGACTATTACTATGCTACTGGAATCTGCAAAACTTGAAAATATTGAAAGGAGAAAACTGCTAATCAAAATTGCCAACTGGTTAGAGAAGAACATAGATGATTGACTTGGAAAACAATTTCCAGTATATTATATGTGATTCACTATCATATTGGTATTCATTATATGCTTCAATTAAACATAAAGCACATTTTTATGAGTGCTGTGGTTGTCTTTCCACTGTGAAGTCTGGATAAAATGATCCACAAAGAAATAAAGGATTTAGTAAAAGAGGATATAAACATATTTGAATCTTATATCTAAAATAATTTCCCCCTGAATGAGGTCTTAGGGATGCATTGCTAATAATCTAACATATAGATAGAGTCTTGAATACTTTGGGGGTTTTCTTCTGAATTTTCAAATAAAAGGTATGCTGCATATTTGTGGCAAAATAGCATAAGGAAACGGAAAAAGTTTATATTCTGTTTTGTTTCATTTGTACAGTGGTCTATAACCTGTCTGTCTCCACTTCTATGCTCTTGAATTGCAAAGAGGACAATAGTTTAGAATAGTTCTGTGAAACATAAGCTTCATAATTACTTCAGACCTGTATGGAGGAAAGGAGTACAGAATCCTCAAATTGTAATTTTAATTAAGAAATTAATGCCTTGTCATTCAAACTTTGTTTTTTCTCAGCAGATCTGCACTTAAGGTGTCTACATTTGTGTTTGATTAGGAGATGCTTCTGAAGAGACCCTGCTAGTTATCTCCATTTAGCATGCTTCAGCCCCCAGAATGGTCTTGGAGTGTATGAACTGCATTATCTTTGGCTAAAATTTATCTTGGAGATGATGTGTGTGACATTTGAGGGTCATTTTGTCCATGGCACCAGTGTGCAAAGTCTAGTCTAAACTAACTCTTCTGGAACATCACTGTTCTAACTGCACTGAGGTGCTCGCTGATCACAGAATCACTGAATACGCTGAGTTAGAAGGGACCCATCAGAATCACAGACTCCAAATGCTTTGCTGTAGATACAAGGTTAGTCACCTTGATTACACAGCATTTTGGAGGTAGCAGGCAGAATTCAGCCTATTAGAATTATCAAACCATATCAACTTGTGCTTAAAAAAAAGCATGGGATCCTCAGTCCATGCAAACAATTTATTTTTAGGGTAACAGTATTGGACAAAATTACAGTACCGGTGATTAGTTAACATGTTATGGATCAGGAAACACTGTTACATGGGAATGCAGGAGACAAAATAAATCAGAATACTGATCTATGAAAAGACAAGAGTAAACTCCAGACATGTTAATACAAAGGATTTTTCACTGATGCCCTCTAAATACATTTAGGAAAAATGTTGCCATGATGACTGTACTGAATTTCCTCTGCTTTCTATGGCTGCAAAGAAAAATTCAAACAATTTTGAGAGTGCATGAGAAGCCCTTTACTGTATGGAAATTACCCATATGGATGATACAAGTTTGTGCTGGAAACAACTGACCTCTTAGCATTTGATCTAGTTACGAGTAATACCAAAGAAAATTGCATGTATTCTTGCAAGTCTTCAATTTGACTGAGAGAGCAGGGGAAGCTGTCAAGGCTGTGGTGAATTACGGGGGTTTTATCATAGACTTTTTAGGATGTTTTGCAAGGGACCTTAAAGATGATGTAGGTCCAATCCCCCTGTCATGGCATGGGACACCTTCCACCAGACTGGGTTCTTCAAAGCACTGTCCAGCCTGGCCTTGAACACCTGCAGGGATGGGATGTCCACAGCCTTCCTGGGGAACCTGTGTCAGTACTGAAGCTGTTTTGCTTCAGCATTTTCTGTGATTTCCAGTAGTTAATCACTGTCACTGTATGTCTCATGATGTGGGTTAAGCAAAGCTCAAGAAACATCCCATAACTTCACTCTATGCCCAGCAGGTTCAAACCATTTCTCTCCAACCATGAGCAACCACACTGCCTTTCTAACCAGTCTTCCATGCTTTTGTCACTTTTTTCTTCATCCTACTGAACAGAACTTTTAATTTGAACCACCAATGTGTAAAGATTACTAGAAGAATTTAAAATAAGATATTTTCAAATAATGGCTGCTGACTTAAGTCTGCCTCCCAGTGACAATCTATATATTTCAGAATTTCAGCACAGTTTTCATGGAAGAGGCAGAATGGTGAAGGTGATTGCTAGGCAAGCTGCCTGAGTAGGAGCAGATCTGAAACACTTCCAGAATCCACACATTTGCACTTGGTGGCATGTATCAGTGGCAGCTCTTGCTGCTGTTGAGTACAAGCTGAGTGCAGAGGTTTGCAGTGACAACTGGGAAATACATCAGGGGAAGAAGAGGTGCATGGGACGAATCCAGGAAAAGTTGGGAAAGCTGCTTTATTGAGGAGAGAACTGGGGTGAAAAATTTCATTGGAAATGAATATGAGGACATCAGAAAATGAGCTTTAATACTACTTATGCAGACTGTGAAGGTGTCATGGGGCCTGTAGTTGTGAAGGTGTGCATGTATGGGGCAATTTCCAGTAAAAATAGCTGTGTGTCTTTGATAGATAGGATGCATTCAGTAGGCCCTGAGTGGGGGGAAAAAAGTAGATATGATGTGAAAAGATCAGCTTTTTGCTTTAAGTCCTGCCCTTTGTCTTGAGAGCGAGGAAGTCACAAAGCTACACTTATGCTGCCCATACTGTATGTATGTGTGACAGGGCAGCAGAGTCGTGAGCTGGCAAGAATGCACACCAAGCCCAGTGGAGAGGGAGACTTCAGAGCTGCCAAGGTTCAAGAGCACCAGCCAACTTCTCCTCTGCACCTCCTGGCACAGTTATCTCGCTTCCCCACTGGTGGCTGTGCCCCCTTTCCCTCCTGGCACCTCAAGAACCTCCCAGGCAAGTGAGGAGAAGGCAGCTGGTTGTGGGGCCTGGCACAAACCCCACGCCATCTGTCTGCACTGATGGCACGTTGATGAGATGGGTGCAGCAGCCTGCGGCTTCTTTCAGGGTTGCTGGAAGTCCCAGAAGAGTGAGTATAGGGTAGTGAAAGGGAATGTGGGCCAAAATGCGGAAAAAAATGAACTGAGTTCATGTGGCCTTGCCACACTCCTGCTGTGCAGTGACTCACAAAAGATAAAAAGAGATGTCATCTCTGCATCCCCTGGCTCAGAGGTGCAGGGGCTCCTCCACAGCCAGCTGGACACAGCCTCTTGGCCAAACCAATGGCACTTTGGTTCAGACACCAAAGGAAGCAAAGGTCTAGACCACGATCAGGTTAAAACTTCTCTACTTCAAATTTGTTCTCTGGTAGCCCATGCAGGAAAAGGGTGGCATGGTGAGCATTGATGCCACAAACTTGGAAACTGGATATATGTGATTAACACAGGAACAGCAGACTCATTTGTCAGGGAATAAAGGGGGCACAAGGAATCTTATCTTCACCTTTTCCATCGCTTGTATTTGACTGTGAGCCAACTCCTTTATCCCATAAATATGACAGCCTACCTGAACCTTCTCTCAGCTCTCTGCCTGCTCTCTTCTGTTGGCCTTGTTATACACACCAGTAAAGAACTGTTATCCCTATCCTCATATCTTCGCCCGAGGGCCTCCTAATTTTGAAATTATAATAATTTGGAGGGACGGGGTTTACATTCTCCATTCCAAGGGAGGCTCCTGCCTTCCCTATCAGACACCAGTCTTTCAATCCAAGGCAATTGGTAAGTGAGCAACATCATGCATAACCTTGTACCATAGCGCACTAAGACTGTGAATTGGTAACTTTGAGTCATTACTATATCTTCTGCCCAGTAAATAACAGAATTAACCTATTGTTAAACAACCATTTGATAAGTTTCACTTTCACAATATCTTACTTCAATAAAACCACTGTTGCTGCTATGGTTTTTAAGTTGTGGAAACCTTCCCTGGGTCAGAGGGGCTGTGAGCTCTGGTCTTTGGGGGGGTCACTCTCTGTCCTTCTTTGTGATGGGATGAGACAAGGACCTGAGCAGGCAGAGGGAGAGGCTGACCTTGGCTGGCGGTGGGATACCCATTGTGATGCAGGAAGAATATGAGGGGAAAAAGCGTTGAGAGAAAGACAGGGAGATCACTTACTGCCTATCATCAGGATCATGTTGTAGTTAAGGAATAGCACTCCCCAGTTTAGTGCTCCCACTGAGACTCCAACCCATGTGCTGCCTGTTCACTCCCTCCTTCCTCCTCCCTCTGCAACTTGATGGAGAGGAGCGGAGGCACAAGAGGCAAGTATTACAGGTTGAGATATGAACAACTGACTGCAAACAGCAATGAGATATGAAAAAAACAGTAACAGGAACAATACTAATGACTGACAGTACAAGAAAGAAGCAAGATTCACATAGAAACAATACCTGACCTGTCCTTCCATTGGCCCTGAAAGGGACCTCTTCAGAAAAGACCCCCTTCCCTGTGGGGAATAAGAAAAGCCTTATGGAATAAAGACCTTTTTCACCTTTGGTAAATCCTGTTCTGTTGACTTTTGTTCACCAGAACGCACTCTGGGAAGGGTTCAGCTGTGGGTAAAGGTGAAGGGCTTGTCGAGCCTCTAAGGGGAGGAAATGATGCCTTAAGTTTTAGCTTTCGTATTTTTCAGATTCTGTGGTGCTTTACTGTGTAGCTCTGAGCTTCGTGTTAAGTGTTGGCATGGATTCTCTTCATACAGTAGACAGACAGAACAATCCTTTTCCTTGAGACTAGGGACAACGGGTACAAGCTCCTAGCCCAAAAAGTATAAACAATGGTTAATTGAAAAGAGACAAACAAGGAGGATGTAACTTCATAACCTGGGGCTATAACTGGACAATTAGCTCCATTATGCAGATGGACCAAAACTTATAAATCTGTGAGACCTCGTGACTGGTCATCTACTTTGTGACTATTTTTGGTCCATCTTGGCTGTAACCCTGGCCAGGCTCTTGTACTGCCCAAAGTGTATTCATCGAGGCCTTTTAGTAAATGCCTACTTTATTCTTTAACTCTGTCTAGCCTCTGTTCTAGGTCAAACTTATCAAGGCATCAGGATGAGTGGGTTGATAGTGACCTCTTGTGCGAGGCAGGGATCAGTCTGGGAGACATGCGGACACCACGTGAACAGAGAGTGTTGTGGTGTGTTTTTATCCCCAAGGGTTTGTTTCTTTCCCCCTGGCATTGTTGGCTTAGTCTGAGTTGCACCCTCGCACCTAGCTGTCAATCTTACCCTAAGATTTTCCCTTTGTTGTAGAATGTTCTCTGCCCCTCCTCCTTCTGAGGTGGGCCCTGCCCCCGGCTCTGGAAATCCCCTGATACCCAAAACTCCATTGGCCTGTTTGAACTCTTCCCCTCCCCTGTGTTAACCCACTGAGCGGCGTGAACCCCGCCTAATGCTCCTCCCTGTCACTTTCCCTATGGGCTAAAAATTTGTACCCTCCCCTGAGACCTTCCCTGTATAAAAATCCCTGCACAGCTGTGTTCTGTGTCTTGTGGTGCTGGATCCTGTGTAGAATACACCTTTTAGGAACCTTTAAAAAAGACCTCTCCCTCATTCTTGCCCCTGCCTTCAACACTGAACTACTAACACTGAAGTCCTACAGCTGTGTCCTGGACTGTGCTGCTTTCTGGGAAGAGCCACTCCTGGCGCACGGCCGGGAGCTGATGGAGAAACTCGGGCACTGAGTCAGGAGAGCTCGCTGGGTAAAGCGATGCGTGAACGACGCCACCACAGCCGCAGCCAGCAAATGAGGGCCTATTTTCGTTAGGTTTTGGTTAAGTTTCAAGTATAGAAAGGCTTGATTCTTTACAATAAACGATCTTCTTTGGAGCTAGCAAGGAGGTCTGTATGTTTTTGTTCTCATTGCTATGGTTCCCCTGTCCCTGGCAATGATGTGGTGGTACAGAGTAACACCCATAACATCACTATCCTGGACATGCTCGCCCTGCAATTATTGCAAAAATTAACTGTCTAGGTGGAACCAGGACAGGGCAAAATGGACTTGACTTGGGGAAAATAATTTGATTCTTTTGCTATTAAAATAGATGCCTAATATTTGTTGCCCATTAAAACAGCCTCTGATAATGAGAAACAAAACAAAAAATTAACCATCCCCCTACTTTTCTTTTTTCCCAGGCTCATCTTCATTCCCAGCTCTTTCACCTCCGCTCCTAGAGTAGCCCAGTGGGAAGGAAGGAAGGAAGCGGATTCAGCCCAGTCCCGAACCACTCCTTTCTGACATTTCCTCTGGAAAAGGGGAGCTGGTTTGCTCTCCCCTTGTGCCTCACACAATTCTTGCATGTTCTCTTCTGGGCATCTTGGCCACTAGAATCATCTCCCAGATGTTATGAATGAAGTTCTATGTGTCTAATTTAATAAACAACAAAATTAGAATTTTAGCAGCAATTTTAATTGAGCAGCAATTTTATATAAAATAAATACAATCAAATATAATCAAGCAGGTATAAAAATAAATTTGGCAATGGTTCGGATAAAGTATATGCAAAACCAGTCAGGGTACAGGGGAGGTTTTCTCACCCTGCCTCCTGTACAAAAAGCACGGGAGTCAAAACACAACTTATACACATGTTCATCAGTATTTTCCTGTAAATCTCCTCCTATTTTCGATTCTTAAAATCTACATCACTATACTGCACAGCCCATGCTCCAGTTGTTGCAACGTGGTCTTTTGGCTTTTTGGTGGCCGCTTCTGACCCAGGCTTCTCGTCATTGTCACTGTCCTCTGAACAACCCCACAGGTTACACATGCGCCCCAAGTCTTGTGTTATAGAAGCCAGCATTATATTCCAAAAGTAAGCCTTATTATTTCATAGATACCTGGAATCATTTCAATTTTGTCCATTTCAAGGCCGATTCTCTAATTATCCCGAGGCCCATTCCATTTTGGGATTTTACTTATCTCAAACTACGTCTGGTATCCTATTCTCTCATGAACATCTGAGAACGTCTGTTTTGTGACACTAATTACTTATCCTTTTCCTCTACTACTTTTTAACAAATATTTTCTAAAATATCAATATAGTTGCAATTGTTAGCACGAATCATATTCATTTATCACATGGACATTGATGTACTTCCCCCCTGTCTGTTCCACCCCTTCCACCCCACCCCATCCTTACAATGACTTGCCAAATAGAACATGCAGGAAGAGGCAGAAAGACCTGATAAACTTGGTTGTTTGGAAAAAATGAGGGTAAAGAGAGGAGGGGGGGGGGGGATTTAATTATAAAATGGGAGGAACAGCACTCTGTCAAAATTTTAACAATTAAATAATAGAGATCTGAAGAAATATTTGTAACAGGAAAGAGCATCACAGATCAATTGATTACACTGAAAAACATGGGTTTTTTTTCTTTTTCAGCTGCCCCATTTGTCTCGCTGTAGGTCCTACTGAGCACATGGCAGGCAGAGTGTGTTGGGAGGCTCAAGGAGCAATCAGTCTGACCCAAAAGCTCAGGAGAAATTTAAGACATCTGCTCCTCTGCACCTCCCTCTGCCCAGGTAGGAACATCTGTATTGTATCTACCCAGGTGTATTTACAGTCCCGTGCTCACGGCAGAGAAAACTTGTCCCTAGAGGAACCCACAGGAGTTTCACCTCTGAAAACAATCTCTCTAGATGTTACCTGAGATTTTAATCTTCCTATGTTTACATCCTTATAGCCTGACACACACGCAGTAGAAGTTTTTCTGAGCAGATTGCAAGCTACATGTTACCACGTATGCCATAATAAACAAATACAACTCATGCACAAGCAATTCAGAAAAATTCACGTACACAAGTATAATTAACAAAGTGGAAATCTCTTTCAAAGTGGAAATCCACTTTGTAATTAAGCATAAGACGGTTTAATTACAATTTTTATACTGATAGAGTTAAATTCTGTTTTCTTCATCAAGTAGAATATGGAGAAAGAAGAACCTTGGAAAAACTATGAGAATAAAGCAGGTTGTAGGTTTTTTGGTTTTTGTTTGTTTTTATATCAGTACCCAGGATACTGTGATACTTTTTTTTCCCTGGAGTGATTTCTGGTTTATTTTTCACAACAAAAGCCCCCCAAACCACTCTGTGAAGCAAAATGTATACATGTAGCTACACATGAATACATGTGTAGCAGCATTTGCATCACCTAGCTAAGGTCTGCTACTTGAATTATGTATCAACTTTTGGGTTTAAAAATGTTTGGAGGGAAAGAAAAATATGGTAAATTAAAAAATCTACTTGCCTCCATCTGGATTATAAACTACCTCAGAGAATGGGTGGGTACAGCTGATTAAGATAAAAAGACACGTTGGGCTATTTGTCTAAGCCACAAAAGGAGAATTTGTAAGACAACAGTTTCAAATGCTTAGGATTTAGCAGTGTTGCAGAGAAGAATAATGAAAGCCATTAGTGATTACAGCATGCTGAAAATTGGCATCTGAAGGTATCAGGAGAAGGCTGAGTTGTCTGAAGTAGTGCAACAAATAAACTTGAAAGGCAGCAAGCTGAATCATGAGGTTGCACATCACTTCAGGAACTGGGGAGCATATTTATTTTTGACTTCTGGAAACAGTGAATCAAATCAAGAACATTGTATCTAAAATGGTAAAATATTTCTTTACTACAGCCCCATCCTAAAATTCATCACTTTTAAATATTTTTAAAATAAAAAATGCAAAATTACAAGGTATTTTTCGTTACTTACCTTAAAAAAACCCAAAAAAACTCTAGTAAATACATTTGCTTTGTTGTTCACAGAAGCAGATTAGAAATTAGAACTCTCATCCCAGTTTATCCAATTTCTTTATTTCCACTCTTTGTGCTCAGTACTATGTAAAAGCCATAATTAATGAGACAGAAAGTGTGAGGTCCTTTAAGACAGTTACCTGGCACTGTCTTCAGGCTGCTTCTCTGGGGAGCACTATTTTGATTATTTGTCTTCTGTTTCAGTCTCTCTGGGGCTGATGTCATACTTCCAGTATCAGAAGAATTGTGCAACAGTAAATGCAGGCTGTGCCATTCCCCTCCTTTCTTTGGGAAGTACACTTTAAGATTACGGAGACCCTCCTTGCTCTCCTGCTGTCTGCTCTGAACTGAACATACACTCTTCAGAACCACAGGTTTTCAGAAGGTAGGTAAGTACCTGGCAGATCTCTTCTGCCTATTGTATGACAACCAGAAATTGCACATGATATTATAATTAACTGTTTAACTTCACCTACAGGAGCCCTCACTTCCAGATGCAGCAGAAAATGTCTGGGTTTGGGAGGGAGAACTCATGAGGATTTGTGTTATTTTGCTTGGAGAGGGATGTTTTGCTCCTCCAGACCCCTGTTAAAGGATAGGCCATTGTAGTGTCACCATGTTTGTCAGGGTTCTGGTAAACCAGCTGAGTTACAAGGGATGATTTCTATTTCTTCATCTGGCCTGTGTTTCCTACCTGGCTTTAAGGCTGTCCCGTGAACACACATGCACATTTAGAGCTGTGAGAGAAGGTACAGAATAGATGCCAAGTGGTCTTCCCACAGCTTTACAGTTCAGTCCATAGTTGATCTGAGAAAGATTAATTTATTCCTATTAATTTGGCTGGCATCAGATGTCCCGTAGAATTCCAAGGTATGTACCTGAATGTGCCACAAAATCGACTGCTGGTTCCTGAGCTCACAGACATCTCTGCAGAATTAGGGCTGTGAGGAATGTGGGACTGTAGGTCTGTCTAATCTGCGTGCGCACAGGGGGATTAAAGGCACAGGGGCAGCATCTCTTCTTGCCCTGGTGAAGGTGATGAACATGCTCACATATCTCAGCCAGAACCTCTCTAATGGCACAAACAAATACTACTTGAAAACAATGTGAATTCACTCTGGCAACCCCTGCAGAGACACTAGCTTTAGGCTGCTGACACCAAACAGCCTGAAGTGTCTGGGATGCTGGTCACCACATTTCACACCAGCTGAAACATGTACCTGTGCAATGTGCAGGGAGCATAAACAGAAATATTAAATTCTTGAAAAAATAGATATAGGAAAATATTTCTTTTATAACAATCATAAACAAATGTAATTCCTTCCAAATCCCGACAACTTCTGAAATTGTTCTCTGAGCAGAAACATCTGTGTCACGGATAATACTCTGAATATAACACAGCCTCTCATTTTCTTCCTCCCTTACTCTGTTTTTGGCCTGGTCAACTGTTTCAAGGCTCTGTGCTGAAATTGCCAGTACTTAGCCATACACTGTAGCCACAATGGGATGCTCAGCTATGGGTGATCCTCTCCAGAAAAGTACTTGCTGTATTGAAAAAGCATGGGAGAACACAGGTTTTGGTGGAGGAAGAGTGCAATTGGTGGTTATCCTCAGAGTTGAAATTTTTATGGAAAAGAACAGTGTTCAGTGCATTGCCCCCAGATTATCACTACAGTCAAACTAAAATTGGTAGAAGAAAAAAATCTGTTTCAGGACCAAGAATACTTTTCTTTGTATAATTAGGTTCTGCAGACTTCATAGTGGGTGTCTGTGTCTCCCTCATTTCCATCTATCCTCAGAACACACAGTGGAGGATAATCAGTCCTGCTCACTTAGTTATTAATTTTTTGTTATCTCTCCTGGAGATTTAAATTCAACATTATGTACTTAAAATATTTGTATGTGGAGGCAGAAGTCTGCTACATTCTCTGCATAGGATATTTCTGCTGAGCTGCAAGGGCATTTGAAACACATCTGTGGAACAAGACGTGTGTTCTTTTCTGCTAGTATTTAAAATGAGGTCTCTGATTTTGTGTGTTTGGTTCTAGATAACTGTTGGGACTTAGTTGTCAAAGCAGTCAAACTTTTACACTGCCACAGGAGTATGGAAGCTCTCCATGCTTACACTGGTAGCTGCTGATGGCTTTTCTGCTCCTGAACCTGGTGTACTGTGAAGAAACAGGCATGGATGACAATCATGCATACTAATAAGGAGCTTTAACAATGCTAGATGTATTGGACTCAAGAGGAAATGTAGGAAGCAAATCCTTACCAGGACTCCAACTTGAGCAATATTTGCCTTCTTTTAAGTGCTGCCCTTCATTCTTTATTCAGTTGTGGACTCCTAACAAATGTCCAGTAGGAGAGCAGGCTCCCCCATCCAGTAAATATTAATTGCCTGCTAATAGAATTCCTTTTTCAACTCTAAAATGATACTCAAGTCCCAGAACTAAAACAGTTGCTGTCAAGCCTCCCATTGTGAACTGTGTCACATCTGTCATTCTTCAGGTTACTGAAGAGAACAGGAACCCCCCTCTGAAACTGGCTGAAGGCTGTTTCACCTCTCTAAAAGACATTGCCCCCAGGTAATAAAAAGTCACTCCCTTGTGGTTCCTTTTCTCACGATGACTGTTGCCCTGCAGGAAGCAGCTGCAAGAGAGGAAACCTAAGGCTTTGACTCCTGCTTATCTTGGAGAAGTGAAGGTCCTTCGGCAGTGGGAAATGAAGATCTTCTCTGGGGCAGGGTTGGGGCAACAGTCCTGAAGTGCAGGGTAAACTGACAAAGGCCCCTGTGCTGCATTTCAGTGGTGATGAGGGACATTGGGTAGCATGTGGGGAAGGGTTGGAGGAACTCCAGAAATCTTAAATTATTTCTGGTTGTGTTGTGGGTTAAAAGTCTGAAGCAGTGGTGCATAAAAAAATTTAACTAAGTATCCGCACAAGGTTGGGAAGAGGTAGCTAATATCCATGCCGAAGCTATGCTGATGGCAGACAGGCAATGGACGGCATTTGTAGGACAGACTCACAGGGCCCACAGACCTCCGTAGGTACCTTGCTAGCAGAGTGAGTGATGCCCTTTTTCCTATTAAACCTAAACCGTCTACATTCTACTTTATTTTTAAAAAGTCTCTCCCAGGGGAGTGAGACTGAGAAGCCAGGCACCCGACGTTCCTTCCCTGGGCCGCGCTCTCCGGGCCCAGCGCCGCGGGTCCGCAGGGAATGCCGGGGCGGGCGGGCGGGCGGCGCACGGCTGGGGCGGCAGCGCCACCTGCGGGCGGGTGCGGGCACTGCGCCGCTCGAACGCCTGCGGAGCTCCGCGCCTGCGCAGTGAGCTGGGGCGGGTGCGGTGGCGCGGCTCCTCCACGTGCTCGTGGTGCTGCCTAAGGCAGTCTGAAAGTCGAGCTTGTCACCGCTGTGCTCTTGCTGCTGATTAGGAGTATGTAAAAGCCCTGTGTGGATATCACCTGCTTACCTTAAAGCGTTAAATTAAAAGTCTGTTTATACCGTTGTGTATGTTTAACAAATATGTGCTTATTTCACAAGAGTGGTCAAATGAGTGATCTCGTGGAAGAAAATGGCAAGAAAAGCTATTCTTCCCAGGAAACATCTGCAGAAAAAAATGTGTCTCCTGCTGAGGACTACTCAATAAGACACAAAAATGTGGTATGACTTCTCCATATTTTATTATCCATTATTATCTCCATAATTATTATTATTATGACTTCTACTATTTTATTATCAAGATATTTAAAATTGCCTTCAGCTTTTTCCGTCATTACAAAAACAAAGAGCTGGAGTCAAGAGGGAAATATCAGTAACAAGAACAGTGAAATGCATCAAGTTTGTAATGCAGTGATTTAAAGGCCTAAGAGCAATTCTAAGGAAGTAGGGAAACAGAAGAGTAGTCTTAGAGGAAGGAATATCACCATTCCTTATTTATCTTTTGCAACTTAAAATTGCATTATTTATGATCACGAATGGTGATGATGCTGAAAAATCTACCCCAGAATCCAAAGCAGACATGTCTGAATAAGGTACATGAGATTGCCCTGTATGTTTTCAGGAGAATGCAGCTGAAGATGCACAGCATCACCACCTTGGGAAAAAGTGCACTCAAGTGCATGGACATTCCTGAATTACTGTATCAGCAGATTGGGCTGAATGGCCACTGCTTTCCCCTGAGAAACAGTGAAAGTGCTCAATTGTTTGTGGAAAATCACTGTGAGCTCTGATGGGAATGACACCCTCCAGGGAAGCTAAGAGATGGCAAGGCAGCTCCATTTACATAACAGAAGAAAAATATAAATTTGTATGTATTTTTGCGCCTTTACATAATGAATGATAAGTGTCAAAACTTACAGTCGTTGTCCAAAGGGAAATTGTTTGACATGATGCTTATGTTGCAGTGACTTTAGAAGTATCTGTCTATGTATGTGGACTGTGTGGAATGGTAATACACAGAGATAATATTTTAGTTTCCAAAAGTATTCAGCAGTTTTAACTAATTGTAAACATGAATTCCATAAAATTGGCAGAAACAGTGCATCCTCCTATTTCTCAGAAAACCATGCTCAGTTGAGCTTCTTTGTTTTTGTCTATGTGTTGGAGGTTTTTTTTCTCATACTTCTCACTTGTGCAAATGTTTTCTTACTGTACCAGTTGCTCCTTCAGACATTTTTCTTGCCCTCAGATTGTTTGGACATAGATAGTTTCTAGGCATCTGAGGAAACAGTGAAAATAAGAGTGAATCCATTTGAGATGCTTATAATCATAGTACTTGTTTTTACATTTTAGATGAAGATGAGAACAAAACACATAATTCTGTCTCTCACATGGCATCTTGCAAACTCCATGCCACTGTACCAGAGTCATGTATTCAGAGTTATGAATACAGAGTTGTATGTCATGTATTCAGAGTTATGATTGTTCCATCCCCAGTCAGGATGCACAATCGGTAAAAGGAATACTTGATTAATAGTCAGACAAACATTTTAAACAATCAATATGATCTTATAAGTTATCAGGAATATTAATTTTAATGTAATTCAGAAGTCAGTGAGGACACTTGAATATGTTTTCTAATTGTACTAATTACAAACTTTCTGTTGTTCATTTATAGCAAAAACTCGAGAAACAATTAAAATGCTTAGCCTTTCAAAATCCAGGACCTCAGGTAGCTGACTTCAATCCTGAAACTAGACAGCAGAAAAAGAAAGCATGCATGTCACAGATGAAACAAAATTTTTTTTATGAGTCCAAGTAAGACCTCTAATTTATTACCTGATTTACTTTAAAAAATGGCTGGTAGGCTGTTCACTGAACCTAAACAAAATTAATAAAAGCATTGTATTTTTCAAAATGATTTCTTGGGAAAACAAGATTTTTCCGTATGACTTTAAGGGAATTTTGATATAGTATGGCATGCATTCATTTTTTAGTACCAATGGCTGTTGCAAATAGGGTATAATGCTGGTATTTCATTTTGCTGTGAGTTTGCTAAAGACTAAATACTTGTTGTACAGATGTTTCCCACATGTGTTTGATTTAGTGTCTGAATGCATTGAAGCATTGTCTGAAAATAATTTTTCTTCTCGTTCACAGATTTACAAGGAAGTATGACAAACATGGCAGGCTGCTTTGTAATGACATAGATTTATGTGACTGCCTGGAAATGGACTGCCTGGGTTGCTTCTATCCTTGCCCCAAATGCAACTCAAACAAATGTGGGCCAGAATGTCGCTGCAATAGGAAATGGGTTTATGATACGATTGAGACTGAAGCTGGGGATGTGATCAGTGAGCTACCATTTTTTGTCCCTGACTGATTACGTTCTGATTACGTTAGGTTTTGTGCCTGAATATTTTTCTTTTAAATTCATGTTTTATTAAAGTAAATCACCACCTGGCAGAGATGCTTGTGCTTTTTTTATTGCTGCCTACCTAGCAAGTTTTAGCATTCCCCATCAAGTAAAAGTGTGTATTTCATTCTTCCTCATCTTTGTAAGCTTTGCTGAGGCACCTAGTCAATTCTTTCTAAATCTTGACTTTCTAAAATTGAAGGTATCTGAATTGTTATGGGGAGATAATTTTCTTACCCTGGGAAGCTGAACTGCTTTACTTGTAATGAGGGTTTTTTGCCGATTTCTCTGCTTGTTCAATTACTCAGATGTATGACACAGCTCTTTCTTTTGTGTAGGCTTGTCCAAGAGCCTTCTCATCCTGATGCATTCATTCCTTGTATAGGTGAGACAGGAGGCATTTGAGATAACACTGTTCTTTGAAACTAGGTCACTACTTTCCATGTTTGTCTGTATATTAAGCAAAGGAGAGTGGAAACAACTCTCTCTAAGCAATTCTTTCTTGCTGTCCAGGTAGAAAAACTGAAACCAACATGTACAGTCTGCACTATTTTTTTACAGTATGTGGCACGTTAAATGTCCACTGGTCATTAATTATATGGCTAAACAGAGTGGATATTTTTCCTTCTGGACAGAAAAATATCTTTAGTTCCATAAGTTTCCTCTTCAGGTAAGACATGACAGATTTTAAATACAATAACTTACACCCAGTCTTCTTATGAGGTAGGTATTCTCATTCATGATAGGCATTCACACTCCTTTTGAGGAGTGAGAGTCCCTCTAGATCTTGAAGGCAAGAAGGCTGCAGATGGTTGCAGGTGATTTCCAGGAGCATGCTGCTAGTGGGGGAATCATTCCTTGGGCCTAGTGCTTGTTTCTTTTTGAGGAGGCTCTCCCAACTTTGAACATGGCACCACTTTTCTCCCTTACCACAGGCCATTCTCTGTGACAAAGACCATCTGCTCCAAGACAAAGATACCTTCCAATACATGAAACTTGGGAACTGATCCCAAGAATGTCTTAACATCAAAATTTCCTTCTGACTTGCTACCTTGGAAAAATTTTTATGTTCCTTTCAGCTAATGACACCTTAAGCTGGTACAATGTAGGCAGCGTGGGCAGCAAGCTGGAGGAGCTGGAAGCCATTGTGCAGTGGGAATGCTGTGACACAGTCACCATCAATGAAACATGCTGGGACAACTTGCACAGCTGGAGTGCTGTGATAGATGGCTGTAAAGTTTTCAAAAGGGATGAGTGAGGAAGGAGAGGTGCGGAGGTAGCCATGTAGGTTAGGAAGAGTTTTGGTTGTCTCAAGCTCAATGATTATGACAATGGGGTTGAGTGTTTCTGGGCAAGAATCGGAGAGAATGATAACAAGGCAGATATCCTGGTAGGAATCTGTTATAGACCACCAAACAGAAGGGAGTGGCAGATCAAGTATTCTATAAGCAGTCTCACAATTTCTTGCCCTTCCTCTCTAGGGGATCTTCAGCTTTCCAGATGCCTACTGTCAATACAATACAACAGAGAGGGAAAACAATCCAGGAAGTTCCTGGAGTATGTGTAAGACTATTTTCTGACACAGCAAGTCAGTGAAGAGAAGGCACCTGTTGGACCTGTTGTTTGTGAACAGAAAAGAACTAGAGGTCTGAGGCAATCTTGGGTACAGTGATTATGAAATGATAGAATTTTCAATTCTCAGAGAAAAAAATGGAGGGGGTCAGCATAACTACCATCTTAGATTTAGGAAGATCTGTCAAAGGGCCTGGTTGTCAAAGTCCCTTAGGAGGCAGTCCTGAATGGCAAAGAAGTCCAGGTTTTTAAAGAAGAAAATCTTCAGCTGCTCTCATGTGCCAAAAGACAAGCTGATGTGGAAGAAGGCTATCTTAGCTGAACAGAGAGCTTTGGCTGGAATTCTGGGTAAAAAAGAGAATATATTACCTTTGGAGGAAGGGGAAGGCAACTTAGGAGAACTAGAAGGATGTTGTGAGGTTATGTAGGGAAAGAAATAGAAGGGACAAAGCCCAGAAATTAATCTGTCTACTGCTGCGAAAGACAACATAAATGTTTTTATGAATACACCAAACGTTTTCATAAATACATAGAGAAGTGTTGGACAATGTTCTCAAGTACATGGTGTAGCTCTTGGGATGTCCTGTGCAAGACTAAAAGTCCCTTCTGACTCAGCATATTCTGTGATTAGGTGACCACAAAAAAAAGGAAGGCTAAGGAGGACCTCATTACCTCAAATATGTGGGGAGATGCAGCATGACAAAGGATGAAGAAAAGGCAGATGTGCTTAGTGCCATCTTTGCCTCTGTTTTTAAAACAAGACAGGTTGTTCTTTGAGTCCCCAGCCTCATGAGCTGGAAGACAGGGATGGGGATCAGAATGAAGCCTGCATATTAAAGGGGCCATGACCACTGACCTGTCATATCATACCCAAGTCCATGGGGCTGGATGGGATTCACTGAAAATTACTGAGGGAGCTGTCAGCAAAGCTCACCAAGCCACTTTCCGTCATGTACCAGCACTCCAGGATAACTAATGAAGTGACAGATGACAGAAGGTTGGCAAATATTATGCCAATCTATATGAAAGGTTGGAAGGAACATTCAGGGAGCCATAGACCTGTCAGTTTGGCCTCGGTGCCAGAGAGGGTTGTGAAGAACATGCCTTCACTTGGCGTGTATGGGGCTACTGGGGAACAGGCACAGCCAGTTTGGGTTTAGGAAAGGCTGGTCCTGATTAACTAACTTGATTTTCTTTTGTGGCAGGGTGACCCTGCCTAATGGATAAGGAAAAGACTGTGGATGTCTATCTGGACTTCAGTAAAGCCTTTGACACTGTTCCCCACAGCATTCTCCTCGAGAAACTGACTGCTCATGGCTTGGACAGGGGCACTCTGCCCTGGTTAAAAACTGGCTGGATGGCCAGAGAGTGAAGGTGAATGGAACTATGTCCAGCTGGAGGCTGGTCAGAAGTGGTGTTCCCCGTGGCTCAGTGTGGGGGCCAGTCCTGCTAAACAAGTGGTTTGAGTGCTCCCTCAGTCAGTTCAGAGATGACACTAAGTTGGATGGGAGTGCTGACTTGCTGGAGGGTAGGAAGGCTCTGCAGAGGGATCTGCACAGGATGGATTGATAGGCCAAGGCCAGATTCAACAAGGTGAGGTGCTGGGTCCTTGGGCCACAACAACTTCATGCAGGAGTTGGAGCAGAGTGGCTGGAGAGCTGCAAGGAGGAAAGGACCAGGGCGTGCTGGTCATCAGCAGCTGAACATAAGCCAGTGTGTGTGCAGGTGGCCAAAAAGGCCACTGGCTGGTGGTGTAGCCATGAGTACCAGGGCAGAGATTGTCCCCCTGTACCAGGCAAAGGTGATACAGGGGGACAATGTGTGCTGTGTCCAGTTTTGAGTGCTGTGTCCAGTTTTGGGTTCCTCACTACAAGACAGACCTTGACTCTGGAGAATGTCCACATTCTGGAGTAAGTCCAGAGAAGGGCAATGGTGTTGTTGAAGGATCTGGAGCACAAGCTCATTTAGGAAAAGCTGAAGAAGATGGGGGTGTTTGTCTTGGTGAAAAGGAGGCTCATGGGAGACTTTATGTCTCTCTACAACTATCTGAAATGAGATTGTAAACAGATGAGGGTTGGTCTCTTCTCCTGGGTAACAAGTAATAGGATGAAAGGAAATGGTCTCCATTTGCACCAGGGGACTTTTAGATTGGATTTTAGGAAAAACTTCTTCACTGAAAGGGTAGTCAGGCATTGGATTAGGCTGGCCAGGGAAGTGGTGGAATCACCATCCATGAAAGCACTCAAAAGGCATGTGGATGTGGCACTTTAAGACATGGTTTAGTGCTTGGACTCAATTATTTTAAAGAATCTTTTCCAACCTAAACAATTCTATGATTCTATAAAAACACTCACTACCAAAAGAAAAAAAAAAAAAAACCCCAAAAAACCATCATAGGTATGACACTCTGTTTGGTAAATGGATCTAGTGATGTTCTCTCATATACTTCACTGGTCCCCAAGTATCCTTTGACTTCTGCCAGGAGTCCAAATAGCTCACATAATTTCTTAAGGTAGGTGGAAATCCTGCTCATAAGTCAGGAGTCAGGAACTGTTTCTTGTTCCAAATGTGCCATAGACTCATTCTAGATTTGATGGAACAAGCAGCTCTTCAAGAAGATAAAGTTAATTTAAGTTGGCAGGAAGATGACATAACTGACATAACTTTGACATAACTTCAAGATCCAAAATGGACAGGTTTGAATTATCATCTATTTCTTTTTATTTTAAGGGAAAAACCTAAATAGTTTATCACATGGATTCCTGTGGTAAGGCTACATGTTACATTTTCTGAGTAATGTGATTAATACCAGATTGGTGGAAATCCAATTGTTGAATTAATTTATGTTACTCTGTGGTTTTTAAAATGGACTGTGACTCAGTCACAGTCATAGCTAAACACAAATTCAAAGAGAATTCCACAAAAACACACTTATTGCAACCTTGGAAATAGAGCACAAAACCTGAAAATAAAAGAAAGGTGAGAGCCAAGATAAAGAAATAACAGGGCAGAGGCAGTTCTGCTGTGGTTTGAAAATAACTCTACTAGTGCAATGATCCTGCTAACTTTTCCCCAAATTCCTGATGAGCAGTTCAGATTGAACAAGTATAATTCTATTGGGCAGATGTACATGGGGAAAAAGAAAACATGTTACACGTATTTTTATATGGATTGTGAAAGTTAGTGGTAGATACAAATAGCAACATAGTGCCCATATTTGACAGTTTTGTTAGGAAATTACATACCACCACACTGCATGTCATTATGGTTTTAAATCCCTTGAGAGAAATGGCAGAGAACATTTTATAGTCTCTTGAGAGATTGGTTTTGCTCCAGATGACATCAGTTCATTTTACACCTTATAAATCAGTCTAAACAGAATATGATTTCCCCTATGCAATACGTTTGCTCTAGAAAACTGGTTAAGGGGAAACAGATCAATGAACTCTTCCTTAAGGTCTGTGTGTCCTTCTCTCTCTTCCCAATTCTTCCCCTCCTCCCCAAATTATGCCCTTGGAACAAGTAGTGACTCTGCAAATCATTTTCCTGTCTTTTCCTTGTCCATGTGGCTGCTTTGCTCATGGCTACAAGTGATCCCATTGTGGCTTAATGAAAGGGGAGAGTATAGATAGATACATTTGGAACTATACCCTAAACTAAGATACCATCTCTCAATCTCTCAATTCTGTGCCTAAAAATTGATTCAGTTTGTTTAATTTGAAATTATTGTGTCTTCCACTGTATTTGCCTTGCTTACAATCATTATCTATCTGGGAGGAGATATTAACCCTCTGCTTTATTAGATGTTGTTACTACAAAGAAGCCAATCTCAGGGAAATGAACACTGTGTTCCCATATGATTTTTGCATAAGGATACTTCTTTCCCTTCTAAGCTCCTATGGCTTGGCCATTGTCTTATTGGAGTTGTTTTAATTCCAAAGATTACACTGTGCACCTCCTGCCTTTTATAAACTTGAAAATTCAGAAAATAAAATAAGATCTATGCACAGCATCTTGTTGTTTGCCTTCATTGCACTGAGTTAGACAACAAGCTAGGAATCCACCCACTAAGGACACTCTATATTTGACAATGTGTCTATTTCTCCACATCTGAAGATTTCACTGAGGAAAAAAACCACAATAGGTGTCCTTTCATATTGTACTGTATACTTACAACTGCTTCTACAACAAAGGCCAATTAAAAGGAAATATTAATAGAATTATTAGCATGTGGCTTAGGAGAGACAAAGGAAGAGCCATTAAATATTATGACTTTTAATATATGAAAGTACGCGAAAGACCATGAACATCTGAGGCTTTATTGGGTGAGTTAAGAGATAGAAGTTTGGAATATGGCAGACCAAAGCTGGAGCACAAGGCTGGGCAAGTTAGCCAGCTGTAGCAGGACCACCCCTCTCTTGTCTACCTCTATTTCTCTGCTACGAGAAGGGACACACAATGCTGATTTTCCCCTTGCTTGGTATTTGCAAATCCTTCATGCAAAGTTCCACAGTGAAAATTTATATAACTTCTGAAACACAGACTAGGAGTACAATAGATCAGAGCACTGTAAAACAACAGGCAGAAAATTGAGATCTTCTTTCCCAAACTAAGGTCCCACATTTCAATATAAAAATTGCTATGGGATTCCTGTCCAAATGGGAACTTAAAATTGGATAACTTAAGTAAACCACAAGGTATTCAGCACCTTCAGTGCTTTAAAAGAGTGAGGAACAGTCAGTCCTGCGAAAAGTCAGAGCTGTGGTTCCAGAAAGTCTACATATTTCAGTTACAAGACCACTAAACAGTTCCTCCTGGCTTAAAATTAACTTCTGCATATGGCAAAGTGCCATTCAATCCCACTGCATCATTAAAGCAAAAAAAAAAAAAAAAAAAAAAAAGAGAGAACAGAAAAAGAAAGATACATTTTTGAATTCTTTTCAAGACTATTTTCATTATCCTTTTAAAGACCTTCTATAAGAGCACAATTGAACTTTGTCTATATCCATCCCATCCTCTGGTAGAATACAGATTTAACTCACTTTAGGGCAAAAAACCAAAAGAGATGGACTAAAGAAACATAGACCAATCCTTTCTGAATAAATATTCAAATATCCTTAAATACACATTTGCACCAAATGCATTACAGTTGCTACAGCTCTTTTGAGTTGGCATGGCAGGATGGGGTGATGAGGGGAGAGCAGTGGATGTTGTCTACCTCAGCTTCAGCTGAGGTAGACATTGTGTCCCACAGCATCGTTGTAGTTAATGTGGGAAATGTGGGTTAAATGACTGGACAGTGAGATGGATCAAGAACTAGGTGAATGTCAGAGCTTAGAGGATCATGACGAGCAGAGCAGAATCCAAGCAGAGGCCTGTAGTCAGTGGCATTCCTTAGGGATCAATACTGGGTTTTACTCAGTCTTACTCACAGTCTTACAAACAGTCTTACTCAGCCTGTTTGTCCATGACCTGGATGAAGGGGTCGAATGCACCCACAGCAAGTTTGGTGATGATACAAAACACCTGAAGGCTGTGCTAACCTTCAGTGCATGAGCTGGAGATGAGCTGGAGAGATGGGCAGAGAGAACCCTAACAAGGTTCAAGGAAGGCAAGTGTAGAGTTCTGCACGTGGGGAGGAAGAGCCCCAAGAACCCACACAGGCTGGGGGCTGACCTGCTAGAGAGCACACACTTCTTGCATACAAGTGCAAGACTTGTATGTCTGCGTGCATACAAGTGTGCGTGTGCTATACCAAATGTGGGAGAAATGCTGCTGTCCTAGATTTTTAACTGCTTAAATTAACTTAAGTTACAAGTTAAGTTAAATGCTGTTGAATTGAAGTACTAGTTTCAATTGAATTGAAGTTCTAAATGCTATTAAATTAAGTGCTGTTTGGCCTTTGGGCTGTATTCCCCTTTTTCCTTCCCCTTTCTATCCTCAGTGTGCCTTGACCATCTGGTAAGTAGTAGAGAGGGCCTATAGAATCTATTATATTAAACCTGTTTTTACTGATACTTTTGCCACTGATTCTTTAACCAATTTTAAAACACTCATTCATGACATGGGTGCAAGTGCAAACCAATAACAGATGAACGGATGTTTGAGAAATCACAACTTTTTTACCATTCTTACTTAGTATCAGAAAAGGTATTAGGATAAAAAGTTGTGTAATAGTGCACTTGACAGCACCTTGTCAAGTTAGCTTCATTATTTATTGTTTCTAATCTCTCTTTCCTGTGTTTCTTCAGTGAGCGTCTGAACACAGAATTATACAGGGTAGAAGAAGCCTCCAGAGCCCACAAGTCCAACCTCCCGTGTCAAGCAAGTCCACGTGGAGCAGGTTGAATTCTTAGTGTTCATTCTCCTGATTATCCATTTTAAATATTCTTTTGATGCAGCAAAGTGTGAAAGAAAACACCTTAAAATAGGTCCAAGTTGTAATTCTACAGAATTGGCGGCACATCTAAGCAGCACATCCAATATCTGTATCAACTGTAACTTTGTGAAATAATAAGAAATTGTTTAGACTTCCAGCTGCTCTTGCTCATTTTGCCTGAACAAACTTTATAAAATTCTGCTCTCAGGGGAGATTTCCTAGAACAAAAAGATTTGTTGAGTTTTTTTCAGTGTGGAGCAAAACACTCATTTTTCTTTTCTAGTCAAGTAAATTTCTTGCAAGAATATTGCATTTTTTTTGTGTGTGTTTTATAAAAGCACAGAAAACCAGATGAATAGTTGAATACTACTGTATTTCATCCCAAAACAATAGCTTGAAAAACGTAATGGCCATTCATAACAGTGACTGTGGGTCCACCTTCTGGTATAAGTTTGTCTCAGTTTAAGACAATTTAAAAAGTGTACAATCTGAAAAGAATTGCTTCACCTTATAGTTTTAACCAGTCTATTTCCACCATAAGGAGAAATGAATATGAGTTTTCCTAACACGCAAAACAGCGACAGGCAAAAAATAACAGTGAATCACCATTAGATACAAAATTGCTAAATGTCATTGGCCCTCCCGGAAAAAAGAGAAACTTTAAAATGGTGGAGTGACCGCCCCTCCAGGACGGCGGCCTCCCCAGCTGGCAATGCGGTTTGAAAGACGAAGGGAAGCTGGTGGCAAACCTGTCCTGGGAAGGCAGGAGCTTACAAAGCAGATCTGGTGGGCACTGCTGGTGTGCCTCTGGCCCCGCAGAGTCAGGCTCTGGCTCGCTGGGTGCTGGGGCTGCTGTCCCACCCTGGGCTCCGCTGGCATTGGCGCTGCGGCTCCTGAGCCATCGCTGTGTGGGGAGGGAGCAGCAGGGAACAGCCAGGCTCTCGGCACCGACGTGTGGGTGACCCGACCCAGACTGGCTCAAGCTTTGCACGGTTGACGGGTGTTGTGAAATTCACGACGGGTGTTGTGAAGTTCACTCTGAAACGGGTTCTTATTGTAAAATGCAGCTTTTTGGGTTGCTACTGTTGTGAGCCCAGAAAAACCCACCTGAAACAACATCTACCTTGAGCAAAGGCCACGAGGATAAAGAGCTCTTGGCTTGGGTGCTCCAACATTTTAAAGGGATTGGCACCACCCACACTTGCCACGCAGTTCTGCTTCTGGCTGTGGCGCTGGGCCTTAAATTGTCAGTAACTATTTTGGGCACAGATAGGTATGGAATCCAATAACATTTTGGATTTCCCAGGACAGAGTATAGCACAAATATGTTTTAAGTCTCAGGCAGGAATTCTCTGCTTTCAAACTCCAGTTAGAATATGGCCATGTCTCTCACAGGGTTTATTTTTCTGCTAAAGTTGCTTCTTAAGGCCAAGTCTATTTAATCAGAAATTATCTTTTCAGATGTTCTGGCTGCAATGGTGACCATATTGAAGTTGACCCTACTGACTAAATTCCCTTCAGTTAATAGAGGCAAGATTTCAGCATATATGTTTATAAAACATTTCTTCACAGTACTCTCAAAAATTTCCAACCTTTTCCCTTCCTATCTCTTCAGGTTACCATAATTTATTACCATTCATTACCTTCATGACACATATTATAAACCTTTGCAGCTACATTCTGAAGAAGTCTTCAAAAAAATTTTAATACTTTTCGTTGGCTTCCTAGGAAAACAAGGCTTATGCAGTTATGCTGCCTGTTCCTCTGTTCGCTCATCCCATTGTCTTTGATCCTGTTTTTCAATTTCAGCGAAACCTGGTGGAAAATAGAGGTCTCACAGACATTAGATCCATTTGTGAAAAATGCCAATCACTTGTTTTTAAAATTTTAAAAGTTTAATAGTAATAAAATGGTTATAAAAAATAGTAATACAATTAGAGTAATAATAATTTGGACAATTTGAATTAGGACGATATGAGACAAATATGATAGAAATAAAGCATTACGGACATCTGGGTACCTTTTTCTGGGCAGCATAAGCCTGAAAAAGGACCCTCGTTAACATAGGATTAACCCTTAAAAGCAATAGCCTGTTGCATATTCATACATGCAACATTCATACATTCATACTTCATACATGATGCATAAATTCCATTCAAACACAGGATTCTGTCAACTTCTTCCTCATAAGCCTAAGTGTCATCCTGTCTGTGCTTGGTGGGAAGAAGTTTGTTTCTCTTGGTAATGGATCAATAAATTCCCTTTCTCTGAAAGATTTAGGTATCTGTGACTGCTATCTCACTGCGAGTCCTTTCTTTAGAGAAAAAAAGTATCCTACATAACATAGTTTCTATTTTAACCTTTTGTTATAACCTAAAGTTACTAGTAGTGTTACTACACTACTTAAGAGAATTATTACAGCATTACTTTCTAACACAACACCTATAATATTCATTTTAATAGTTGCAAAAAGCCAATAATAAAATACACATTTTTCACACATTCAAGTGAAGTAGAAACACTCAATTCAACGCTTGAAAGTTAATGGGTCTGTTCATGTAGCTTGAGAACCTTGTACTTGGCCTGAAACAAGGCACGGTGTGCTCTGTGTCTTATGCAGGGGAGTTCAATGGCGTGGGACGGGGTGGGACTCTGGGAGCATTACCTGGGCACAGGTTGTTTGGGGAGGGCAGGAACTGTAGATTCCATGGCCTCCAGAACAACTCGCTGTTGCTGCAAGGGTGGCAGCTTGCTTTGACAAGGCTACAAACAAGGCCTACAAACAAGGATGGTGACGACAGGTATTTTAGGGCTGACGGTGCACTCCCACACGGGAACAAATGTCCCTGTGGTTCCTGAGGGGCTGAACAGCGAGGGCTCAGGATGAGCCTCAAGGATGAGCACTGGTCCCCGCTGCCTGCTGTGGGCACCAGGGCGGCTCGGAGCCGTCCCCGCCGGGGTTCAGTCGCAGCCCTCGCCCGGCGAGGCTCGGCACCTTCACCCAGGCTACCGGCGACGAGGCGAGGTTAAGGCTGGACCTGAGGAGGAATTTCTTCACAGAAATTGTGATTAAACATCAGAATGGATTACCCGGGGAGGTGGTAGAGTCACCGTCCCTGGGGTGTTTAAGGAAAAAGTGTACGTGACACTCCAGCGCTGTAATCTAGCTGACATACTGGTGCCCGATGATGGGCTGGAGCAGGACGATCCCGGATGTCTTTCTCCACCAAGCTCATCCCGTGATTCTCTGGGTCCGCGCTGCCCTCGCTGAGAGCGGCGCGGCAGCGCTTGGCCTCGCCAGGCCGCCGTAGGGGGTGGGCCCGTGCCACAACCATGGCGGCGCCCGTCGTGCCGGAGAGCGACAGGTACCGGCGCTCCGGCGGCGCGGCTCCCGCCGGGCCGGGCCGGGCTGGGCCGACCCGAGCTGGGCCGTGCGGGGCGGGGCGGGGCGGGGCGGAGCAGAGCAGGTACCCCCAAGATGCCGGGGCGCAGCGGGGCCAGGGCCCCTCTGACACCCCTCCCTCCCTCCTTCCAGCATCCGCCGGGCCGTGTCGCTGCTCAACGCCGTGGACCCGGGCCGGTTTCCGCGGCTCCTCTGCCGCCTTCTCCAGAAGCTGCACCTGAAGGTTGGCGGGGAGCCGGCTGGGGGTCGTGCGGCGCTGGGCGGGGCGGGGCGGGAGTGGGGGCTCGGCGGTGCTGGGAGGACGCGGGGCCGGGCCTGGCCGGAGGTTGGGAAGCGCGCCTGCGGAGCCTGAGCGCAACCTCCGCCCCTCCCCGCTCCGCTCCTTCCGAAGGATTTTAGATCTTGATTTCATTCATCACTAGTTCTTCAGAACTGTATCGGGAGGATGAAGTAAAAGCCGGTAACAAATGGCCTGAGAAGGTGAATGGCATGCAAACGAGTGATACTTGTAGCCCGCCTCCCCCAGGTGCTGCTGCCTCCGAGGGCGCTGTCTGAGGACCCCCGAGTTGCTTGGCCTTTTGCAGAAACTCCTCCTCTGCCCTCACGAATGTTGTCCACAGAAATCGGATTTGATACCCGGTTTGCAAAAAGCCAGTGATTACACGCTCGAGCGAGACATTGATTATTTATTTCAGAGTTGTGCAGGCTCGATTTTCAGTGGCATTCCCCAAGGCAAGCACCCCAAGCATCCAAACTTTTTACCATTTATACATCTTAGCAAACAAAGGCTTTAGTTTTCATTGGCAATAAGTTACATAGTTCTTGTTGGTTAATATTCTGTCTTCTACTGGTTAATGATTGTCTCACTTCCCAAGAAGTAGTCTGCCTACTCTTTCTTTTTTTTCTCTTTGAGTCACTGGGCTTCTTGGGTTTGTGGTCTGTGAGCCAGTGGTTGCAGATTCCTCCCAGGAATTACCTTTCACCCAGTCAGAGCTAACTTCAGCACAGTTGCTGAATTGGCATTATCAGTTTCTCCCTTGGGAGTTCTGCCGAATGTCCTTGAGGCCCATAAATTCTGCATTATTTGTGTTCACTGTTGGTGGTACATCCTTCTTCCCAGGTTTTGTTACCCTTCCCCTTGGTCTGAGGTCACTGATGCATGTCAGGCCCTAAACCTTAGCAAGGCAATTCTTCCATCAAGTATTTTGTCTTTCTGAATCTTGCACACCACTCAGAGCTTGTTAGCTGCTCTGTGTTTCATGGGTTAATTCATCTTTCTTCTTGATTAGACTTAAAAGTATGCAAAGATTAACCATCAAAGAACATCCTTTCTTAAGAAAATGTTACATGTTCTGTGTTTTACAACACAAAGGAAGAACCAAATGGGTGTGCATTTGTGGATGTCCAACAACTAAAAACACTCTGGAATTGAGGATAAAAATTAAATCCAGAGCTTTTAGTGAATATTTCTGTCATCTTTGCATAAGACGATTATTGATTGCGAAATCAAAAGAAATAAAATAAAAACAGAGAAAGAAAGTTTTTCACAGTGGTCAAATGTCAAATGCAGGCTAACTCTGAACTTTGTACTAAATATTGCTGGGGAAACTGAAAAATGAATCTTACACCAGAAGTTATTTTGTTAGTTTCATTGTCTTACGGTGTCAGATTTTATTTATTCCATTGCTATGTGTTTAGAAAAAGTATAAAAAGAAACACAGAATTTGTTTTCTATACACATATGCATATAGGCTGAATGGTAAAATATTACAGGAGCAGCATGGAAAAAAATGCAAATATATTAAAGATTGTAAGTGTGGGACTGTAAGGACTAATTTGATTCAGCTGCTGGTTTGTTTGTTTGTTTGTTTTTCGTTAACATCACTAGCTTGGATGCCACTGTTATTGCAGAGAGTTTTCTCTGTTTTGCATGGATATTAACTGCTAGGTAACAGGAATGCATCACCAGCTTTTTGTTTGTTTGTTTTGTTCTTTTTCACTACTCCATAGCATTTTAGTAGCTCTTCACAGGTTTAATTGTCATTTACATGAGCTGAAGTGGTTATTGTAATTCAGCCCACTCAATCTCATGAGTAGTTTTACTTTCTAAAGTACCTAAGTAACTAGTTAAATTGCTGGAAGCTTGAAATGAACTTCATTGCCTTAGCAAAGCAGACACTGGGAACTCTGTGTTTCCTTTTAACAACTAATGATTCAAATAATGTTTCCATTTTGATACTCTTGTTATAAACGTTGTGATCATTGAAAGTTTTGTGTAATTGCCTCATTTTTTTATTTGGACAGCTAAATTGTTTTGCTTGTCTAGCTTTGCAATTTTGGATTGCTAAGTGGTCTAAATGTCGTGTTTGTTAGTAATTGGGTTTTAAAAGAAGGCAATATCTGGATTTTAAATTACTATTTAATTTGCTGTAGTATAGTAAATACAAATGCTGTATTTTAAAAGTACAGCAGATTCTCAATTGTCTTCAGTAACTCAGTAGGCTATAGATTCAAATTTGACTTTCAAAATAAATATGCATTAGGCCTTTATTTCCTTTGCAACAGCATGGGTGATTTTTAGAAGGGTATCCAGAATGGAAGACGCATACATAACTAACTTAACTATAGTTTTGCCTTCTGTTTTCTGGGGTGTGATTTAACTAATGCAGTTTGTATTTTCCTTATTTTTATTTATAAAAGTTTGTTGGAGATGATCTGATAATTGAAAGAATAATATTTCTGTAGTGTCTATGAGGTACAAAGAGAAAGCTTTTTCTTCTGATGTATGTCAGATAATCCTGTGGTACTCTGTAGGCCTTTAGTTTTTGTTTTCAGTGAGAGGAATTGAAACTGCTTTGTGGTTTCTGTTTAGAAACAACTGGATAGCTGCTGTGTTTATAAAGATGAGGGGAAAGTTTTGATTTTGATAAATATGGTCCTTAAATAAATTGGTCCTTTGATAAATTGGTCCTTAAATGAAATGTCAGGACTAACCATTTTTGTGCTTCAGGCTGAAAGTACCTTCAGTGAAGAGGAGGAAGAAAAACTTCAAATAGCTTTTTCATTGGAAAAACAGGATCTTCATCTGGTTCTTGAAACTATATCATTCATTTTGGAGCAGGTATTTTGTTTTCACTATTAGGCATTAATAAATGTATTTTTTAAATCCAGCTATAGATTTCAAAGATAGGATGGTGAAGTTAAGAAGGAATTAGTGAAAATATATCTGTAGTATATTTTGTATGTTTTGGGGTTATGATTTAACTGCTTTTTGTTTCAGGCCTTTCTGATTTGGATGGGACTAAGTTCCTTTGTACAGTGGTTTTTCAGCTAATGTAAAGATAAATAATATAAGTGAGGTCTGCAGAACTCCAAGGGAACTCTTGAAAATTATGAGATATAGTATTCTCTCTTATTCATCGCATTGAGCCAGCCATGCATTTTTAAATTCTTGTGAGGAAAATCCTAGATAACATTACTGAGCACAGCTTAACTTACTTTAGGAGTCAGTTATAGAAAATTTTCATGCACAGAAGCAGACTGTACTGAGGTGGACAGGCACAACTAATGTAGCTCAAGAATTTGGAGGAGTGGATGACTGCATGGTGTAGCACAGTGCAGTCACCTTGTAAACAGAGAAGGCTTTCTGATTCTGTGGTCTACCTCTGCTAAAGCTGGGAAGCTGTTGTATTACCCAGTAAATATGGTAACTGTTTTAAAAATTGTTAAGCCTATGTTGTTATCTACCCATTTAATGTAAATATAGAAAGTAGAGTCTTGTACAGAGGGCACGCATAATGATGGTCTTTTGGTGGATTTAAATCTGATCCTTTCTTACACATGTCAATTTATGATCAGTTTACTTAATTAACACATTCCACTGTATTAGAAATAAAACAAATAATCCTCCTCATGGCTCCCATCCACCAAAAATCAAAATAAAACCTGAGGTCACCTCCAGACTGGAATTTTTTTAAATTTTCATCTCAGCAAAACAGCAGAATTACCTTGTCCTGATTTCTCAGACTGCTTAATTTTTATTATAATTGCTGAAGATGAGCAGAAAAAGCAGTTAATTCTCTTCATGATTTTTATGCATTAAAAAAAAAAAAGAGGGAAGAATATTAATATCTTCCCAAAAAAAGAGTCCAAGATGGACTACATGTTGGATGAGAATTCTTTGTTTTCCTGCTGATAGTTGTGCTTCTTGGAGCAACTGCTTGTTCTCTCAGATAATAACTGTTTTAACAGCACTTTGGTCTGTGGAGGTATTATAGATAAAAGGACTACCCTACAGTTTTTGCCATGTATGTCACTTCTTTTTTTAACCTGACCTGGTGGTGACACAATCCTGTTTTGAAAGTGAAGAACCATTCCACAAAAAAATTGACCCTAGTAGGGAAGTAATATCTAACCCATTCAGTTTAGGCAAACTTCCTGGTTTTTCAGAATATTGTCTTGTAGTTTAATTGCGCTTGAATAGTGTGAATTTGGAAAAGTTCACCTTTCTTGATGGTCACAATTGGCTTCAAAGCCCATCTGTTTTTCACGGATAGCTGCTTTGTGATTATGTACAGTGGAAATCTGTACATATACTCAGATCTGACTTGTGTCTATATTTTTTTTTGTAGTGTGTCTATCTTGAGAAGAGTAATTTGTTACACTGCATTTTGAGATAGTTACAGTTTTCCATCTAGCAAGTAAGAGGGTTAAGATGAAAAGGATGCAGATAGTTCCCCTAGTGGAGTTGCTAGTAAAAATCTTGTGTGAACATGGTGGACATTTGTGCTAGAACGGATCTGCTACGACCTGTAGAACAGCACTTGGCAACAGCAGTTATTTTTCCTTTAACAGGCAGTCTACCACAATTTGAAGCCTGCTTCACTGCAACAGCAGCTGCAAATCATTCACCTGGATCAAGACAAAGCCGAAGCATTTGCTAGTGCATGGGCAGCTGCAGGTCAAGAGACGATTGAAAAGTTCAGGCAGAGGGTTTTGACCCCTCAGAAGGTAATGTGTGCGGCTTTTCTTCTGAGAGAGAATAAAGTTGTATTAGTTCAGTTTAAAGCAAAGAGTTTTAAACTAAGGTGCAAAGTTTGTGACAAGCCAGGTCACTTACAGGTACTAGATAAATTTGATTGAGACAGTCGAATTTTGTTGTCTTAAAGAGATGTTACATGTTAGCTGAGCTGCTCTAACTGCTGGAACCCAGCTATATATGCAGTATTAGCAACCTGCATAGTGTTTGTGAGCAGACTTTACAACATGCCCAAGGGACAGTGTGTTCAGGAGCATTTGTGGTGATTGAGCTCATCAAGTTGGTCATTCTCTGTGCTTGTATCTGAGCTCCTGCCATCTTTAATTTTGTAAGCTGGTTGCGTAGTGAATTTTGCAAGATACTTATTATAATTTTGTGATGTTATTTATTATGGCATATCATCTTGCTTCCTATGCAAGTGCCTGTTGCACTTAAAACTTGCTGCAAACTTTGAAAGTCTCATTGTATCTTTAGACATAAACATCTATATCTATGACAAGGAATAATAACATCATTTTGTTGATTCATAATAACCTTTCAAATGCATAAGGAATTGTATATAGAAAACACCAGTGTCAGCCAGGATCAAATTTTTAGAAAGAATTGTGAAACATAACTCAGTTATTCTTACTTTATTTTTAGCATTGCTTTATATCATGTTGGGATAACTTTGTTAATTAATGATTTGGTGAGTAAGATAAACACAGAAAACAAATTTTACAAATTCAGTATATATGATACACAGAACTATAGTTATGTAATTTTTACCAGCTTGCTTGCTCCTAAATAAATCTAGAATTTCACTTAGGTGTAAAATTCACATTTTGAGAATTTTGAAAAGATGAGGTGTATCTGTGGAACAGACTGAAGATACTGAATTGCATTGCAGTTGATTTTTTTCAAAGTACTTAAACTTGATCCTTTGTAAAACTGGGTAATTTTAGACACAAAACTTACAGGATTCTGATATGCAAAATTATAATAACTCATGAATCTAACAGAGTAAACAACTGATAGTATAAGTATACAAAAAATAAAAAAAAAGGAATCGGCAAGATATTTTGCGTTTCTGGATTTTTTTTTAAATAATGTTACCAATGGCAAGTGTACAAGTCCCAAAGTTTAAATGGTCAGTGGGACGGTAAGTATAGAGGCAGGGATGACTGTCCATTGAAGGAGGTAAGTAATTTGAAAACTTGCCTCCTTGAAATTGAAGTGAAAAATGAAAGATCATAAGGTAAATTTTTCAACATACAGAATATATGTGCAGGATGGAAGGCAATTCTGAATATGGCCTACCAATCAATGGTCTTTAAAATTTTTCTTCAGGCAGACTATGCATTAATACATGTTTTATTGCTGGCTCCTAGGCCTTTGAGAAACTAATAAAAACACCTTTCATCCTCTTCCATTTCCAGCTTGTACCATTCATACCCAAGGTCCTTCTGTGACCTGGTTTGAGAATGACCTTGCTCTGTTACTTGTCTCAAGTTTTGTCAGCCCTGCAACATACAATGTTTGTGGTGTATGTTACAGTTTTGGAGGTTCTTTCTGACTTCAACACCATCTGCTAGGACAATGGTGTTTTCCTACTATATTACATCCCATATAAAGAAGTTTTAAACTGTCTTTTTAATTGAACTTGCAGGTAAGCAACTGCAAAAATATTGTAGTGACATTTACTTGTTTTTTGGTGTGAAAGCAGGTTTAGAGGTGTGTGCCACTACATATGCTTAAACCATCATTTTATCTCCTACTTTTTTGCTCAGATAACAGGTTGAGTTTTAGTTCAAGTGTAATTTGAGTTAGAACTTGAATTTGCTTTCTCAGTTTGTTTTGAACGTCTCTGAAGTATTGCTCCTGTAGACTTGAAGTTTATGAGAGTTTTTCTTAAAGATTAGGTTCGCAGAACTAATTGCTGAATAAAGAATTAATTCTGCTAGCAAGAAGTAAAATATTTTTTGAAATTGCATTGTAATGGAAGAAAAACTTGGCATGTCCTTATAATCTTCTGAATATCTTACAAGTGCAGTAGGTGACTGCATTGTTTCCTTCAATATTGTGTGTAATTGCATATCTGCATGTATTTTCTATATTACCTTTCTGTACCTTGAAAAATAGTGGGCAAAATATTCTCCTACTTGTACATTACTGTATTAGCCCATTTTCTGTAATGTTCGTCATCATCTCTTTAACTGAAGTTAGAAAAAAGTTCTGATCCTGACAAGTATTTAGAGACGGGTGATTGCTTTTTCGATTACAATAATATACAATCTAAAATTCACAATTTTAGATTACAATGATATACAATTTAGGTATTTATATTGATTTAGAGATTATATTAATTTACTTCTTTGTAGAAAGAGATGTGTAGTCAATTATTAATATCCTCTTCAACATGTAAATACAGGTGTAACATATTAAATAATTGATCCTATATATTTGCCCTCTATATTGGTAATTATATACATGGCCATATATGAATTCTCAATTTACATAGCTTTTCTTCACGTAAGGAATTAAAAAGCTCTCTTGTGGCTTGCTCTCATATGTGAGGTGCCCTTCCCTATCCTTTCCCCACCCTTCTTATCCTTTCATCATCCTCGTGGCCTTTACTCTACTCATTACAGTATCTATATGACTCTTATACTGTGGAGCCCAGTGCTGATTATGCTGCTCCACGTGAGGCCTCACATTGTTGAGTACAGGGGAAGGATCATTTTCCTCAGCCTGTGGGCAGTACTTTTCCTGGAGCAGCCCAGGATGGCTCACGATTGACTTGGTGTCCACCAGGAGGCTCCGGTTCTTTTTCACAAGGCTTTCTTCTGGCCCGACAGCATCCAGCTTGTACTGGTGCTTGTCCCCTCCAGTGCAGGACATTTCACTTCCTCTTGTTGAACTTCATGAGGTTCCTGTCAGACCATATCTCCAGCCTGTCCAAGTCCCTCTGGATAGCAACACAATGCTTTGGTGTACCAACCAGTCCTCTCAGCTCTTCTCAGACCTCACCTGGAAATATTGCATGAAGGGCTGGCTGAGGGCCCCCAGCACGAGACAGACTCAGATCTGTTGAAATGGGTCCATAGGGCCATTGAAGTGATTCAAAGGCAGGAGGACCTTTGCTGTGAAGGCAGACTGAGACAGTAGGAGTTGTCCTGCCTGCAGAAGAGAAGACTCCAGAGAAACATTGTTGTAGCTATTCAGTCCTTAAAGGGGGTTTACAAGAAAGATGGAGAGAGACATTTGACCAGGGCATGTAGTGGCAGAACAAGGGGCAATGGTTTTAAATGGAAGGATTATGGATTTAGACTGGATTTAAGGGAGAAGTTCGTGATGAGGGTGATGAGACACTGGAGAAGGTTGCCCAGAGAGATTGTGGATGCCCTGTCATTGCAAGTGTTCAGAAGATTGGATGGGGCATTGATCAACATGATCTAGTGATCAACATGTTCCCAGCCCGTGGCGGAGAAGTTGGACTAGATGATTTTCAGAGATCTGTTCCAATCCAAACCATTCTATGAGTTTATGAATGCTAGTTGTTGGTTAGTTTTTCTTTTCTCTTTCATGTTCTTTTAAAAATACATACCAGCTTTTTGGTTAGCATTGCATATTTGATATGGACTGTTGCTGACCTGTTTAGGTGGTGTGCAGCACTACATATGAATTCAGAATTTAGTTCACATGTAATTCTTTTGTACTTTTGCTTACCATCTGCTTCCTTCACATTAGTAACTCTGAATTTTCTTTATTAGAAGCTTTAGTGGGTGTGTAAAGGGTTTGCTTGTGTGGATCCAAGTGCAGAATCAGGATCATGGTTAACATTACTGAGGTCTCAATAGCCCTGTTCCAACATACACAGTGTCCCTGCACACGTTCACAAGACAGAGTTTATGAAATAATTAAGATCTGTTTGGAATTTTATATTGTGTTTTACTAAAATCTGTGTGGCAAAATAATTCTAAGTCTTTCCTGACACATGGTACTTAGAGGTTGTCTGTTTCAGCAGTATTGAAATGCTGACAGTACAGTATTTTCTGTCATGTACACAAGAAGGACTGGGCTGTAATCCATTTGTGTTTCAAAACAATAAAAAATGGCAGACAGTTTATTTTTTTTTTTAAATTAGGGATATGGTTTACATGTTAAGAGAACATTGGAACCTGTGTGATTGATTAGCTTATGGTCAAAAACTAGTGGTTAACTGAGTGACCAAGTTTGTTGTTTCATAATAGAGCAAAAAATTTGACATTTTTGAGAGTAGGCCAGTTATTATGGCCTAACCACTAGTTATTATGCGAAATAATTTCATAATTTTTCTTTATTGATGTGCTATTTCTTTATTGATGTGCTATTTCTCTTAAATCAGATTCTTTTCTTGCCTGCAAACTACAAGTTGTTAAAAAGTAGCATTCTGAGTTCTAGGTCTGTTAGTTCTGAGCAAGAGATACCTTCATTAGGATGACAAGTCAAATTGTATTTATTAGAGCAGCAGAACAAGTATTTCCTAGAATACTCATTAGGTGAAGTTTTTTGGGGCATATTAAACACTATTTCTAATAGTTTCAGAAAAAAAACATTCTTTTTGAGCAGAGGTTTTTGAATTTTTTTGTGCAGACTGTTTAGCAGATAGGGATGTTATTGACTTGAGGAATTAAAAAAACTGTGGAATTAAAATAAAGCTGTACTGTTTAATACTGCTTCTCATTTCATCTTTTGATTTTTCTTTGCTGAATTATTGGCAGTCTTCAACTGCACAAAGTTATTAATTATGTATATTCTGCTGTTGCATTAGTTGGTTCTTTGGTCCTTACTCATATGGCAGTGCCTTTATTAGATGATTTCTGCTGATGATAATACAATCCTAGTCTATTAAAATCATGGTATTTGTATATTGTTTTTCTTTGAACGCATTCTTTATCTGTCCTTTAAAATGATAGGCTGGTAATAATAGTTTGATATTAATCTGATCCACTTTATAGGTCTTTTCTTGGTAATGTACAAGTTTAGAAATGAGGGCACACTGATCAGATGAAAATGTATTTTTTCCTCCCTGCAAAGAAGAGCTGTATTTTTGATAGGGTTCACTATGAATTCTCATGGCAGTTTTACATCAGTTTTGTTGCTTTTCTCCACTTCTCCTCCCCCTAATATTCTGTTCTCTGTATGTGTTTTGGTATTCTGCAAAAATCTTTGTTTTAAAGGCAGATCAAGCTGAGTGCTTCATAGCTTTCTAGTTTTGGAAAACTATTCAGGGTATCGTTAAAGTATCTATAAAGAAAAAGATAAAAGTCCTGTGTTGCCAAGCAAGAGGAGTTTTTTATAGCTTTCAGACAGCATTGCTTAATATAATGATGCGTGGGAATGCAACTAGTGAAATTATGTACCTAAAATTCTTGACAGAGCTGTCAGTTCTGTGTCTTGAGTGCCTATTTGAAGCCATATGGGGAAGACTCTGAAAGTAATTTTCTCAGAAACTGGCCTTCTTGCTAATGGGTGTATATGTAATGTTAATGTGCTAAATTTCCTCTGCTAAATGCTGGCACATCTACA
This sequence comes from Melospiza georgiana, assembly GCF_028018845.1. NCBI lineage: Eukaryota > Metazoa > Chordata > Aves > Passeriformes > Passerellidae > Melospiza > Melospiza georgiana. Next base: position 8,357,927 of record NC_080465.1, read on the forward strand.
GAAATACTCTGAAACACATGCATACTGTGGTTATGCCAAAAAAAAAAAAAAAAAGAAGAAGAGAATTGGTGTGCTCTGTATGTATTATGTCGGTTTTTTTCTGATACCAGAAGAATGCAAAATAAGAAGGAATACAGCTCAAATGATAAGAAATAATTTTACAGTTTCTTGTTGGTATCTGATTAACTAATTGTTCTTACAGTGACAAGCTGAGGTCACAAAAACAGTGTTGTATACCTACTGGTGTTGTCACAGTGAATTGTGAATCAGCTTGCATTATGTGATGCCAATGCACTCACAAAGAGACTGCAAATGATGAAATACAAAGTAAAACCACAATTTTATACCTAATGAGATTATTTTAATCACCTGCTACAGCACAAGTGAGTCTTAGTGTTTCACTCACTCAGCTTTGTTAGTAGGAATTTTAATTGTTTACAGTTTTTAGATACTACTTCTTAAGGTTTTTTTAATGAGTTGCTTCCTATCCATGCCCTCTTCTGCCAAGAAAGTGTAAATTATGAAGGTTGGAAGAATGTACGTTTTGAGAATGTTTAGGGAGATCTGTAAATTTTGTTCTGTTCCTACATGCAAAATAGCATTTTAAGAGGTTATAAAATGAGTACCGTCCTTGTCTTGTGGAACTTCCTGTGTAATACAAAACATAATTTTTCATCAATATATAAAAGAGGTTTTGGAACAGGAGTCTGGGTGTGTTTTCAAGGCTTGAAATGACAGGTAACTTATGAGGGTTTTTTAATGATTTCTAAAAATGTTTGCCTTATCTCTAATTAAAAACTATCCAACTTAATCTTTCCTCCATTGGATCTTGTTATATTTTCTGCTAGGTAAAAACACCAGTCAGCCATGACTTAATAGAAATGATCATAGACTGGTGTACATTTTTACTGCAGCTGTGCCCACAAATTTGCCATAGACGGAGCACAACAGCACGTTTGCCTTTTGCACTAAATGCTACGGTTTTTGAAATTGGAATGCAGTTTCTAATGTTTGTCATAGAGTCTCTTTCTGTTTCAAGCTAGCTGTTTATCAGTGAAAGATGAAAACTTGCAGTAACTTCAATTAGGGGAAACTCTTTTAAAGTTGTTGCAGCTTAGCACTAGTTTTACTCTACCAATGTCATGTCATATTATTTCTTTTGTATCCTTCCTTTTGAAGCATATTGGTTCTTTTTTGGAATGTGTCTTTTTTCTGATTTCCTAGGTTAAAGAGGTGAGGGAGATTGAGTTGAATATTGACCAAAGAGGTCTGAAAATACCACTTTTCTTGGTATACATGCTAAGTAATATTTGCTGAAGAAAAAAATAATTTTATCCTTGAAGACAAAAATGGTAAATCAGAAGAAAGAAATCTCCAGCTAGTTTCGGATAAGTAATCTAGCCAAACTTAAATATTTGCTAATAAGGTGGATTTAGGTGCATAATTTCTGCATATTTTCTTTTTAGAGTTAAATCCTGGTCTCTTCTATTTTTAATATGCTCTTAATATCTTCTCTGAGAGGTGAGGTACTAGCTCTTCGTTCTGCTCCTGTTGCTTTTTCTAACATTAATTACAAGCTGAAATGAACAGTTTACAGAGCTAAAAAGCTTACTGCTCTTCATTTTAATTTTTTTTTGCTGTCTTCTGAAGTTACTGATGTTCTTTGGGGGTTCAAGAGCTGCACGGCAAACATTACGTGTTTGTTCACATTAGTGAAGATTCTTCACATTCAGTGCCTCTATCTCACTTGCTTGGTTTTATCAATTGACAGTCTTTGACCTAAATTGTTTTCAGTCTTTTGATCATAACAGTGCCTTCCTTTGAGGCCAAGATGCTTTTCTTCCCCCCTGAGAACTGTGCTTCATTTGATCAATATTTACTTGATTCTGTAAATTCACTCTGTTGGCCTGGCCCAATCCAACTCTTTCCTTGCCTTTATACTACAGCTACTTTTATTTTTGTCTACTTTGCTGATGGTCTCACAATATTGACAAGATTAGGGCAGAATCTGGTTTAACATTGCATTCAGGTATTGTGTCTAGGTAGATAGGATCCATCCAGTGATTCTTACTTCCTTTTGCCTTCAAAAGGACTGAGAAACATTGCAAGAATGTCATTAAAGTTTCAAAGTCCAGTCTTAAAAATGTGGTATGAGTCACTGTAGTTGACTATGCCACTTCTGCTTAACCTGGCTGTGCATATGTGTTATGACTGACTGTAAATAGAGACTTGTAGTTCATAAAAATCTTCAACCTATTGTAGTGAATCTGTTATGTGGCTGAGTAGTTGTACCCATGGTTTTGTTGACAGATACATACCATTTTTATGGGGACTGCTCTTGTGTTTATTTTGAAGTGTAATACTGTCAGCTGAAGATGCTAGTCGCTCATTTTGTAATCCATATATACAGGTAAAATATGAATGTTATAAATTTTAAACCTTTCATGACAGAGAAACTTATCTCTGAAACTTATCACTGAAAGTACAAAATGCCTCAGTAACCTATTTATGAAATGGGGATGCTGAATTTTATTGAATATGTTTGTCCAGTAGAGGGCCAGTTTTTTAATTACTGAATACTTTATTTTCTATTTTCTATTAAAAAATAGAAGTCTTTTTCTATGGCTGTTAAAAATGTGGTAACAGACTTCAGTCAGAAATTTCATGCAACCATAGAAAATCCGGCTGTTTCACTGTAGGCTTGCACCTGTGGAGCAATTGTTACAGAGAGACCTGCTGAAAAGAAGGTGCAGCATCCAGAACCTCTTCAATGATATTCATGCAACCTGAGTTCAACTGATGTCAGCAGCAACAAAGGAGAATAGAAATCAGTGTGTTTGTGCAGTCATTTCCCACACTCACAATGCTCCATTTTCCCGTCAGGAGAAAACTGGTGTTTGATATGGGACTTATCTTTAAGGAAATGCTTTCTTCCTGATTACAGATTATTTCTGTGATGAAGACCCTACCTGTGATGATTGGCAAATTTTGCCTGTCAATCATTGTCTTCTCTTAAAAATTTGCCCCTTTTTTTCTGTTTTAATATTCATTTGTTTTATTGAGTACACTTTTGGCTACATCCTGCTGCTATCTCCTCTGCAGTAATATTTTTCTCTTGAGATGGAGAGAGTTTTTGAAAGAGTGAATAGTCAGGCATGTTTTGTCACCCTTAAATCATTCCTAAATGATTTCTATCACCACAGCAGGCAAAAATTTTCATGTCTTATTTTGATTTTTGATTCTGGAGTGCTGTGTTTGCTGATGAAAAGTGGAATTGGCACCTCCAGCTGCGAATTTTAGAGAGAAGAATTAATGGTTTCCTCTGGTTTTAGGCTGGTGTGATTAGACAGGTATGAAGTTAGAGTAATGCATTGTAGACCAATGGTTTTTTTAAATATATAATACATATTTAGTCCTCTCCCATCATACAAAACTGATACTTAATATATTAAAATGATACATACATGTTGCAATACTTTCTTTAAGTGAAAATTATTAATTTATTTAACTGTTACTTAGTGTATTTTGTCCAGTTGATTATTGAAAGATGAGGGGAAGAGATCCTCAAACTTTAAACATGAGTATTTTGATTTTAATTTTTTACAATTAATTGAGGAATATTTTGTCTTCGTTGCAGGAACTAAGCATGGCAGTTACTCTTTCAAGAATTAAACTGAGTGAAAGGATAGCTTATACTCATTTTCTTCTGGGTTATTTGCTTAGAACAACCAAAAAAATATAAGTGAAAGAACTGCATTAGAAAATTTCTTTCATTGTGGAGTATTTATTTCCTCAAAATATTTTGTTGAGTGGAAAACATTTTAAAATGTTTTGTTGTCAGTGTGATACATACTACTGTAATAATAGGAGAAAAAGATTTTCTGAAGATGTCTTTCATATCCCATTGTCTCTTCACTGTTCATAATAGTTCCAATTAGAATAGTATTGTTGGCTTAAATTTCATAACACCTTTTTCAATTATTGCAGGAAATGTTTCATTTTTCAAGTTGGACTATTCCTCTGAAGTTAGGGGGAAAAATAACTGAAGTGAATGAGTTGATATCTGAGATAAAATGATGAAATTCTAATTTCATTTGTTAAAATGAGATGTAATTTCTCTCTTTTTGTAATTGTTTTTGGGACATTATAGTCCCTTGCTAAGGTACATTGGGCAAAGACATTAAGTTGGTAATTTTCCCCATTACTGCAAGCAGCAAAATTATGTAGTGCACTTTTTCAGTTTGTCAAGTTTCATTTTTAAGGTATAGTTTTTGCTCACACTGGGGCTATTAAAGGATAGTTCCTTTTTTCTTCTACTTCCTCAAGAATAGGCTGAAGGTTGGGTTTTCATCTCGCTTTCATGCAGTCTTTGACAGTGTTAGTTACTTATTCTTAACACTAAAATAGTAGGCGTTTAAACTTTGCAATCTTAATATGTCAATATTTACTTTTAAGTATGAATTAAGGTAGCCTGTTTAGTAGGGAGCCTTGATGTGGTGAAGCTTAACTTACCTCCAGAGTAGCTGCTGTGTGTAAGCTGAAGATACACCACATTTAGTAGAAATAGATGAGGAGAGTGTAACTTTGAAAAATACTGCTGTGCTCTTGTGCATTATTATGGTGTTTTTAATAGAAAGAGCTTCAAGCGTGTCAATTTCTTTCTCAGGCTATGAAAAGCTTAATCTGATGTTCAGTAACACCGAAGTTATTACAAATACCAAATCATCTTGAACTAAATGGTTTCTCAAAATAAGGATTAAATTATTTGTAAATAAATGGGTGAATCTATATACCAGTGGAGCATGACACTAATTTCTGTATTGCTGTAACTGACCTACTTTGTCTGCAGTAGTTCATTAGGCTTGAGCCTAATGGAAGACTCTTTTCTGTGGTACCTGCAAAAAAAATGAGTCAGTAAGAAGTTATTGGCATTCTGTTTCCTTTATGCAGTTTTTAAAAATCTCAGAAAAAATGAAGTCAGTTTCACTACTTTGGCATATCCTCAAATTAATCAGACTGCCCGAGAATGGAAGTAACTATAGATGCACTTAAACTACCCTGAAGTCAGTATTTGAGTATGGATGTAAAGTCAGGAGACCTGGACATTATTTCCTGACTATGCAAGTCTGCAGAAGCATTCTGTGCCATAAAAAGCTGCTGGCAACCAAGAACAGGGGTGTTCATATTAATCAAGTCTTTCAGCCCCACCAATACCAGGAGGGAATGACCCCTCAAGGAGAGCATACAGAAGAGCTGGAGAAGAACTTTTTACACAGACATGTAGTAATAGAATGAAGGGAAGTGGCTAAAAACTGAGGAAAAGGGCAGGTTTAGTTTAGATGTTAGGAAGAAATTCTTTACTGTGAGGGTAGTGAGGCACAGCAACATGTGGCCCAGAGGAGCTGTGGAAGCCCCATCACTGGAAGTGTTTGAGGCCAGGCTGGATTTGGCTCTGCATAGCTGGTCTGGTGGAAGGTGTCCATGTGTGTGGAGGAGAGGGAAGTTGGAACTAGATGATTTTTAAGATTCCTTCCAACACAAATCATTGTATAATTAGAAGCACTTAGCTTTCTGCCAAGATTTGAATTTGCAGAAGGAACGGTAGGATTCATTTTCATTTGTGCTTATATTATTGGCTTATAATTCTGACTGTGGGCTATAAGCTCGGTTTGCTTTAAAATTCTCCTCAGTCATGTTAGAAGGCTTTAGCAGTTCCTTAGCAACTCTGTGGTAATGAAAATCTTTTGCTACCTAAGAAAGCACATGTTGGGCAGTTTTTTGCTTTAAAAAAGTTCAAGCGGACAAACTAAACTGTAGGCCATTGACTGTGGAAGAAATACCGAATTGAAATGATACTGTTGAAAAACTGCATGATACAGCTGGTCTTCAAAGATTACTATTATATGGCAGTGTTACCACTTTTATTGACCAATTACCTTTAGGCTATAAAACATTTGTTGTGGTACTAGTAGTAGGCTTCTACAAAATGGATATGTTAGTTTGCCTATGCTATATGTTCCTTTCCCATCCGGGGCTTTCATAACCTTTTTTCCTTCATAAGCATAAAATCACAGGACACTTGCTGCCAGTTTAGAGTTGCTTCTGCATTCTCTCCCCACCAGGCTTGTTAAGCAGTACAGCTCGGAATTGTGATTTTCTCCCTTTTTGGGTTTTAAGATGAAACACTGGTTTTGAGCATTCTTCTTGGTCTTTGCTAACTGCTAATCAGCATTTATTGCTCTGCCGGGAGAAATGCTCCTGATCATTTACTTGCCAGAAAGGCTAATACTGGATATGACAGGACCTTTATACCATTTTCCTGTAGGCAGGTTGTCTGTAGTGGATTGTTAAGTAACATTTAACCTGTAGCACTGAATTATTGTCCACATATTTTGAATCAAGCATGTTTTCTGAATATAACATTTTTATTCTATTTAGTGAAAGTTAGGTGTTCTGAAAGCAGCAAATCTTGCCAAGAAAAGGGTGAGCAAGAACTTTAGCAAAAAAGTTAGATCTTCATAACAGGTTAAATTTGATCTGTAAAGTAATTGGCTGGTTCATAACATTCTAAATGCCTGGTGGTTATAAAAATCTGAGTGCTGTTGATTTTGTGTGTCCAAGCAGTATTTCTCTAGTGTGGTTCTTGCAGGTTCATTGCTGTGTTGAGCAAGTCATCGTTGCTCTTACTTTCCATGAGTCTGTGCTTAAAGCGCTTTCTAAGGGACAGACAGGTGCCAGATCATGTATGAGAAACAGGGGTTTGCATGGTATTAGGGCATCCTGCTGGCACTGTGGTGAGAAGTAAGCTGCCACATCTGAGTGGCAGAGAGCCATATAAAATACTGGTTTTCTGTAGTTTCTGTAAGGAAATGTTACAGCCCTTCCAGAGTCAGATAATTACCTGTTTCTCTGGGTCTGGATTGAAGGCACTTGAGACAGTAGTTCATGTTCTGATTCAGGTATTTATTATTTCTTATCAGTAAAACAGTCTCACAACCATGATTTCGGCAGTTTTTCATTAGAGGGCACAAAATGGCTAACAGTCTCTTGTTACAAGGTCTTTTAAGACTAAACTATCCAATTAAGAATTGACACCTAGATTATTTTCCCTTTTAACCCAATAACTGATCTCAAAGAGCCCCACTGCTGACTTTTCTGCCAGGCACCCAAACCCAAGAAGAAGGAAGAAGAAGCATGAAGAAGAAACCCTGGACAGCACCCTGTGCCCTCCATCTTGCTTCCATCCACAACATAACTAAAAAATCCCCAAACCTAAATTTCTCACCAAGTGATACACCTACACCACTCTCTATATCTATTTCACACTTTTGTCCATTCTAGTCTATCTTAAAGTCTAGGAAACTTTTTCCATGAATGAGGGTCAAAGTCAGTGCTCCCCTGGGGGTCAGGACACTGCAGAGCAGACAGAGAAATATTCCTGGTGCCCTAGGTTTCCACAGGTAATTTACATGAAAATTGAAGTTTTCTTCTTTAAAATTAAAGCAAACTTCCGGTCTTTATGAGCATGGAGACAGACAGGAGGTGTGATCTCAGTTTATCAGCCAAGACCAATGGAAAAATATCCTCTTTTCCTCCTCTGGTACTGACTGAGTATTTAAGGCCCTTTTTTCTGTTGTCCTTTAAAAATACTGGACCCTGCTCCAGAAGTTTGGCTGAAGTTGGAGGTATTAGGTAAGAAATTTTAGGTGAATACATATTTTCTGAAATTCTGTTCTACTTCATTGTCCCTGTTTCACAATACTTCCCCTTATTTTGTTCCTTCAAATTAGGCCCTTGCCAACCATTTTTTAGTGTCAGTTTCTTGTTCACTTGGGCTCTGTTCTTGCTCTTTCAGGTTGAAGTCCTGCAACATGCTCATTATTGACATTTGTTCTGTTTCTCAAAGTTGTAGTCCTTCGTTTTGAGTCTGACAGCCTCGTTCTTGTATAGTTGAGATGATTAGACTGAAGTTCCTTGCCAAAGAACATTTATTTGATTTGTCGTTGAAGAGTGTAAAATAAATATATCTGCGTAGTTGAGAGAAGTATTTTTGACAACTAATGTAGAAACTTGTCCTATTTGACAGACTTCTTCAATTTTTTCTCAGTTTAAATTTGATTTGTAATAATATTTATGGGGAGCAAAAAGTGGAAGTAAGGAACTGTGGTGAAGATATACTGGGAAGAGACAATGAAGCATGCCAAAACACAATGGGTTGTAAGAGAAATGGTGGATTCTATGGGTGTTAATTTTGACTGTGTGAACCTTGATTTAACTGGATGGTGCTTCAGGTTTATGTCAGCTGTAAAGGCTGCCTTGACATTTAATGCCCTGGGCTTTTTCAAGAGAGTGACTTTCACACAATTGTTTTGCCATAGTTATGTTAGATTGGTGATGTTCTTGTCTTACTGTGTAAAATGCTATGCTATTTAGCATGTCTGCTGGATAGGGCTTGAGTTGTAAAATCCAGTGTTTTACACCGGAAGAAAATTACTGTGGCCATCATGGACAGACCAGGTGATGTTTATGTACCTTTAAAGGCGCTGCTCATCTTCAGTTGAAGGGTCAGATCTTCTTATCATAGGGGAACTAGCTGCTTTCTGGTGTGGGTCTGCCCTGGGACAGCTGTGGGTGGGGGAGTGCAGAGCTGGTTCAGCATGCAATGACACCTTACCTCTTCTACAGCCAGTGCAGAGTGACTGCTGGAAGGGAGAGGTGCTTAAGTTCTCCTGTGTCTGTGAGTCCCTACTGCCATGGTAATCTCTTCAGAAGCCTGAATGAAACAAAATGGACAGAACAACTGAGGATTTACAGGGGTTGTTGAAAGCTTCCTCATATCTTTATTGCCCTGACTTATTTGCCAGAGAGTTCATAAAACAGGTCTGAAACATTTTCATGTGTTCTTACTATTGGTTTGGCTTATTTCTTACATTTATTTCCCTTTCTTTTTTCCAGCTTGCACCTGTTTACTTTTTGTTGTATTTTTTTCCTAAACATATCCTTGAAATTAAATAAGTCCCAGAGAGATCGGTGGGAATTTGCAGCAATAAACAGTATATTTTCAACACTGTTTAGTGTTGCAGTGACAAGGTAGCTTGCATATTTCTAACCTGCTGATAAGAAATTGTGAGAAGGAGGTCTACACTAGCTAAAAACATGGCTTTGTTTTCATGCTAGGCATGGAGAAATACTTCTCCTCTGCCCCAGTAAGTGCTTTTCAGTTAGTATATCACAGATTCTGGCACTGTTCTTCCATCATTCTTTTTTCTATAACAAGTTTTATACCAGAAGTAAAAATAATTTTATAGTCCTTTCATATTTGAAAAAAATTGCCCTAAAGTATGTACCACCTTGTGACTAACAAATACTTTGCCTTGACATAAATGCTATGCAGAAATGTGTCACTACTCTCAAAGGTTAATTAACATTGCAAGATGTCGAATGTCTTCTAAGTAAACGAACACAACCATTGCCAGATACATGTTGCATTTTTCTTTCAAGAAAATGGACCATTTTGATGCCTCAGGCAGCATGCTATTTATTCATTAAAATTTATTCTCATGCAAGTATATCTAAACCAGAAAACAATCATGACTCATACAGGAAAACAATGTAATTTTTAAGGTAAAGCAATATAAAACAAGAGTTACAGCTGCTCCTCAGCTATAAACTCAGGCCAGTCTGCTGCCACATGTAATGTCTTTGTTCTGAGCGCTCTGCAGTATTCTGGGATAGATGTGTATTAGAAGTGAAACAGAAAACACAAACTTAATTTTTTTATTTTTGGTGGTTTGTTCTTCAGTCTACTCAGAGTATACAGTATTTAACAGTATTTAACTTAAAGTCAGACTTCTTTGTATATTGTTTTTGTCTCTGGTGGCATTGTCTTATGATCCTGGGTAAGCTGCTATCCTGTCTAAGGCTTGGTTTCTGTACTAGAGTAATAAACTCTTTAAGTAGCTGATAGAAAGTCCTTTCTAACATAAGGAGCAGAGGGCTTGAACCACAGTGACTGTAGTATGAAGAGCTGCCACATTCCAGAGCTTGATGTCTCTGGTTTTGTTCCTAGTGATTAGCTGTTCTGTCAATAGGTTGTTTATGTTACTAGTTGCCTGCTTTGGCCTCCTTCCACCCCTGTAACCCATAACTTAGGATCTGAGTCCCTTTTCTGTTGACCATTATCAATTTTCTTAACTGAGCTATACATTTTTTTCTTGATAAAAACCGAAAAGTTATTTAGTTTGTTTTTTTATTTTTAAGGTACTATCTTTGTACTCCTGAAAGAGTCAGAGTTAGTTTCTTAAGTTCATTGAAGTTTGTGGAGAGAAAAATGTTTTCTAGTTCTGTCATTCTGGTATAATTTCCTGGAAAATAGAGGCTAGTACAGGGACTTAGCAGAGTTGTCCATTGGTCTGATTGACTTGAGCATTTACACAGAATCCACTCTAGATTGTTCTGTACTTTTGGGTGGGATGGGTTATGCACTATTATTTTCACTATCCAAGATGTAGTCAAATTAGAGAAAATCAAAATCAAAGCAGAATTATGGTTAAAAACTCATCTGCTTTTATAAGTTATGTAACTTTTCTTTAAAACATCTTCTAATTCATGGGCTACGAGCCTACTGTTATTAAAGCTATGCTCAAAATGAAGTGGACTGGACTTGGAACTTCTTCACTGAGTCCCTTTATGTGGTCTGCACGCTTTCATGGATTTTATTTAATGTAAACTTCCTTATTTTAATGACAAATTGAAGTTTGAATGGTTGCATTGCTTGCAGAGCAGCTGCCAGACTTCAGGCTGACCTGCTGACGTTCTTCCTGCTGCCCTGTTCCTATAGCTGTGCACAGAGTCAGTCTGAGGTGGTGTCTTTCCCTTAGCTGTGGTCTTGACTGAACTCCCTAACAATCTTGTACTGGCCTTGGTGGTTAAGATACATCATGATACACAGTTTTCCTTCTGGTATGTGTAGATATGTGGTGGCCAGTGTTTGTTACATAGTTCTGCTATTCATCCTGCATACAGGATATAAATAATATAAATAAATGCAGTATAAAGTACATTAGTTTGTAAGTGTAAATCGTATAGCTGCAAGAAATTTTCGAAGTTCTGTCTGTGAGCTGTGTCCATGGGAGGAGCTTTTACCACCCTTTCCTATCTTTCATCTAGACATTACTAACACTGTAGGATGCAGGGCATGTATTGCTGCTCACAGTACAAGGCCTTTGGCATGGCTTTATTCTGTTAATGATTTTAGCTGAATTTAGCTATTAGATTGGTGAGAGATTAACGAAGATGTGGCACTATTTCACTTTTCCAAATCAGCTACAATATTTACTAGAAGAGGGGAGACCCTAGATTAAAAAGAATTTGTAAATGATCACATTAAATTTGTAAATTTACATGTTATAAAGAATGTGTAAATTATTTTGGCAGATAGTGAGGCTTTGTATTTCCACTTCTTATTATTCACTAAGGCCAGGAAGATCATTTTGTGGAAGCTTTGTGGTTCTGTTGTTGTGTACTTCATTTGTGCATGAGCTGTACTTTAATAATGCTTGAATTTAACTTCATATGAAAAAGGAATTTGAACAGTATTTAAAAAAAATTCTATTAAAAATTCTATTGCTCACATGCTTACCTGGGTTTTGTCCTTTCAGCATTAATGATTCAAAAAGCAAAATTATTTTTGTCGTTAAGATCTGAATATGGTACTACACGCATAAGTAGATCTGTGAATTAAGAAATCACCATTTTTAGGTTGTTTACTATTTACTGAAAGTAAACAACGTAACTTTTTCCTGAAAGTAAAATAAATATGAAATTGAATCTGCAGCTTTGCTGATAAACTTCCACAAGAAGAGGAAGCTACTGGATTTTGGATCTGTAGTTGTGTTCTATGGATTGGGTCCATCAGATCTGAGACACAGGAATTTGCTCTATTTGAGTGGTAGTAGTTTGAATGGTAATTTTGATAAGAAAAAAGTACATCTGTCCTGGAGTCCAAGGTAATTTGATGGAAATTGTATACAAATATTATGCATTGTATACAAATATTTAATGTTTGTAGAATGTGACACTTTGTTCACTGACAGACCACTGGCAGGCCTGAGGATTGACATCAGTGCTTCTGTACCATCTGACTGTCGTCTAAACTTGTGTTTTGTAGCTTGAAACAGTTGGATGGCAGCTTAATCTTCAAATGGCGGAATCCATGCAAGCAAAGCAGAAGTCTCCTCAAGCTGTGCTAGAGCTGGGAGTGAGCAATGAAGATTCAAAGGTAAGAAATATAAGTCAGCAGAGCTGGAATGAGTTGTCATGGTGACCTTATGTTGAAGTTCTATTAAAGGCATCCTTTGGAACTCTTAATTGTTGTTATTCTTGTTATTATTTTCATTTTTGTATTTCATATAAGTTATAATAAACTCTTGGAATTGTGAAATACTGATATAATAGCATAAATATTCAGCAGACTGTGAGCTGTGTTACCAGCCCTCTGGGTATAGGGAATATTGTTATTTTAGGTCTCCAAAATTTTTGTAGATAACTTATTTTTATTACATAGCATGTGACTGTAGTTCTTATGCTTTTAATACATAGTAGGTTGCAGCCTTCTACCATGTGTGTAGTTATGTAAGACATTGCTCATCACTTGCAACTTTTCTGTGCTTTTGATGTATGTATGTGAATGATGACAGTATGTGAGGCCACAGAAACCAGTATTTGGAGGTTTTAAGGTAGAGTCTTAAGTTCAATGATTTTAGTGAGTTAGTGGCATATCAGAATCTAAACTCAGTAGAGAAGATAATTTTTTATTCATAAAATCTGTCTCTGGTTAGCCGGCATGTTTCAAATTAGACACATGATTTGCTTTTAACCTTGTCTTGCTAACAGAAATTGAAATTTATTTCTGTGGTGTCTGTCAGAATGTTTACCTATGTCAGAACGTTTACCTATGAAAAATTCAGTATAAGGAGTTTGAGGGGAAAAATCAGACCTCAGTGCTGCTTTAGCATTGCACTTAATTCAGTAATTTTACTAATGTGAATGGAATTTCTGATTTATGGTGAAATATGGTGAAAGCTTAAGTTTGTGCTTCTCACTAAGACTTGCAGCAGTTGTATTTTTTTCAGCAGTTCATTGCTGCAGATACAGGAACTGGACAAAATTTTATGCCCAAGCTACATTGGTGAGCATTGAATACTGATTCAGTTCTTGTGGCAAAACTATTAAAAATTACAGACAGAAAAATGTCACTTTCATGTCAGATAGAAAGTTCTGTTTCTTGTACAAACAGAATTCATGTACTGGACTTTTTCTACTGTTTCCTCTCTTACTTCTTTTTGTGGATATGTTTGGACACCAAGATCAGAATTACTTTGATATAATTACAAGCCTAGAATAAACTATGGTGGGCATTTAGATGAAACAATGCAACAAGAAAACTGATGCTCTCACAGTACAGACATTAAAATTTAAAAATCTGGGTTGGTGTGAAGATCACTGCAGGATTACTTCCTCGTACATAGATTGACTAATATTTGCTTAGTGCTGGTAATTTTTCTGCTGTATCTTGCCTCTTTGTGGTCTCTTGGTGCATTAAGTATTGTATCTGAAAATTGTAGCTACTGAATACCTCTTCTTTTCCTCTATGAAATTGTGTGTGCCTTTTGTGCAGAAATGTGGTGTAAATTTAAAATGTATATTCTTAATGATTGGATTATTTTTTTATTTTTTTTCATAATTCATGGATGTAATGATTTTTTTTCAGGAAAGACAAAATGCTGTTACAGAGGAGCTTTTATGGTCTGGCTCATTAGGGGGCAGTAGTGCTCTTTGTCGCCCTGGTTCCTTGCCTTTTTTTTTTTTTTTTTTTTTTTTTTTTTTTTTTTTTTTTTTTTTTTATTGAGATAATACTCAGAATCAATTCTGAAGTCAGTCATTGTGGGAAGTGTTTAAGTGTTTACATTTCTAATCTGTATATGACAATAGAAGTTTCTCTTGTGTATAGAAAAAAATAAAGCCTATTAATAAAAAAAAACATACTGAGCAAGGCAGATGAAATGGGCTATTATTTTCACTTTTGCTAACTAAAATTAATTATACCAATACATTTGTGTTCACTATAAATCACAATACTTGAAGAACATTTTAACTGTTCTTATTCACAAGATAACATTTTAAATTAGTATTTAAATTATCTCTTCAGGAAAGGTAATCATAAAACCTGTGGCTATATGGATGTTACTTGTGTGTTGAGAAATAAAAAGAAATCTGGTATATGCTGTATAAATATTTATAGAGTACATTTTGTCAGCTTCAGATGTAATGCAGAATCCCAGAGGAATAAATCCATCATAATGCAAAAGTAGGGTGTTCTTTATCTCTTTCAGGTGGTTCAAGCTGCTAGTGACATTTGCATTTCCCAGGAAATAAACTGTTTGTGACTAGCAAGAGTTGTGATCAGAGCTCATGATTTTTGTTAAACTGTTTTTACTGGGTTTTGTTACAGATTTGCTGTTTGCGTATATTCAGGCATGGAATTATGCTCGTGTTAGCCCCAGTGTGAGCAGGGGGGTGGATAATGTGGGCTGCCAGACACAGGCTTCCAGCCCAAGTTGTCCTGTGATCTAGACTGCTTCAGTTGCTGCTGATGTTTGGTATGAGAAAGAGAGAAAAGGAACTTCCAATTAAAAATCCAATTAACAGTGTTTTATTATAATGATTAATTTTTTCAAATGTATAATTCATCTCAGAATCTGAGAGATGTGAAATGTCAATGAACTAGACACATGAAACAAACTGGTATAATAGGAAACATATTTTTGATTTGCAAGATCTCTTTGCTTCCCTTATGATATTTTGATGAGTTTAGGTGGCATTTGAGAACTAATGTGTAACTTAGCAGCTGTGTATAAGGGTTTTTTTAAATCGTAAATTTGGTTTCAGATTTTTGGACTGTTGCTATCAACACGATAGTATGGAGATTTTGTACAGGGTATTATTATTTTTATGGCTATAGGTTCAATTGACCAGTAGAAGAAGCACAGATTAACAATCCTGACAATTTAGATTGTTGTTAATTTGGATTTTTTGATTTGAAAACAAGGACTAATGTCAAAAACTGCTGTGTTTTTTTTAGTATTTCTTTCCTCCAGTAATCTATTTGGTAACTATTCACATAGACACACACTCTCACATTCCTTCCCACTGTTAATAGCGGTAATTCCTTAGGCTATCTAGTCCAGACTTTTTTAAACAACTGTGATAAATTTCTATAACCGTAGGAGAAGCCACATAAATAAATAAATAAATAATATTGAAGTGTGTAGAATGATTGAAGGGCTTTGGAAATGTCTCACAATTGGTGCTGAATATCTTCACAGAGGAATATGGGAAGTAGGAGTGTGTTCTTAAAGAGATGTTGCTATTACTCATCATTAACAAGATACAGTAAGGCACATTGCTATATAAGGTATTTGTTACTGTGTATTTTCACACATTATCTGTAGTTACCATTTATGCTTGAAAATCGTTAGGATAAATAAATTATTCTTGCCCAGTGTTGTCTCTCGATACTTATCCAATTTTCTTCTGTAAATCCACTCCACAGATTTTATTAGATTCAGTTATCTAATTGCAATTTGTCCTGTGGAAGGCTTTGCTCTTTTCTTGTTTTCCTTCTCCTTATTTAATCTGTGAATTTATTCTTAACCATAAAGAACTTCTTGGGGGAGCTCTATTTTTCAGTATAAATACTATGTAGATATTCCTTGTGAAAAATCAATATTTTGGTTCTTTTGTTCCTTCTTTATAGATGTATATAAAGATTTTTTACAGGATTTTTGCCTGCTAATGCAAGACAAAAAGTAACTGATAATTGTACTGGTTTGTTGAACCTGGTAGTGTAATACTTTTGGTAAAAGACAGATAATATTATCCTGATTTACTTTTATGTCCTTTTAAATAATTTTCCCTAACATCATTATGCTTTAACAGGGGAATGTAACACATGAGAAACTGCACAAATTAAGAGAGATGGGCAATCACTAACCAAATATATTTTAATCAGGACAAACGCCAGATTCTGCACCTGGGCTGGGGCAACCCTGGCTATGTGGACAGACTGGAGATGAGATGCTGAACAGCAGCTCTGTGAAAAGTGATGTGGGGGTTGATGGAAGTTGAATCTGAGCCAGCAGTGTCCTGGTAGCCAGGAGGGCCCAGCGTGTCCTGGAGAGCATCAGGGACAGCACGGCCAGCCGGGCAAGGGAGGGGACTCTCCCAGCCTGCTCTGCACTGGGACAGCCTCACCTGAGTGCTGGAGGCAGTTTTGAGTGCCACCATATAAAATAGATACTAATTTATTAGAGAATGCCCATGGGAGTGCAGCAAAGATGGTAAAGGGTCTGGAGGTGAAGTGATAGGAGCTTCAGATGAGGTTGCTTGCTCTGTTCAGCCTGGAGAAGGAGAGAGTGAGGAGACTTCTCATAGCAGTCCAGAGCTTCGTTGTGAGGGGAGCGGAGGGGCAGACACTGGTGTGTATTCTGTGGTGACAGTGACAGAACCTGAGTGAACATTGTGAGGCTGTGTCAAGGGAGATTTTGGCTGGATATTAGTAAAAGGTTGTTCACCCAGGGGGTGTTTGGGCCCTGGAACAGGCTGCTTAGGGAAGTGGTCACAGCACCAAGCCTGACAGAGCTGAAGAAGCTTTTGGACAATGTTGTCGGGCACATGGTCTGACTCCTGGGGCTCTGAAGGGCCAGGAGTTGGAGTTGGACATTGATAATCCTTGTGGGCCACTTCCAGCTCAGGATATTCTATGATTCTAGGAAAATCAAACAGTAGTCTGATTACATTTGAAACTGAGGTTATACTACATATTCATCATTCCACTGAGTAAGTAGAAATCTAGAAATCTGGAATTATTATCTTTTACTTGTTAAAATAATAGCATATTTGTTGGGCTTTTTTTCTCCTGTTTTTTACAGATTTTCTATCTATTTCTGGGCAGTGAACAAAATTTATACCTTTTTGCTCTGTTTACTTCAATAAGTATACCATTCTACTTTCTGAGTTTGCCATTGTGATTACTTTTCCCATCTGTTACAAAAAAAAACCCAAAGCAAAGTAAATGAGAAATCTTCTATCAGTTACTTAATTCACACTATACGTTCTCTGCAGCCTGCATGGCATGCAGGCAGGACCTGCACATTGATCAATGTGTAAGGAAGTATGGTGGTACTTCCCTGTCCACCTCAGTTTAGCCCTTTGTTTTTCTCTGAAAAGAATTTATGTTTGTGGAGTGGCACAACAGTGGGAGTTGGTGGATGCTAGTAATATGATCCCACTTCTGAGACGTAGGAGGTGGCAGCGTTGAGCATGTTCTGCCTTTATTTGTCATGTCAGTCCTTGCCTTTGGGGATGATGCATTTATGTGGCCTTTTTTTTTGTTTTTTTCAAAATAAGAGGAGTAATTTTTATCTGTAGGGCCTTCAGAAAAGAGGACACATGAAAGTAATAATGCTGAAAGAACTATGATGAGGTCCAAAGATGAAACCATTGTAAATTGCTGCCAACATTCATCAGTTCCCTCTCAACCACTTTCTTTTCTGATGAGAACACCACCCCTTTCCTTCTCAGAGCACAAACAGCCTTGTATGTACACCCTGGAACTGAGCTTAGTTTTCTCATCAAGAGTATTTGTAAGTCTCTAACAACTGGAAAAAGAAAGTAGGACAGGCCTTGGGTGAATGCAAAAATATTTAAGGATTAGATTGAGAGAAAAGGGTTTCTTCATTCCTATTCAGAGGAGTTAACTGGGGACCTGGATAGCCTCAGACAGCACAGTCCTGGTTCAAGGTTTTTCTGTACTTCTGAACAGGCAGTGTTGCTGCTTTTGGCAAGGTGTACATCATTAAATGAGTTTTGTTCCAAGTATTAAATCCTAATAAATATTGCTGCTGTTAGGAAAGGAGAAAGTTCCCTAAGAGGAGGTTTCAGGATATGAGAAAGGTCCTCATATTTGTAGGAGTGGTAGTAAGAAAGACAGTATAATCTTGAGTGTGGGGAAAAACAGAGAAAAATGAGCCTGAAATTTATAACTTGATTCCAGCAGTCAAATTGCTATGGACAGATGACAGAAATTTAATTGCTCCACCATGAGTGACGGAAATTCTGCACTTACGATGAAGAGCAAATCCTGCATTAGACTGTTTGGTTTTGATCTGTCATAGCTATTACCTCTGATTAAATCCATTTAAATAGAGGAAAAAATGAATCTGTGGCCTGGAATTTTTAAAATGCTGAGAGGTTTTTTTTTTTCCTTAGCAGCATAGAAATGGATGCCTGTGTAACCTATGTTCCGTAAGTTTGGAGTAGTTTGGCAATTTTCTTAGTAACTGTTTTTCACAGGGTGTGGCTCCAGGAGTATGCTCTCACCTCTGGCAATTCTACTGCAGCGTGTACTTAATTATCTGACCACATGTGTGATTTTACATTATTTAATTATCTAGCTTATAGTAAGGATCTCTTTTCAGTATACTTACATTTCTTTCATCTGGCTATATGCAAAATTTGTGAATACAGACTATATCACTTAAATTTACAAACCCTGTAACTGGTTACAGCCTCTACACATGCTCTGCTCATGGCAGAATATTCTTAGGACTTTTTCCCTGTCTCTCTGTGTCTTGGAACTAAAGAAGAAGATGGTGCCAATTGACTGTAGTTGGTTGCAGCCTTGGGCAACCTTGGCCTACACTTAGAAATGAATCTTTTGTGCAGGAGTAAATTTAACTGTCTGTAATATGTAGTTGTGCTGTTGTCAGTCCCAATAAACAGCAGAAAAGTAGTTCAAATACTGAAGTTTAAACTTGGTGACCATTTCATTGCCAGGCAGAGTTAAACTTTAGGGCCTGAGGCAGTTTAAAAAACAGAAAGATATGGTGAGCTTTTCTTATGTAATGCAGTTGTTTATAACATCTTTATTCTTAGAAAACTTGTTTCCTCTTAGCCCCAAACTGGTTTTGTAGTCTTGATACTTCAGTCTTTTTAGATAAATAAGACAAATCCCTGGGATTCATGGCAAATTCTCAGACACTTATATATCTTCTTGCCTGTTAGTCTCAGAAGCTATGCAGTGCCTTAACAGATGAACTGTTGCTTTTATTTGTACATAGCAATGGAAGATAACCCTATTTGTTTAGTACTTTTGCTATGCTTTTGCAGAACTTCTGGACATTATTTTTCCCTCTGCTTTTACTGAGACAATAAGCTCTGTGGTACCTTCACAAATATGTCAAAAACCAGCATCTCTTCCATGCCTGTTTCTTACCAGCTCTATGGTAGAAAGATAAGGTAGTCTAAGAAATGAGTGAGGCTGGGGAGAGATGAATGTGAAAGTGAAACTTGCTCTAACAGAAAATCTAATGTTACTAATATTACTCCTCTGCCTTTTCCTCTGTCACACGAATTTTGACTGCTGCCTTTGAGAATTGAAGGTGGAAGCAGAAGTTGACAAAGTATAACAAAAAGAAAGGCAACAGAGCTGTGAAGAGTCTGGAGTCTGATGAGAAGGGCTGAAGGATCTGGGGATGTTCAACCTGGAGAAAAGGAAGTAAAGGGGAAACTTGATAGCTCTCTACAACTGCCTGAAAGGTCATAGTCAGGTGGGGGGTCAGTCTCTTCTTCCAGGCAAGATAGGACGAGAAGAAATTATCTCAGTTTGCATCAGGGGAGGTTTAGACTGGATACTAGGAAAAATACCTTCACTTAAAGGGTAGTTCACATTGCATATGAAACTGCTTAATTTGGATTCTATTACTGGTGTAAAATAAGTAAAGTAAAAATACTGTGCAGCCCAAAGGAGAAAAACTGATCCGCGTCAGAGCATTTGCATCTTGGCAGGGTCAGGCCCCACAGCTTACTTTGGGATCACTTTGGGGCTCTGCATCCTGTACCGGGTCATGTTTCCTCCTCCGTACACAATCTGTCACATGTCTTATGGAAAGATACGTGCTTGTCTTTTCTTCCTGATGATGTCAATACTCATATCAGAAGAGGCTGTGAAAACAGTTGAATGGGTGACAAGGAGCAGCTGCCAAACCAATTCAGTACCGTACACATCACACCTTGCTTTTGTGTCGTGTACCTTTAAAAAACATCATGGTGAGGAAGACCATTTCCAGTTACTCTGTTGGTTCATATCTTGCCAGCAGTTCTGTCTTGCTTAGACTATTACAAACTAGTTAGGTGTTTTATGTGACAGGCATCTCACCAGGTTTGCTCAGAGCAGTGTAGCAAGAGCCCACACTTCTTCATTTGCATTCAGTTTACATTTCTGTTCACCATTGTAATTCTCTCCTGTGCTTTACTTTTTCTTTGTCAGTTCTTTAAATTAATTGTTTTGTGAGTTTTGGTACAAAATGGTACTGTCAAGGAAAAGTAATCTTGTGGTAATGAGTTTCAAACCAAGCATCTTTGGGGGTTAATAGCATGATTTTGAATTTAAAAGCAGTTTTATTGCCCACTTTGTCAAATTGCTGGACTTGCATTCCTGTTACTTTTGCTAATTTTTTTGTCATTTTGAAACTAATGTAATTGCTAAATCTGGCTTTTTGGAGAAATAGTGTGTCTGTTCTTGAAAGAGTATAAAGTTAGTATCTCCTGTGTTGCTAACATCTGTCCTGCTCATGGCAATAAATATACAGTACAAGCTGTCAAACAGTATCAATGCCAAGCATTTGACATTGAACAGGTGTCTAACAATGTTGTGACACCCTTTCCAGTCCCTCTTCAGGTGGAAGAAGGTAGGTCATCACCTCAATCATATGCGGAAGAGACAGTTTTCACTTGTCTTGTTTCCTGTTGTTTACCAATTGCAGGAGTCTGGTATCTGAAACTGTGTGGCATCTCAGTTTGTGCCACTTGGCTTTGTATGAATGTTTAACAAACTTTAAAAGCTACTACAACAAGTGACCTTTTCCACTGGTTGAAATACATGAAATATAATCTCTTTCATAGGAAAATCACAATCCACACCATGGCCTACAGCCTCTGGAAAAATCTTGTTCAGTATGATTGTATAAAATTACTACTAATGAAATAAAACATATTTCTAGAAGTGCATGCTTAGTGGCAAGACAGTAGGAGAAAGATTTCAAGGGAGAAAGGAAAAACATTTTTTTCATATTGAGACAGATCCTGTTACTAAGAATATGTTTGGAAGCCTTGGAGTAATGAATAGATAATACAAAAGGTGAGAGAGATCCAAAGCTACTGAAAATGCTTGTCTCTCTTTTTTAGTAATGCCTGATTTGCATAGAGGCAGGCAGCAGACTTTTAACAAGGTTAAAAATACTAGATTATTTCTATGTCATCTTTTGCAATGTCAACTGAAATAAGAAGTTGGGAGATAGATACCTATGCTTGGAAATAAGTCATGTTATGAGACAGGGAATTTGATAGCAAAACAACTGGCCAATATCTAGATTACTGTGGAGCTCTACTACTACTACTACTACTTCTATTGGTGTACAGTTCTTTGATTAGGGGAAACCTCAGAGAAGGGTTATGGCAACATGATGCAGTGCTTTTTTTTCAAGCACTGAACAGTCATTCTGAAAAGCTCTTGAAAATTCAACTCAATCATAATTTGATTTTACTTTCTTAGTGAAATTGCTTTAGAATTCACATTACCATTTCAAACTGCAATTGTATGCTTTTGTGGCCTTCAGGAAGTCACAAAGCACTTGGAGCTACCCTTGACTTTGACATTGAGGCCTTTGATGCTTCTCTAGAATGATGTATAAGTAAGTTGTTTTTTGCTACTTTCAGAAGAGAACAACATTTTTCTCTGAGGAACTGCATTTCAAGAATGAGCCACAGACCAACAGCAGATCTTTTAAGGAAGTGTGGAAATAGTAAGGCAGAAGAAGGATATGACTCCAAAAAACTCCCCAAAAAAGGCATCTAATATGTCTGTTCTTTATGGATAGACAGATTAAATATATTTGCCAGTGCAGAGCATGTGATGTGCGGTGCTGTAACTTAAGCACTGCAGTGAGGCATCAGATTGTGGATACTTGTTCTAAATTCCTTCTTTCCTTCTGTGCAATAAAATAATTTGTTTTCAAAATATTCTAATCTCACTTGACAGACTGCTCGCTTTTTACAGTGATGTAGCTTTAGATGCTGGAAAAGTAAGTAAAGAAGGGAATTCTATTCTTCCCACTGTTTTATGAAGCAGTTCAGTAATGTGCTTTCATCATTAGTCTTTTTCCTTTTCTCTCTCCTTTTTTTTTTTTTTTTTTTTTTTAGCGGCTATGGAAATAAAAATTGTAGACCAAACATGGATCAGCCTTTAAAACTGCAAAAATAGCTTTGCATGTCAAAACCAAAGAGCTACTATTTTAGTATGCGTCTTTATATACAGATAAGCATGTCCCATTTGCAGGCTTCTGCAATGAAATTCATATGTGTGGAATTCTGTCAAAAAAGGTTGCAAGAGTAGGGCAAGTTGAGTGTCAGGAAGACTGCACATTGTTACCACTGGAAACAACATCCAGTGCTGTTCTAGCAACAGGTTTGGAACAAGTGCAAAAGTAATCTGCCATTGTATTTGTACATGTGTTAATATCTTCATATTTACCTCAGAGCTTGAAAAATTAAATTATTCTTTGGCTTTGTGGAGAAAAGGTTTTTTTAAGAAAAGTACCTGTTTACATGGAATCACTCTTTACTTATTTGCATCTAATTCCTAAGCATCCCATAGAATACTCTCTTCAGTTAAGGGTTTGAGGTTTCTTGTATGAGTGGTTTTTTAGGTGTTTTGTTTGTTTGTGTTTTGGAACTGTTTTAGTGGGGGGAGTTTGGGTTTTGTGTTTGGTTTTTTTTTGTTAAAGAGTACTAGTGACTTTACTAAATGTAAAAGTGTTGAGAAGAAAGCGTTTGGGCTAGAAATGTGTCTTGTAGTTTGTGCCACAAAATGACTTAAAAGTTTAATTGACCTAAAATGTATAAAAACTATCATTCCATTTCTGCCAATGGTTTCTCATAAAACTCCTGGATTTTTACCCAAACACTAAGTCGTTATGAGCATTCTGAGTTAAGGTCAGGCTTTGGTGTCAATAAACACCACATTCTTGGGCACTGTGGGGAGTCTGAATGCTGGAGATAATGCGCCTTGGAGCAGAAGGCTTGGTGCTGCTTCCTTCCTGCCTTGAATCTTAGTACAGAGAATCAGCTGCCTTCACCCTGCTTTCTGAAGTTGGCAAATAAAATAATGTGATGATGGCTGATATTCCCACAGGTGGAAATGTGGGGGAATGCTCTACAAAAAAAATCCCAACATTTCCAGGGAGTATAAAATATAAAATATACTATATATAAAATAGGACACAGCCATACTAGCAGAAATATGGATGAGGTGACCAAAAGGTTTCTCCCTGTAATTTTTGATTGTAATAGAATAATTTCTTAACAAAAAAAATTTATATATATACGTGAAAGTAGTAAGGGACTGTATGTGTGCTAGTGACAGTAAAATCTGTGTTGCTCTCAGTTCTCTTCCTCTGTCTGTGGCCTGCATGGCACCTGGAAACTAGTTCAAAATGGGGCAGGAAATTCTGGACCAAGGAAAAGAAACCTCTGGAACAGGCATCAGGGACAATAGCCTGTTGTGGGGGGTTTGGTTTCCTTGACTATTCTTGTTGGAATGTTGGAGTTGTTTTTAATCCTTAATGATGCTTAACTTAAGTGGAATTTTTTGCATTGAAAGTAGATACCTTCGTCTGCAATTGTCAAGTATCCTTCAAGGCTAGCACAAAAGCAGTAGAACAAACTATGATTGTAGACAGAAACCTTGGAAACAAAAACAAAGCTAAACCCCTTTCTCTTTCTGGCAGTTGAGAATTGTGTTGATTCTCTCTCTAAATATATCAAACCCCCAAGTATGTGGTTTTTTTCCTGTAGAGAGTGAATGAAGTTCACATTCTTATAGTTGCGCCGGTATGTTTGTAAAGCTGTGCTGCAAAATGGAGCCCTGAAATGAATTAGAAAATGAAACAAAACTGATGGCCTGAAGGTTTTTAGAAATTATGAGACCTTATGTTTCTGGTGGGATCTACAGAAAAATTGTATTGACACTGAAAGGAATAGACTGATTTGCAGGTGGTTGTGAGTTGTTAGCATGGAGAGGGGTGTGACATAGCAAAGAAAATGCAGCTTTAAGCTGTGCCCTGTTTTTAACTGTTAACACTTCTTTTTCACAAAATAGCAGTCATCTCCCTTATTTTAGTAGGCATTTAAAGACTGTCATTCTGCTTTACAGATGTAGTGAGGCACTGAAATATGTATGTTTGTCCCTTTAGTATTGCTACTAATGCAAAGATAGGATGTGTAAACTTATTCTTTTCAGAGGCAGGAAAGATAAATTACTTGCATGGAATTTGTTAAAGTCGATGCCTTGCAATTTCTTTTTAATGAAATCAGTTAGAAGGAGAGAAAACAAAATATTTTGAAAAGTCCCACAGATTAAAAAGGCAGGAAATTGCTTAGCACCTTTTTTTTTTGTAATCATGTTTGTCCTTGTTTATCTGAAGTGCTATTTGATGAGATTGTTTTTCTGCTATTAGTAGTGTTGTTCACACGCTCAACCTAAAAATGACATGACTTTTACCCCAAATAATTAACTTTAAAAGAGCTGTCTGTATAAAGTTTTAGAGATGAACATATTTTGTACTGCTTTAAAATAATACCTGTTTTAAAATAATTTTCCATTGTGTCCAAACATAAACCAAAGAATGCAATAAGAAGAATTTGATATGTAAGTGAAGTACATAAAACTAAAAGGTACAGGTGTGAAATAGCAATGATAAAAAAGAAAAGCTTATGTGGTTGCAAACAGCATGCATTATGAAAGAGAAAACAGGAGAGCAAGAAGAATGGGAATTAAGGAAATGTCAGTGTGGACCACATTTAGAGTAAATATTGGGCAAATTAGTAATAGATAAGGTAGAATGAAGCCAAAATACTTTGAGTTAAAGGATTAAGAGTGACATGAAATGTATGAAATTGATCAAGGCAGGAAATGAATGTCTGAGAATCAAACTCCTCTTTGAGCTGCAGGAATTAGCCTACTACTTTGTTTTCGCAGCTAATAATTGGTGTGTATCTAAGGGAGCTAAGGAAATAATGGATGAGAGGGATATTTCTCGTAATATATCCAGTGATTAAAAAAAAATAAAAAATTATGAAAGTGCCCAAGAAAAGCCAAAAAAGGGTTGCAGTGATCAGGGCAACTGCAACTGAAATTAAGAGATTCTTGTCTATGATTATGGTGATTATTATCAAAAGGATTTCAATGTATGCCTTTAGAATTTTAAGTAACATTTTCAACGAGGGGAAAAAAACTGAGAACATCACTGGAAATAGCTAAATATGGTTTGGAAGAAATGGTTTCAAACTTTGAAAAGTTTGAAATTTGAAATTTTCACACTGGGAAAGTGCTGTCCTCAACCAAGATGTGAGAAGTAGACATTTGTGGGGTATATGTTGAAAATTCTCTGTAAAGCAAAGTACTTGGACTTGCAGAGGTATCCCTGCTTTAAGCAGGGAATCTGGGCATGGTTGGGCCGGATGGCTTCCTGAGGCCTATTTTCAAGGTAAATTTTTCTGCAGTTATGCAGAGTTTTCATTTATGAAAATGTAAATAGGACCTTCTAAAGAACCCTGAAAAAGAGGCTGAAGAGATTAATGCTAATTTTGTATTTAATCTGCCCTGGTTTGCTTAAACAAGAACAGTGAGATAGAGTGCGTGGGTTCCAAAGATGAACCTTTTGTGCAAGGTGCCTGATTTGTTTTGACTCTTCGTAAAAATCACGCTGTACTAGTCAGTTGGTCACATTTTTCATTTTGAGTTTCACTTTAAGGTGTTCAACTGAATTTTCATTAGAAATGCTGCTTAATGGGACATGTAAAAAAAGAAAAACAACCTATAGCATTGCAGATGAGTTCTTCAATGGAATTGATTCTCGTTAAAAATCACTGAGTCTCTACTAGATAATAGAGAATAACGAGTAGCTCATAACCTGGCAGACTTGGGACCTATGTCAAACATTGATCAGTAGTATAATAGTTAGTATAGCCTGGCATTACAGTAATTATGTAAAACATGCACAATAAGGAGCAGTTAGACAAGAATGAGCACCAAAATGAGGTTAAAGCTGTTTACAGGATAAAGGACCAAAGGCAATGCTTGTTCTGTGCCTAGAGTGCAAATTCTGTGGTATTCCATATTTAATGTGAAAATAATATTTGGGTATATATTTATGATTCCAGTTACTCTGAGCATGGCTTGTGGTTTAAAAAACAAACAGCTTGAGACCTGGATTCTGATCTCTTGTGACTCTTTATGATTATGGATTTAGTTTATTTTTACTAGAGTAATACTAGGGATTTAAGTTTGTTTAGTACCAATAAATAGAGTAGCATTTCATGGAAACTTTTTTCTATTTCTCCTATGAGACTGTAATTTGATTCTGCCTTTTACAGTGAGTGAGGCATGAAGGTTAAATATTAAAATTAATAAATTGTTTATCCCTGAAAATCTTCAACATTCGGAATGTTGACCTTAATTTTTGCTGCATATTCCTTTCTAAACTCTGCAGTCCTCTGGAGAAAATACATTTTTGTAATTGGTAACTTATATGCTTAATTTCCCTTTGAAGGTCTGAAATTAGTGGTAGATTTGTTTTAACTTTTTCCTTTGTGTGTAAATAAGATTAGCATTTGTAAATTCCTTGCAGCCATGATCCATTTTTTTTGTACTTAAAAATAGCAGATTTTTGCCACAATTGGAAAATGCTCTTTAGACTACTGCGCTAAAGGCAGTTATTGATTTTAGTCCAGCACTTTCATATTTCCTCATATCAGTGTTCTAACCTGTTGACTGTTACGCCTTGAATTCTCTTCTTTCTTCAGACGCTAATTTTACTACGATGTTAATGCGCTCTAGAAAAACTGTGAAAATGCTGCGGAAGTTTTGGATTCTGCATAGCTTTGCCTCTCTTTTTCACAAGTAACGAGCAGCAGCGTTCCTTATTTTAATCCACTGGCTGCTAAAATTGCATCTTGTCTGTACTTGAGTGTGCCAAGCTGCGCACCCAGTGCCTGTGCCGTGCCGCCGGCTCAGGGCTGCTCGGCACACATGGCTGCTGCAGTCCCAGAGCATCCCCTGGCACCTGGCACTACCCCTGCGCCTGCACGGTGCCTCCACAAGCAACGCGGGCGTCAGGATGTGCTGCTGGGGCTTCCCTTAGAGGGGTGCAGCCAAAGCACGTCACTTCTGTCAGCCTGCTGCAAGCAGCACCAGCTTGGGGGTGCTGAGTGAGGGCAGCTTGCTGGGGAGTGTGGAATAGCGCGTGGCTGCATTTCTGTGGCATTGCTGAGCGGTGTATGTAGGATCACCTTATAAACCTACTGAAGGTGTTTGCGAAACAAAAAAAGTACAAGCCGGTTGTTGGACTGAATTCACATTTAGTTTTTGGAAAATGTAAAGGAACAGAAAGATGGTAGTAAAATATTACATTGCTGTAGTTAATAACTAAAAAAGTTTTTTGAAAGTGTATTATAAAACAAAAAATATTGATTATTATTAGGCTAAACTTGGAAGCAGGATTTTGCTTGTTCTTTTTTTTTTTTTTTTCTTTAACCATGGTAATCTGCCAGTGGAAGTTGTTCATCCTAAACATGCAGTGCTTGCTGGTGGTAATGGTACGTTTCGTTGTTGCAATACATAGTGGCAATAGTAATGCTGTTGCCTTCCTCACTTATTTATCCTAATAAAAATTATTTTTTTATTTAAAGTAAAAAAGAATCCCACACTAAATTATGTGCCCTACATCCCTTTAGGTCTTTTTTATTTTGTTGATTAAATTCTAAAATTAGACTTTTGAAAAGTTTTGGAAACTTTTCTTTATTATATGAAACAAACTTTGCAGTGAAGAAGGAGTTGAGGCATTATTTTTTTTCCTCTCTTAATGCTCTTGTGAATTAGAAATGGAAACACTTTTTTCTGAGAATGTATTTTCGCATGAGGTCATAGATTCTAATAGATTAAATTTTCTATATTATTCCTATTTGTAAGTGGCTAAAAGTTAAAAGCAAAAATAACTCCCAATCCAGAACAACCAATCTGAATCCTGTAATCCGAAGCAGAATAACAGAGATAAAATATTAGCAAAAGGTCATGCTGCGTTTTGGTGGTAAGCTCAGGAATAGAGCCCAAGCACTTTGTCCTTGGAAGCAAGGTGTCTTAATTCTACTTCTTGTGAAATAAGGGAAGAAGGATATTTGTGATGTGTTTTGTAACAGTTGATGGACTCTGAACTATTCTTACACAGTCAGATTCTCAGAAGTAATAAGCATGTCTGAGGCATAGCCACATAAAATAAGAAATTCACACATGCTTTTATTGTCTTTAATCCTGTGCTGTAACCATTTTGTAGGTCTGGACTGTGTTATTGCAGCTTGCTCCTTTGTTTTACTTTTAGCTGTACAAATATGACATGCAGAGCAACATGGTGCGGAGTAGAGGAGTGGATTTTGACAGTCATGATGTTTATGACACAGTTAAAACAGTGTGAACGAAACTTTAGATTTGCATCTCACTGGGGCTATCTTTTTTAAGTAAGGTTTTATGGAAGTGGATAATCTGAAGAAATCTTAAAATCACTGGGGTGTGTTGCCTTGCTTTCTCTTAAGATTTGCATTTACAGTGGCCAATTGTGCCTACCTCAGAGGAAGAGCTTATTTACAGCTTTTTATGGCATGTGAGTTGTGGTAACTTGTGACAAAAGTGAAAACTAGGCATAATTTTAGAGTAGATTTAACCTAATAGTTCTGTCTTTCAGGTCTGACTTGTAGACATATTCATTATTATTTGAATAATTTATTACACACACTTTTATCAGGATATGTTATGTATTATTCTGGTAATTTTTTTGACATCATAATTTGATGGATGGCTTGCTTGTTGAAAGTAAAAAGCATGTTATTTACTTTTTCTTGATTAAATTTTTTTATGAGCAACGGATTAATTAATTCCTTATGCTTTATCAGTCCAACTGATCTAGTTTATTACATTATGTCCATGATACCCATGACCTTGGGAAAGCCATAAAAATTTCAAATGACCTCTCCTGTTTGCCCATGTCATTTAAAGGACAATCCTATTAGGGAAGATGGCAGCAAGCAGAAAGAAACATGCTACATGGAAAAAAAGTACCTTTTTCTCTCTTGCTTCTATATTTAGGTTGGAATACCTAATTTTTATTTTGCGAGCCCAGATTTTTATAATCCAAGTAACCTAAGTGACCTGAATTCTGCATTTGGAATGTTGGTTTTAATAATGGACATTTATATTCATTTCTGGACCACAATTCAGCCTCTTTGCAGGAATCAGAGAACTCAGTGCAACAGTTACTATGAGCGTGGTACACAATCTAAATATATTTGTGGAGGCGGTTTTATAGCTGTCTGTTGAGCAATACTGTATGACTTTGTCCTGAAACATACTTTTAAATTGGCGTTTAAAAGGAATAAGCCCTTGTTTCCAGAATTTCAGTATTTGTAAACAGGACATTGTGATTTAGTGGAACTGTGAATAATGTGGCAGGCACTAATATAAATTCTGGTCTAGTAGGTGTTTTTGCCTAAATACAATAATAATACAATTTTTCAAATAATAGAATTTGATAGTCAATGAATCATAGAACATGGATGGAAGTTGGAGCAGAGTTATTGGGCGCTATGGAGATACCTAAATATAATGTTACTGCTGTCATCAAAATCATAGGAGTCCATTGAACAGAATAATTGGATGCAGCACTGACTCAAAACAGTTGTCGCTTCATCTTTTTGCTGTGGCCTCTTTTTTCAGCAGCAATTAGAAAGTGTGTTAAAATCAAGTGAAGTGTATCACTGTAGGGCACATGTGGAGACTTTCTTTCCTAAATCAGATACTACAGCTTATCATAGTTTATGCAACCCAAGGTCACATAAAAGATTTTATCATTACATTATATTTTAGCTTTTTCTAGTGTGTGAGCGAAGGACTCTACACCTTGGTTTTGTTTTCTTTTTTTTTTTTTTTGTAGTAGTAGTGGCAATGTAAAAGGTTAAGGAACATTTTACATCTAAAATTGTGTTTCTTATGAACTCCCATGTTCCCATAGCAATTTTAGTAACCACGCGCTGTTTAACTGGAAGAGCATCTTGAGGATATTGCCTGGTTTCTCTCTACCTCCCATGGTAAACCTTCTGTTTGTTTTGTGAATTTAGTAGTCAGAGGTGCGTGGATAAAACTTGCCGTCTCCTCCTTAATGACATTTCACAGCCAACAAGGCTGCCAAGCTGCTATGCAACTTTCCTTTTTACTTCATTAAGCAACACAGAGGAACAGATCACAACAATTATTTTCTACCATAATGCCTCATGTTGACTGAAACATTTGAGTCTTAGAAATAGAGCAGTTCCATAAAATAAAAGACATCTGCACAACTCCAAGTAGGTCTAATGGGTGAAAAAGTGCAGAGACCCAGGTTAAGAAAACTGAGCTTTTTCAGATGAAGAAAGCATGAGTTGAAAATGATGAGTAAAGGTTAAACTATGATTATCATAGTATATTATAGTAGAGATAAAATTGAAACTTTTTTTTTCAGCAAAACCACACTGAAGGAACAAAATGGAGCTAAGTGTTTCTGCTTTCCCTAGTGGTAACATTTGAACTTAGTGACCCTTAAAATAATCTGTGTACTATTTTGCAAAGAACATGAACTGTATCAAAAGTTTTTTAGCAGCTGTCTGACCAACCTGCATCTGTGCTGCTCTAGGGGTAGGGCAGCAGTAGTCTGATAATCCTCTTCAGTACCAAAATGGCTTGCAATATTGATTGTTTACTTGTGGTTATGGAGTTTGTGATTTCATATGTGTATTTTCGTTTTCAAGAGCTGCAATTAAAAAAAAGAAAACATATTTCCTTCTTTCTCCCTGTCTTCTCTCCAACAACAAAAAATTGGCCCCCCATTCATCTATAATAGTGGTTTTGGCACATGGTGTTTTGTTTGTTAAAAGGCAAATAGACTGAGTGCTTGTGTTAGCCTGCCTTCAGGGGTTTTTTGCTTGAAGCAGCAGATCAGAC
The DNA here is from genome assembly GCF_028018845.1 of Melospiza georgiana. Taxonomy (NCBI): domain Eukaryota; kingdom Metazoa; phylum Chordata; class Aves; order Passeriformes; family Passerellidae; genus Melospiza; species Melospiza georgiana. The sequence continues at coordinate 8,389,128 of NC_080465.1, forward strand.
AAAATGTTCAAGAAGAGAAGGTGAAGAGTGGACAGTTAAAAAGTGCTCTGTGTGTGGACTGTTGTATGCATTTGAAACATGACTGTGGCCTTGGGAGAAGCCTGCAAGTCAGTTAGAATCTAATTTGATCTCGGCAGAATGTGATAGCAAATCGTTAGTACATATATGTGTTTCAAAAGTGTTTTTTCTTTTCTGGGTGGGCATAGATCACAGTTAATGGCTGGGCTGTGGGGCTGGTGTTAACTGAGGTTGTGTCTTGCTGGAGACTTACTTTGCTTGTGAGTTCAGATTTCACTGGACACTGGGCAATCATTATGATGATGCATTTGCAGAAGAAAAATTGCCACTTTGATGAGCTTACAGTGTGACAAATTGGGGACAGCACTTGGGGAAGGCTGGAAGATAGCCTGCTATTGTTTAGTGTTTTTACATTGCATTGAGAATAGATAGATTGTTACAGCAGAGGATAAATATATTATTCTGAGGTTTTTTGGGGTTTTTTTTTGGTCTTGTGTCCTGTAAGGAGAGTAGGTTCTGGAGCTTTGCCCTTGTAATTTTTCATTGAAGACTTGTGTTACTACTCAATTTACATATTGATGGAACCTCCTGTCAGCTGCTTTCAGAGTTAAATCAGTAACATGCAGATTACTTTGATAATACTATCTGAAAATATTCCAGAACACACTGAATTAATCTTGCACTTGAAAATTAGAGCTCTACAATTCTGATTGTTTCTGTCCTTCAGACAAAGCAGGACAAAGACAAAACAGGAGAATTGACTCTTACAGAAAGCAATTTTGAATTGTTGTCCCAAATTTCCACTATTTCTTTATCGGTGTTTGTTATTTTAGCTGGCTTATCACTTTAAATTTAGATTATGATTTCTAAAGTAGTGTCTAGTCTGTCAGATTCAGTTATTTTGATAAAATAATTTTACCTCTGAAAATATGACTTTTCATTGTCTGAGATTCTTTACTTTTTCTGGCTTCAAAAATTTTACCCTGATCCTCTGGCCATTTCAGCTTATTTTCCAACACAAACCTGAAATAATGAAAATACTGAATTATTTGAATTGAAAATGTAGAAATTGAGCTTTATGCAGCAAGGTAAGCCATGACTTGATAAGTAATCAATTTTGCTAATTCTGCATTGAATTGATTGTAGAGGAAACCACTGGGAATTCTCTTCTGCTATGTTTTAGGATTTTCCCTGCATGATTTTCTGTAAGGAGTCCACAGAGATCACTTTGTTGAGTAATGGGTTAATGTAATTAGTTGAGTAGACATAAATTCTCCTTCTGCATTTAAACTAATGAAACTGCAAAGAGGCTGATTGTATTCCCCTGCTGCAACATGCAAAACCAGGAGATTTTTTTAATGTGATTTTTAAGAAAACATGGAAGTACAAAAACTAATTTCTGTTACTATAATAAAGGCATTACAGATGCCAACTCCTCATTAGAATGATACTCCATAAAGCATACAGGTCTATACAAGTCTACAATGTGTGCCTACTGACACAGTGATACCTTGGAGTACTTATGCAGTATCCCAGAGCTGTGGTGGATAGAGTGGAAGAAGACAAAAGCAATGGAGAGCAAAAGGGAGTAAGTTTTTTGGACAGATGACGTACAGAATTTCTCCTGTTAAAATACTGGGTGTTGTTTGTACTGTATGTCTTAATCCACTGCAAAATACTCAGTCATGCTTGAGAAAACTAAAAGATGCCAAACCAGAACCAGACCTACCACTGAGTTTCCAGTTTATTTTTATTTTCTTGCTTCAGGAGGTTAAAGAAAATCAGCTCTTCTGCACCAGGAAAGGAACCTATAGAAACAAGTATGCAAGAGCCAATAATAATGGTTAGCGGTGCAGTCTGTTAAGTAACAGAGAGATCAGACTGAAAATGTTAAGTTTTTTAAGTAGAACTTTTAATATCCCATTATCTTCTTAATTAGACTGTAAATCAGGAGTTGTTTTAATTACCACTAGAGATCTTAAAGAAAAAGTATGAGCTGATACCTTATTAGTGTTACTGTGGTGGTTGACAAATCTGGAAGCACCAAGGATAAGTTGTAGAACCCCCTTCATTATTAAAGACAAACTTAGTAGCTCATAGGATACTATGAACACACTACCAGTCAGTTTCCTTTGCTGTAAAGTTCAAGTGTATGCATTGTGCGTGTAAGAAGTGTCTCGGCTTTGATTAACTCTGCCTGTAGGGAAAGAGCTGTAAGGTAAGAGGAACAAGTACACAAGTGGTTCCTCACAGTTGCCAAGTTATTCTCTGAATGCTATAGCTTGCTTTTGTATAAACTCACAGAATGATTATACAGCAAAGCCTAAAAATGAAGGCAGTAAGGGTCTTCATGCTCAGACCTGGTCTTTCTTATGAATTTGTTATGCTGAGCTTGAAGTACTACATGCTTTCACAAGGTAAAAGGGTTCCCCCCCCCCCCCTCCCATTTGCTGAGATATTGCATTATTTAAGAACTTTAAAAAAAAAAAAAACTCAACCCTATGAAAGGTGACTGGACATTGAGGGCTAAAGTAACATTTGCATTACTGGTGTTTTACTTCCTTTTGCTACATTTGGGGTTGGAAATATTTCTGAGAAACACCATATCTGAGAATCTTGGAATGTTTTGCCCTAATTTGATATTTGTACAGTGCTTGCACGGTACAGCTCAAGTGACATGAAAACTGAGAAGACATGATTTTGGGAGACCATGCAATACTTGCTTTAAGTGCTTAGGGTGCTATAAGCTTTGGTGTTTTTAACATGAATTTTTCAATTTGCCTTTATTCTCACAGGTTTCTTGTGAGAATCTTAGATTACATTTCATCTGAAAAGAGGTGAGCTCTTTTTGGACTGAAACCTAAGTGCCTTTTCTTGTTCAGAAGGAGAGCTTTTACCATGGTTGCCAGACATAAAGATGACCACCTGCATACTTGTTTACAGTGTTTCTTTTAATGTTGACATTCACATAGCTATCACTGGATTACTCATAAGGAGTAATGATTTGCTGGAAAATACAGAATCTTTTCTTTTATGAAGAGAATGGTGGGTAAAAAATGGTAAAATTGAGATCAGGATTTATTCCCACTTTTTAAAAGGTTGAAACTTTCAGATTAGAGATTCTGTTTGCATGTTGTCTCTGAGTTGGTTCAAGAAAGAAATAGCGTGTTTATAACATCTGTTAATAAATATTTGATCAATTGATCATTGTAATGTCTGGAAGTTGGATAAAACACTGAAACATAGCTGGATAGCTATGCAACCATTCTTTATTTTTTATTTACTATTTGAAATTATGATATTTAAAATGCAAATAATCTACAGGTGAATATCTGTTCCTGTGGAATAATGTAGCCTTTTTAAAATAAATAAATTTATAGTAATGTGTCAAGACAGTATTGAGAAAATAGACACCAGCCACCTTCCTTGAAAAATAAGTAATAAGTCACTCAGTATTATCATTTTTTAAAAAGTGAAAACAAATCTTAAACAATGCTAATGTTCAGATCAAAGTGGGAATTTGTGGAGCATATGGCTGTCATAAACCCAACAAGCATCTATTGTGTGGTTTCTTCTGCTTTCTTGTATTTGCATTTAATTGGGTTTAATGTTGTGAAGTATAAAACTGGTTTAGATGTGAGGGATTTCTTACATACTGTAATTTTGAACTGCACATGGGAAGTACTGAACAATACATACAGAAAGCTACATGTACAACCCATTTACTCTAGTGGACCTAATTATTTGCAGATAAAAAAGGCAGTTTTAGTCTGGAAGACTGGTATTCATGCTTTCACCTCTGTGCAGTGAAGAACTGTCTGCTGTTTCATCAATGCCTGTTTCAGACAAATGTTTTTTCTTCTTGGTTTCAGCCATTGCTGTCACTACACCACAAGTGATAAAGCAGTAGAAAGTGAATTTTTATCGTCTAGAACCACTAAATATAGGAAAGAGAGAGAATGATGCATTTAAAATGCTCCTATTTAAGATATGTAAAGCAGAATTAAAATTTGGTTTCTTATCAAAGTGTAAGGTTTCAGTGCCTGAACTGACTCCAGAAGCAAAGCAGCAGTATATGAAGCAATGCTACTTTCAGGCAGGTTTAGCAACACACACCTAAGCTTCTTATCTTGGTGTCTGCCTTTCACAAATGCATACAGTGGCCTACTTAATTCTTCCAATTATTTTAACAAATTTCTAAATGCCTGCAAGCAGTGGCTGCTATGTGGGAAAAAAAATTCACCCACAGCAAACCCACCTGAAATGCTGAAATATTATAGGTTCATCAGCTTTTTCCTATTGTAGCATCTTTTACAGTATTTCAGCTTAATTAGTTTCAGAACTCTGTTTGAAAGAGCACTGCTATATTTCATGTCCATTGAAGCTTTCATATTTCTTTGAAGTTTTCACAGTGTCTATAAAGAGTGGGAAAAGAAATACTTCATGAAATTTTACAACAAGAATAAAATATTAAAAATGGTTTGTAAGCTTAATAATCATAGGAAAAAGGATTTTTTCTGTTGTTTTTTACTTTCATGTGTACATTTTAGAATTATAGCTTTAACTTCCACAATTCTGTTATTAACAGTGCTATTAAAAATGTATAATAAACTATTAAATAGATTTCTGAAATAGAGCAAGGACATCCAATGTTCAATACAATACTGATTTTAATTATATAGCGTTCTTATCTTGCATCTTATTCTAGCCTATCTTCCTTTTAATGATATATTTGTTGGAATTTAATACCATGGCACATGGTTTTGATTTTATAGTTTTTTTTGTTTAGTTAGTTTTTCTTTCTCTCTAAGGATCAGTTTGGTGCTCCTAGTCAAATTTCATGGCTTCCAAGTTAAATTTCATATGAAACGTAGGGAGAAAATATCATGATGCTTATGTTTTCAAAAGAAAGAATCCTAGGAGGGAAGCCTTTCTTAGTAGCATCCAGAAAGCAGAGGGTATTGAATTCACTTGTTTTGTATTGTGCAGTATACCTTTGTTTTGGCATTTGTTATCACATGGCAGTAACGTCCATCAGGGACTGTGATTTAAGGTTACTGGTCTAGATGCTCTTCGTCTCCATTCTCTGCTATCTCAGAAGTATCACACCAGTCTTTACCTCAGGGGGACAGTCCTAGTCAGTCACTGCAGGAGGCAGCACGCTGTCTGTGCCACGGCCTCGTCCCAGTGAGGGAGGTGTGCTGGTGCTTCCCGTGCTTCCAGGCGCTGTCCTGGGGACCTGCTCTGCCCAGTGGTTTTCTGTGCTCCAAGCCAGTGCTGTTTGGAGTAACTTTCCTGAGATGAGATTTTGTCCTTTTATATTCCAGCTTGAGGAAAAGGAGTATTGCAAAGGAGGAGTGGAATTAATATATGTTTTACTTCAGGCTAAATATTCAACCATGATCTGTGTAGTAATTGCAAGTTGAATTCTACCACAGGTAGTGATGTTGGTCTTGCGGGAGAAGGACATTATGAATTTTTTCTGATCGTGGGCTTGTGCTAAGTTATTGAACAATTGCTTTGGGTAGAATAGCAGTAGACCAGGGCACTTTGCTGCATGTTTCTATTGTTTGTAACAAATTGCCATGTTGCCTGTGCCATAACTTCATCTAAAAGTAATATATTTTATTTAGTCTGAGTATTGAAGTGGTGTACATAAGGTAGTGCATACTCAAGTACTTGAGAAAAGCACTGAGACTTGAAAATTGCAGTGGAGATGTACCCAGTTTCTCAGAATATTTTGCTGGGGTGTTTCAAATATGAGTTTTGGACAGAACAAATTGCACTTAGAAAACAGATCAAAAAAAGCAGTCTGTTGTAAGGCTGTCATCTTGGGGTGCAGATATATATTTTTAGGCAGCTGGTCTGAGATTGTCCTGTATATAGTCACCCGTAGGTAGTGGATATTAATAACATGGGCAGTTTTAACAGATGCTGTGATCAGATAAAGCTGTCTTGTGGTTGTATTACACTGTTTTTATGTCACTGAGAAATTGAAGCACATGGAAGAAACCACCAGAGGGTGAATATCACAGCTCCTGATACCCTACAGATCCATACTATGATTTAAAAAATTGTAAGTGCTTAGTTGGATTACCATAGGGCAGAGCACATGTACAGCCTGTATATTTCACCTTGTGGTTCTTCATCTTGTGTAAATACTAATTTTATAGTTGTATTCTCTTGTATTGGTATTTTCATGTTTTCTACCCACAGATGTGGGATATGCTTTAGGAATATAGGGTAAGAGCTACACAAAGGATGATTAGATTTTCAATGTAGATTTAGAAGTTTGGCATATTTTTTCAGCCATTTTCCTCAATCATCATCTGTTTTCAAAGACTGTACCATTAAAATAAAATCCCTCTTCTTGATCTGTTTCAAAACTGATGGACAAACCATAAATAGGAAAATCACATGTTGTCGTTTTGTAGCTCTTACACTACCAGGAATGTCTTCCTCAGATTAGCAGCAGAAGGAAAAATGACGATGAAACAGAAAATTAGTGATGGTGTTACTTTTGAAAGGTGACTTTTAAGTGACAATTTGTAAGGAAAACATTTTCATTTGAAGTATTATTATTATTATATCTTGTTTGTTGTCATGGAGTCCTTCATAATGTTAGTGAATCAAGTGACTTCAGTCATCAAATATTTCTTGTCAAATGAGTGATTTTTAGAGAACCAGTGGAAATGCTGGTGTCTACTGAGATTATTGTATACTTCCAAAGAAGACTAAATATGTTTAAGCAGAGAATGCTGTTTTGCCTGAAAGGACAAATCTCACAGAGAAAGGTTATTGCCAAAGATACCTAATATTCTGGTTATAGGTGAAGGGCTGCGTGCTTGCAGAGTGGAAAAGGAATACAGCATGTATGCTGCTCAGCCTAATTATAACATTACAGATGGCCATTACATAAGGAATGCCTCCAAATCAATATCATCCATGCAGAGAGACTTCTAAGCGTATACCTGATCCTGAAAGAGCAGCAACTTGCTAGTTTCCCCCAGGAATCTAGCAGTTGAAGCAGCAAGGAAGACCTTCCCTTCCAAGTTACCTTCTTGGTTGTGCTGATTTGGTATTTACATTTGATTTTCCCTCCCTGATCACCATGCTTCCTTCCTTAACATAGTTTTCTTTTTATTGTATGCATGCATCAAGCTGAACCATATATTAGATGGAGACTGTTATGCTTTATTAAAAATGAATTATGTATACCCTGGTTAGGATTTTTTCATTAGAAGGAAGAGTAGGGTGACACAGAGACTGAATTTTGCTAAAAGGGAGTAAACCAAGCTAGCAAGGAAATAATGTGCCAAAACCATAGTTGCCAAAGCTACATTTGTCTTCAAATGCCTGCAGAAACTGGCCGTGAGCTTTCAATAACAGCTGTAATTAAGATTAGTGTGTTAGCACGCTATCTACAAGCACAGGCTCTAGCAAACTGGAAGGAAAAGTAACTGAGTAATACAACAGTAATATAACAGTGGTGGGAATTGGGCTAACAAGTTGCACCATTCAAGTGATGTTTAGGCCTAACACAGAATTAGACAGTAAATAATTTATCATATTTTCATACTAAATGAAAATACCTCCCCATTGCTAGGTAAAGAGCATGTCACCTTTCCTGCCCTGGGCAGCGCATAAAGAGGATTGTGTTTATATCAGTGGTTCTTATAGTTCCCATTTGTAACTAAGCATACACTTGTGTGTTTAGTTATGTTCAATTCTATTACTATCTGCTTTTAAAATGCAAAAAAAAAAAAAAGCTACTTTGATGGTGCAATCTGCACAGATTTAAGTAGTGCAGTCTTCCACCTGTGTATGCACAGTTCTAGAATATATTGCTTTTTTACAGCTGACTGGGTAGAGAATTGTGAGGGGTCTGAACACCAGGGATTTTGGATTTGCCTATGCATCTGTCTTGCTGGATGCACATTCATAAACTAGCCAGAGTAATGCAAATAACTAATGTGCTAGATGAATCAAGGTAATATTAGAGGAAGACCATTGCTGTCTGCTTGGATTTCTGGACATGTGTCTTTTCATAGCAGAATACTCTTTATTAGGATAATGTGCAACTTTTGGGTAGATCAAGCAGTGTTTTTAAAGTGTGCTGGCCCCCATTTGAAAAAAATAGGTGCCCTGCTAGCTTGCTATGTGTAGCTTCAAATAAGCATTACAGATTTAGCATATGGACTAAATTGAACATACTTAGGCATGATACAGATGGCAAAAGCACATTTTAAGCTTTTGTCAGGTCCCTTTAGTTGCTGGGTTGCATGATGTAGCTACTCCTAATTATGTAAAGCTACTAAATAGCTAGTACAGTCTTTTCATGTGTTGCAATTTTTATGCACCCTATTTATTTTTTATCTTTTAATTGGGACCTTATTTTTAAAATGCATTATCTTTTTAGCATTTAAATAATGAAATTTATTATCAGTATGATACAGTCTTTGTATGAAATGATACATTGCATGACTAAGTTACGTTTCTTGAAAGATTGAAATCCTTACCTAAGGTGCTCACAATGCCAGGAGCTTGCTTATATTAAATAGTGTGGTTAGAGTGCTTGGCTTGTTGATTTAGTTTGTTCTACATTGCAGTACAGAGCAGCTGTTAGTTTATTACCAGCTTTCTATGGGATTACAATATAAGGATGGGGAGAAGAAGCTGGAATTTGGCAGATTGGTTAATTATGTAAAACAGCATGAGCTATAAAGTTGTTGTCTGGTGCTGCAGCATTGGGATGTCTTGCAGACATCAAAAATACCCTAAGATTTTATTTACAGGAGAAGCTGACAAAACCACCTCTGCACCTTTAGGTGCACTAGTGGTTAGGTCAGAAAAGATTGGTATTTTGGCCTTTCATCTAGAGTCTTCAGGCTGAGGAATACCTCAGAGTAAGGGGGTTTTGTAGGCAAGTGTGTGCAAATGGTTTTTCACACTGTATGTATGAAGAGATAATGTTTGCAAGAAATGGCAGTCAGAAAGTCATATACTCATGGTATATGAGCTTGGAATATGAGTAAGGCGCAGGCCTATAGAAAAAAGGACTTCTGAGATCTTCTGGCTTTCAGCAGCAGTAGTACTGTTTATAACCAAACCAAAAAAACATCTTGCTCCTGGGATGTTCCTTGCCTTGACTACTGCTAGCAAAAACTGTTCAGTGTATTGTTCACCTGGTGATGAAGGCTTCCAGTTCCCAGCACCGCTTGTTAATACCCACTTCTTGTGTGCCAGTGTTGCCTATAGCTTAAGAGTTTTTCTCCTTCCCTTTTCTTACATCCCCGGTTTGTTTACAGAGAGTACTAATTGCCTCTCAGCTTTCATTTTACTACACTAATTAAACAAGCTTCCATTGGTACCCTCTTTATACTGTCCTCTCTTTGCTTCTGTGGTTGTTCTTTTTTCTAAGACAGGTGACCAGAACTATTCACAGAGCTCCAGATGAGATCGTACCAGTTTCTTGTAGCACATCCCCATCTCTACTGAAAATTTGTCCCTTGATATAGCCAGATTGCATATGTCTTTTTGACATCTGTAGCTCTTGGATAGGTTGTATTCATCCCAATTGATTAATACATCTAAGTAATTCTCCTGTTTTATTGTTTTTACCTGATGATTCCCTAGTAGAATTACAGTAGAAATTTTTCCTGTTCCCAGAATGCTTGACCTTGTCTTTGTGCTATTGTATTTTGTCATTACTATCACTTTGGACCTTGAAGGCTATTCAGTTCTTGCACTATGATGTTCTGATTTTACTCTGTATTGATACTAGTTCAAATTTTATTATTTTTTCAGCCATCATCAAGTATTATATTTATGATCCAGGGCTTTACCTTTATTTTTGTTATAAGGTAATTTTTCACAATGCTTTGTAAGGACCTCCACTCTTAATCTCACTTATAGTTCAATGGTTTCCTTCCACATTGTAGTCTCATTTTTTCTAGTAAAGTCCTTGCTGTTTTGCATTCAGTTGGGTTTTCTGTATCTTACTTACTAGTGTGCCTACAATATGGTATTTTAGGATTTAGTGAAGTACCTGTTTTTGTAAGACACATTGATTTCAGTAGTCTAAAATATTAGTTATCTTCACAATGAGTTACCCTGGGCTATTGTGCTTCTGTATGTGAACATATCTAAGTCCAGCCATTTTTGTTTGGGTGAGAATCTGTTCATTAAAATGCAATATGAAGTTGATGAAAATGCTAAATGAAGAAAATTAGGTTCTTCAGTGTCAGAAGAACCATTAGTGACTCTTAGCAGTCTCTCTGAATTTCTTATGAAGTTTTCTGAATGTAAAATGTGATTATCTGTAAGCTCGTCTATGCCTTTTTATGAGACCCTTAATTGTAAGACAGTCTAGGCATACTTTTCAAAAGTGTATTAGGTAACTGGAACCCTGGTGACACTTCATTTTTGGATTATACAATTAATGTAGGCTCAGAAGTACATTGAGTTCCTGCTTGCTTCATGCTGTGAGAAAGAGGCAGAGCATTTGACAAAAATTTTTGTAAGATAGTAAGTTTTCTTTTTTATGATGAAAAAGAATACCAAAGATATTTTTAAAAAAATCATGAATATTCCACTGGCAGGCCAGTCACAATATTAAAGAGCACCTTAATACACTATTCAAGCTTGTCTTTCTTGAATGGAAACATACTATGCAAATCTGCTGAAAAAGATCTGTATTAGTGTATGCCTGCCTTAACTAACATGACTGTTAGACATGATTGTTAGATCTTATCTGTGTCAATCTTGCTAGCCTTCATCTTGATAGTACCTGACTGTCTCCTTTGTATTTAAAAATAGAAATGACAGTCTCTCTCCCTCTACCTTTTTAGCTTGATTAGTTCATAGTTGAAGGTGTGAGACACTTGAGGGAAAAGCTAAATTGAAGGGTTGAGGCTCCATTCTGCATGTGGTTAAGATGCATTGTTCTTCCAGGAGCAATTGCTGCCGTCTTGTCTTTTGTCACAGTCACATGAAAGTCTTCAACTTCAGTGCTTTCTATTGTTTGTCGGTTGTGCTGGTGTGGAAGATAAAGGCTGTTGTGCTGATGGAATAGGGAGTGGAGAGGGAAACCAGCCTTTCAGCAGCTGGTGCAGTAAGAAACACTGGGAGATACTTAAGGCTGTGCTCAGGACACAGCAAATGCTGCACCAGGGCAGTGGGTGCTCATCTTCCTGTCGTGTAGGCTTTCTAAACTCATTTATGTGTGAACTGTATTTCTGTTAACGTGCTTGCAGTGTTTTCTCATCATGATGATTTAAATAATTCAAGGCGGAGGTCAGGTATATGTGGTACAATTTGATTTTTGTCCATCATGGGCAGTGATGGAATGAAAGGTTACTGTCTATCGATGACTGTAAGTGGTCTTTCTCCTGTTTTTATCTTAGTGTTTAGTAACACTGACACCATCAACAATGTGTGATGCTAAGCAGCAGCAAAGAAAACATTACTGTACATGCATCTATACAAAAAAGCTCTTTCAGTGGTTATACAACAGAAGTTGGTAGGATAGGTTTTGTGCCAGGTAAAGAGGCAGTGTTTGGACTGAATACTGTTCAAGGGAAAAGGAATAGAACTTCCTTAGGGGCATGAAAATATCTCTTTCTTCCTTATACTGTATAGACCCTATCCAAAGAAAACAAAATGTGTGCTTAGTTCTTTCATGATTCCTTAAAATTATTTTAGCACTGGAAATTACACTTGTCATTACTATCTGGCTGTAGTCAATATTATTGTAATTACTTGATGTGATTAATGTTTTTTAAGATTCCATAATTTTTTGCAACAAGAGCCCTCTTTAATGTGAGTAGTATCATATGAACAAAGAGAAAAAACAGATAAATTTACTGATAAACCTCATTAGTGTATTTTGAGTTCTCTATATTGCAAAAATGTCATTCAGGGTTTTGTCTTTTTGGTAACTGAAGATATTTAAAAATACACGTTTCCACTTTGATAGCATCAGATGAGTTCAAATGCACTAGGGTGAGTCTGGGGATTTTGTGCAGCTCAGGGAATGTGGGGGACAGTGTTTAAAAATGAGGCAGTTATGAGAAAGAAACACTAATAAAATGTGAATGTATCACTTCAGGCTATATGTAGAAATGCAATCTATAGATATTCATCCCCTCCTTCAACCAAATATGCTTTTTTCTTTTGCCAACAGAGGGCCTTTAAGTAGCTGTGTATTGCTACATCTCTTGTGTTGAGAATTATCCTACCCAGGGGCAGGTTGTGGTCCTTCAGTGCTGTGTTGACAATTATGAAATGCAGGCCAAAGAGGGAGAAGATAAAAGAAGAGAACTTGGTGCATTTTCCCATGGGAGATAGGATCCAGGGCACAATGGAAGGGGCATCACAGTGATGCCAAACAAACTTCTGGAGCATTCAAGCTCAATTTATTTCCTCTAGTAACCCTGTTTCTGTGAAAATACTCCCAAGTGGAGCAAGGAGGGAGCGTGGCCAACTTTCTCTTCAGGCAAGTTTGGTTTAGGCACTCGAATTGAATGTTAATAGATTAATTTGGAAACTTACTCAACCTGAAACTTCATCTAAGAGAAAAAATGCAGAACTATAATGTGACTGAAAATGTTTATTCTGATAAATTTTTGCAGATGCTGCAGCTTAATAACCTTCTGAAAGTGATGTATTTAAGCCCTGTATACCTAGGTTTCAGACTGTCATAGACATTTAAGAAATAAGGCAGTCCTGCCCTCCAGAAATACCCTGTGTTGTCAGAAACACAAAATAAAAAAGATAATTTCTTGAAACTCACTTCTATTAGCAGTAAGTTGCCTCTCTCTTCTATAAACTAGAGGAGTTTTTTTTTAAAGAATTTCAGAAGGCATAGGAAGTTGATCCACAAAGATAAATATGGACCTCTGTTTGTTTGTTTATTTATCTTGGGTTGGGATTTTTCTTAAAATGTGAAACTTGATGCTTGTCCCTTTACTTTTTTTTTCAGGTGGAAAGAAAAAGTAATATTTCATGTAATTTTTCAAAGATCTCTTTCAAAGATCTCTTTCAAAGAGTCTTTCTTCTGTGATGTGCTTGAAGACTAGTATTTTTATAATTAATAGTTATCACTGTTATTATTCAGATATGCTTGACCAAAAAGAACGTAGTTCATCCCATTTCACAGTTACTGCTATTTGCAGTTAAAATCAGAAGTGACTGTATGTCCCTTTTTTAATGCAGAAGCATCTTGAATCCTTTGACATTACACCTAGGTCATAAAATGAAACTTGTTGAGAATCAAACATAATGAAGAAAAAGGAAATTACAAAAAGAGAGGTCAGGAATAAAAGAGGTGGATGTGTAGAGGATAAGTCTGATGAGTAGGAAGGAAATAGGTGTGCCAGAGCTCCAAGATTTGGTTCTAAAACCCCCTGTGCTTTGGAAGAAACTAACTTAAAGGCTGTAGCCTGCAAAATTCAGGAAGTTAGTGTGGGTCTCTAAGAAATGTGAAAAGTATTTTAATTTCCTAAAATCTTCTAATTGTAGAATACAACTAATGTACTAGAGTTAATATTGTGAGACTGTTGTAGCTCAGAACAGGCCAGTTTTATTTGTCTGTGAAATGAAAGGCTGGTTGGAAACTCTGAAGTATTGTCAGTCTTCATGTATCTAGGGAAGATAGGATTATGTTTCTGTGTAATCCTATACACATAGCAGAGTACAGCAATTAAAATATTGACCATCATAACTCTATTTGTAAAAGCCACTTAAAAAAGCGGTACAACACATACTTACATTTTTATTCCTCTTTTGGCAGGTCCCAGGATCAGTATTTTCCTTGGTATTGGTGTCCAGTCATCCTTGCAGTTGATATTTAGGATATTCTTTTCAGAAATATTCTAGTTACCAATATATATTGGTAACTAGAAATATGTTTCAGTGAAGTTGTGGAAATAGAGCATTTAGAGTTGAGATGTAAAAAATAGGTTGTAATTGGAGGCTTATGTGGTTTTTGGCTAAATCTAAATGTAATTAATTGTAAATCTAATATGCAGATAAAAGAAGTCCTTATACAGAAGATTTAATTAGTCTAGTGGCAATGTATTCTTTTTCAGATAAGTGTTACAGGTATACTCGTGTATGCATTCTGGACTGACCATATGGTTAAAGTATTCATTAGTATTTTATATATTTAAACAGTTCGTACTTGTAGGCACTGTTAAACATTCCTATATAAACATTTTTTGTGTAAATCTAGATGGGAAAAAAAAAAAAGACTAGCTTCCAAGTTGCTCATTAAATTATTTATAATTATCTAGCTATGTGCTACTTGCTGATCCTGCATTGTACTGTAAAGTGTGTGTCATGATTATTGCCTGCCATTAGGTTGGAGCTGCTAGCAGTGATGTAATTTCATCTTTGTGTTGTGGAATTGGATGCAACTACTTACCTAAATTGAGGGGTTTTTTTTCTCAGTATAGTTGAAAAGAGCTCCTGGTTTGATTGGAGGAAAATACCTACATTCTAACAGTTTATTTTCCTGCAGTAAATTGAAAGTTTCTGTGTTAGTTACTTGAATCTGACCACACTGATGTGGCTTCTTTATGAAGCTTGTGTCACCCAAACCATGATTTGCAGAAGTACTGCTCCGGTACTTCTTGCTTCCTGGCTTTTTAAAGTATTCCTATTAAAAATCAATATGAAGAATTTGCTTTAAACCTTCAAGTCTTTAAAAACTGCTTCCAAATTTTAAGTTGTCTCTACATTATTCATGAATAAGGCAAATAACTTTGTCCATTGCCTGTATTTGACACTGGAATAAGAGAAACAGTGGGGATTTTTTTATGGTTATAATTTATTTATCTTTCCCCTTTTTTCACTTCTCACTACAAAAATATTGGCAAACTATCTCTTAGAGAGCGCCAGCAGCCTTGTATTCTTAAGTACATCTCTAAATAAATTAATGTACTGCCAAAATGGAGTCAAAGTTGAAGGACAGTAGACTGACTATCAGCAGAAGGTGTGAATGGTCTAATGGTGAAAGAGACTTACCATTTTTACCAGACACTCATTTGTCCTGTATTTTGTGATTTTATCTGTGACATTTGTCACAGCACTTTGTATATTTTTTATAGCATGATAGCAAATGTTCAATAATCTGATCTGTGGTGTTTAGGCTCGCTCTTACCAGTTTTCAGTTTAGAAAAATCAACTTTTAGTTTTGCAGTATTGGATTTCTTTGCTGCTATACCTTCATCCACATATACAACACATATACATAAGAAGTGAAGCTTAGTCTGTTATAATCCAGATTCATCATTATTTGCAAACCAGTAGGAACCAGACATTGTGCTTGGCCAAAATCACTTATGAAACTCAAAGTCCTTTCTCACCATGTTAATTTGATCTTGTATAAATGTCACCAAAACAAATGACAAAGTAAAATGCCACATGCAAGATGCACATATATGAAAAACTGCTGCAAATAACACTGACTGCAGTTTTTTCACCACAGATGCTCAGCCTTGAGAGTCAGTGCACTTGTTTGAAGTGTTGCTGTTTGTGAGAAGGAAGATTGAGCTGTCATTTCATTGAATATCTAATTGTGGATTGATGGGGAAGCAGTCTGTAGAATTGATGCATGTTTCATAAATGATCCTGAGTTAATTACTTGTACAGTGTTGTGGAGTTTAAGGCTGCAGATTCAGGCACAGACGTTAGAGGGTACGTCTGTGTAACATTCTTTGATTGCAGGACAATGTGCTGTTTTTTCATAGAAGGTGTATAATGATGTGTAGACAAAAGTATCAGGACGAAGAATAACAGTTGTGAGATAAAGAAATTGGGATATTCCTTGAGAATTCTTGGAAAAGCTAAATGAGTGATTGCCAAAAATTAGTTAAGTGAATTTAAAAGCACAGTCTGAGGCAGACAACTCCATAGAAAATTTTAGCCCAAGAATTGTTTCGGCAATGTTGCAAAAACTCTCCTTGAAAAACCCCAAAATCCTGTGTATATTCTTATGCAAACTGAGATTGGATGAAGTAGTGTAGTGTATATGAAGACATTAGATAGCTTGAATGTATGTGCATAGTCTTAAAGAGAGTTGGCTTATTTCTTTTAAAGGTCAGTACTTCTGTAGTAATTTTTAATGAATTCCTCATACTTTGGAAATTTATTTTAAGTTGTGTGTAAGGCCTGAAATCTTGGTTAAAATGAAAATGTCTTACATGTTGCTCCACTTCCCCTAAGTTTACTCTGTGTTACTCTGACCATTTTTGTGTCAATTAATATCTTAATACACCACAAGGCAAAAGCTTTCTTGCAGAAATTTTTGGATACTTCTCCAAGACTTACTGTAATTTGACAAAATAAGCAGTTTAGAGAGAGAAGCTGTTACTCGTTGGGAACAATACAGCATATTCTGCTGTGATTTGGTTGCTTGTAGCTATTGACTAAATTTGAGGCACTTCTAAATTTGTTCACAAGAAGTTTCAGAAATATTTACATGCTATTTTTATTACTCCAGACATGTTTTTTAAAAAGGCACAAGACAGTTAGAAACTGGGGTCATGTTTTATTTTATCCTATTTTTGAAAAGGAAGGACTTTTAAAAAATTGAATTGGATTTTAATTTTGCCTACAATAAAAGAGTGCTAAGCACTAAACAGGGTCACAAGTTTTGTAAACTTGACTTAGTAGACAAGAGATTTTAGTTTGCATTGTGATTTATGGGATCTGGGATTTTAATGTGGTAATTGTGGACTAAGCATTTTAAATACAAGTCTAGAATGGATTTGAAGCTGATAGTGATAAAATATTGCCTGTTATTAAAGCAATTAATAGACATTTCTTAACAGATATGCACCTATAAATATAGTTGCCTTTCATTTTTTATTTCATAACTATTGCATCATTCATTTTTATGGCTTTTATGTGACAATAAATTGCAAAAAGTTTATCACTGAAGTCAAATCTTCCTCTAAAACTCTCTCTGCACATTTTAAGATAATTTAATCTTTGTTCTTGTAATGTGCATTTTGAAATACTTTTTTGACTGCACCATTTGTTACATTATTAAAAAAAATATGAATTTTAATAAAAAGTGAAAGTCTCTCCCTCCAGAATTGAAACCCCAAATAAATTACAGCTAGCGTTTTATACAGAAGAGAATTAGTGATTCCTTTATAATGTGTGCATTAGCATTTTCTGACATTGCCCTGTCTTTATTTAGGATTTGAGACGAGTGCTCACAGTTAAATTGCTTGACATTACTTATCATAATTTTGCAATTATATTGCACTGATAGAGGTACCGAAAATATAAGTTGGCTGACTAAACACAATCCAAGTTTATACTGTTGGATTAAAAAAACCCAGGCTTTCTTAAGTGTCTGATGGAATTTCTAGTAATGCCTGACTGCTGTGGTCTCATTGATGTGAGTGGACAGCTCTTGCATGTCTAGAAGCACTGTTTAGATGTTTAAATCACTTACAAAAGAATGTGTAAATTGGATGGTAATGTAGACTAAAAATTTAACAATTTCAGCCTCTAGACAGTGGGACAAAGACATGTTATAGGAGAGAGAGCAAAACATGTCGGGACCTGCCTAGGTAGAGGAGTATTACAGGAGAGCAAAAGATAGAAGCTAAGTGAATGAAGAAGTAGCTCAGCTGGATTGCAAATTGTATGGTGATTTGATAGAAATTCAAGTTATATTTTTTATCTCTTAAGTTCTGATTTACGCAGTCCATTGTGCTTACAGTATCTTGGTCCTGGGTAGTTTTACAAAACATTATCTTTAGACTTCCTTCATTATACAGTTATAACCAGTAATTGCAAAACCAGGATTTTCTTTCTAGGAGCAGAGATTACTTTGCTTAGGACAAAATGCTGTGTGCCAGAAAGACACAACACTTGCTGTTCAAGAAACAGTGAAAATGCAAGACAGCTCTTCAACTTCCACTCAGTTACAACTAGAAAAGCCTTTAAAATATTTTTTAATTTTTAATTCTGTAGTGGGTTTTTTTTGTGGCCTGTGTACGATGTGTGGGAAACCCAATCGTGAACAAATGCCTGGTTAGCATGTTTATTTTATGATCAATTCATACATTGCACCTTCCTATGCTTGCAAGATGGGCTGCATAATAAGCTCAGATGGTTATTATGGTGTTGGAATGATCTTGATGTTAAAAAACAGTCTGTGAAGACAACTGTTTGTGGTGCTGCTTTTTCACTGTGTTTTGTTGGAATGTAAAAGAAATGTATTGTTCAATTGTTTTCTTTCACTATGTAGTTACAACAGTACAGTTTATTCTTCTTTCTTTTAGCTACTGGTCATTCAT
Source organism: Melospiza georgiana (assembly GCF_028018845.1). Taxonomy (NCBI): domain Eukaryota; kingdom Metazoa; phylum Chordata; class Aves; order Passeriformes; family Passerellidae; genus Melospiza; species Melospiza georgiana. The sequence goes on from NC_080465.1 coordinate 8,407,466, forward strand.
TTAATCAAATGCAGCCTGAAATTATGATACATATGAAAGTGTATACTGATTTGGGGAAGATAAATTTCTCATAATGACTCAATTCTTCATAAGGCATATTAATAAATAATTTCTAATTTATTAACTGAATCCTTAATTTATTCAGCAAGCTTTTATTTACTGTTCCCTTATGGCAGATCCAGATTTTGAGTGAGGTTGGGGGTGACCAAACTTGTTGAACACACAGATCAAGCTATTTTTGACAGTGTAAAACCTTGAGCAGGAAGTTTGAACTGTATGTTCTCCACAATCCCTTTCATCTTCACCCGCTCTCTGAATCTGGAAAGGCTTCTTGAATTGCCTGCATAGATGGAAAAGTGTAAGTGTAGAGATGCAAAACAGGATCCTGCTCAATATTGCTGGATTTGCATTAATTCTTCCTTACTGCAGAAAGTTAGCTGTTTTTCCAGATACAGGAGTAGCTGGCTGCACATGCTTTGGGTGCCACATTTAGTGGTCTGGCCTGAAGTGCAAAGCAGCAAGACATGGTCTTTGGACTGCATGTAAAAGTACTAATGTTAACTGCCCAAGTTGTTCTAGAAGCTACTTTACATTTGCACACTTCTCTTAGTGAAATGGAGAAAGAGGCAGGCAGGAAGTAATTGCTGGAGAACAAAAGCTAATTAATGGGAATTTGTGTTTAAGCCTTTCCCTGTAAATAGTTCTTAACTTTTGTTTGCATATCCCAATGGCAGAGATTCTTAGGTTTCTTCTATACTGGGGCAATTTTTCTTTCTAGCTCTATGGATATTAACATTAGCTCTCTCTGACTGCAGTTTGGCCTGTTTATTAGTTTTGCCATGAAAAAGACCATGGAACACAGATCTCTCTTCTAACAGTCTTCTGAATGTATCAAATTCTGAAATATATGCCCTTCATAAATTCTTTTGTTATAAACAGATTATTTTTCAGTGTTTTAGTTCATCGTATTCTCTGAATGTTACTTCATGCTGGTGCTTTTCCCTGAATTCATTTCAGTTTGTGCTCATTTGATGTGAAATAACTGAAATCGGACACGGCTCATGCTTTTTCTTCTACAAAGAAAAATCCCTAAACAAAAAACCTGTGTCTTGTATGCAGCAGTTCTCTTAAAGCACTAGAGAGGGCAGCATCCTCCCACTGTTTAATTCAGTTTGTGGCCTGAAGTAGGTTCAGGATCCTTTTCTACAGAAAGGGGTCACCTCTGAACATTTCAGCATTAAATTTCTTTCAGTAATGGTGGCATGGTTCCTTTGTTGGCAATGGCTTTGTTTTCTGTTTTCTCCAAATCTGGAACCAATTTTCGTTCTGTAGTAAAAGAAAAGGAAAGGGAGCTATCTGCATTTGAAACACTTGATTATCAGAGTTCTGAGAGGTTGATTGCTTTTTTTGCGTTTTTCTTCCTGTTTGCACTCTTCTCCATCCCCCGTACCCCTACCTCCCAAAATCTGTCACACTGAAAAAGAGATTAAAGAGGAGCATTAAAGACTCTGTAGAGTCTGACTGCAGAGGTCACTCTTCTATAGAGAAAACAATCTAAGACGGTTTTTTTTTTCCCCAAGGAGAAAATGAAAAAGTTTCAGGAAAGAAGACCGTAATGCAAATCTTTCCATTGGAAAGTCTCTGAAAAGAACAAAAGCTGGCTTAGGAAGATCAGAGAATTCTTCATTCATTTTGATGGGAGCAAGCACAACTCTTTACTCTTGGGGCCTGAGCTTATGGAGAAGAATGCAGCTTTTTTTTTTTTTTTTCCTAGGAACATTTGACTCTATTCCTTGGGTTTTATTTCATATTCCATTTCCCAAAGAAACATATGAAGAAGAATGAATATATCTACATGTAACTCTACCATTCTAAATCATCATTTAAAAAAATAATAATTCCAGAGCATCTAGTATTTTCTGCATCCTGTGCAGGTCTTGTTCACTGTGACTAAATGATACTCTATGGCAGGAAAAAATAGAAGTGATGAAATGTTTGCATGTTATGTGGTTACTGCATGAAGGATGGAAAAAGCAGGGAGGGTGGAAATTGTTTGTGTAATTATCTTGTCTGGATTGCGCTTCAAATATACTGTAAGTCTAAAGCAAAAACAGTGGTAAAGATTTGTTAGTCACAGTAAAATTAATATGCAATTGATTTCACTTGTGTGTGGCACTGTATTAACTTTACAAGATATTTTTCCATGGAGAAGTGATATTCATGGAGCCGTGGTTACAAGGCACATGTCATTTTTAGCCGCTCATGTTTGTGCCATTCAAATGTCTGAGACATGTCAGTGTAAATATTATTCTGAGTCCTCTTCAGAAACTTCTCTTTAAAAAAATCACTTCAGCATCCTTTGTAGGTGGGTAAGGCACACTGTTAAGTACAGGTTAACTCAGTCTGGATAAAACTGAAATGTGATTGTATTTGGAGTTTTTGTTACAATTACAATAAGATGCTACATTGCCTGATAGTTATCATGTTGCCTTGTCTGTGGCCATGAGCACAGGATTGTGTGAGGATATAAAATTGCTCATTTTTTTACTGGAAAAAAAATCCCGCAATACCATCCTTTTACTGAAAAATCAAATAGCCTTATTTTTTCCCCCCTTTTACAAATTCTTTGAATTTCCTATCCTTTAAAGCTCATTATCTGGCTATAATCACTTTAGACACTATTATTGAGGGGAGGATAAAAAAACAATGGCATTGTTATACGAATAAAATTGTATTAACAATAAGGATGGTATTTATTGCAAAAATAAACTCAGTTACTGGAAATTCTTCCTCCACCCCTCAAGCTTTTGTTGACATGCAAAACAGATTTTAAGTAAGTAAATGAATTAAAATATAAAGCAAGCAAACAAACAGACATATGCCTCTGGCCCACTTATAGTTTCAAATGACTTCTGAAATTTGAGATTGAATTCACTTTTTTCCCAGAAAATATCTAGGTATGCTGGTTTATAACTTATAATTTATCATTTGTAACAGCTGCTAGGTAGTGAATTTTCATAAGCCCTGAATGCTGTGAAAAGTGCAATTGTGAATTTTTGAAGGTTAATAAGAGATGTTATTCTCTACAATCTTCCATATTCTTTCATTAAAAGCAATGAAAACACTGGCCTGAAAGACCATATGAAACATTGAAAACAGTGGTGAATACACATATCCATCCACATGCTACTATTCTGCTATGTTTAATTTGTACAATGGAGTCTCACTAGTCTATCTCTCAGAGCAGTATCTGTTTTAAAAATCAGATCTTTGTCTTTTTAATTCTTGACTCTCTTTTATTATGCATTGCTGTTGGACATCCCATCAGGATGGAGTTAAACACTTCCCTGACAAAGCTGAAGACAATTATTATCTTTCTTTACTTAAGTATATTTAATGGTAAATATTTATGGACCAAACTTTCTCAACAGTGTAGGCTAATTCTGAAACATAATTTCCACTAACTATAATTTCCACTTTTGAAGCAGTCAGTGCTCCATTGTTTAGGGAGCTTTCTTTTTCTGTTTTTCATGAGTCTTTGGATTCTACGCGTTTGTCTTCAAAATAACTGAAGAACAGCATTGTTCTGAATTCCTCTTTTTCAACTTGAGTCCATTGTCACATCTTAAGCTGTGGTTCTGCTGTCACAAGAGCTTTTATTGCTGTTTCTGAAAACACAGAGCTCCTGTAGTAAATGAGTAAAGCCCAGCCTGGTGCCTCGGGAGGGGCTGTCACAGCCGATGCTGCTGCCCGTTGCTGCGGGCACGGGGGTTATCGTGACCTTGCTGCTCATGGTGCCAAGGCCAGCCAGCTGAATGCTGCTGCTGCACGAGGAGGAGTTGGCTGCTGCTGGCAAGCAGGAATGCTTCCTCTCATCTACAGAGGTTGCTGTCACGGTCCCTTGTGTCTCTTCCTTTAGAAGCACGTAGGTTAGATACTCTACTGGTAATAAACCCCTGCAGAAGCTGCATAGATTTCTGTTGTTTATTAGTAATTATGTTGCAAAGATTTTTTACCTCTTTCAGAAGCAAGTTCAAATATGCTTCTTTTTAGAATTGCTGAATTATATAATTCAGAATGTATATGGTAGTCCCAATAATGGAATGATTCATGTGGCAGCTCAGACCTTTGGTTTCTGGAAATTATTTGCATTACCAGCTACCAGTGAGCACAAGTGTGAGAGAAAGAGTAATATGATTATTACAGAGCAGGAAAATATACACAGGAATTGGAGAGACAGGAATGGCTGAGAGAGTCCACAAGGTTATTATCCAAATCTTGGTCTTAAAGTTTGTATTTCTTCACAGAAACTGACAGCAAAGAGATTTCATATGAGTTTCTATTAGGACAGCTGCTGCACTTGTGGTTTCATTTTGTGAAGCATTGCTATTTTGAACAATACTTCATATTTTAGTTCTGCAAGTTTTACTCAACAGTGGATATTTAAGGAGTTGCTCAGCTTTTTGTATGAATGGTGCCGTTCCCAGAGGAAAAGTGTTGGCTGGTATATCAACACTGTATGTATTTGTCCTGCTGATTAATTAGATCTAAAATAGTTCAGATGTTGAAATAGCACTTCTCATTGCTAATGGATACCTGTACCTAGTCTGAAAGGGAATCTGCTGGAATCTTTGGCATATATTTAGGGGTTACTGAGTAGACCTCTCTAACCTTTTCCCATTTTCTATGTTTAAAATATTAAAAGCTCATATTTTAAAATTCATTCAAAGTCAGGTTTTTCCCTCCTGTCCCCAGTTATTCAATTCCTGTAATTTTTGTTACTGTTATGCTGCTTTTGTAATCAGATTCAAGAGTTACTAAATCATATAGTGAAATAAGATCTTTTCATCTTAGGGGATACTAGCATCGCATTTAATTGTTTTCATAGTAAAATAATATACTCTAATAATTAAGGCCATGGTACTTCAACTGGTATGGCTATGTGTTTGAATATTTATGTTGATTGCATGAATCTGTTTTGGCAGATAAATACTTTGTCATATAAATACTTAAGCACAAATACGGGCTGGGCAGAGGATGGGTTGAAAGCAGCCCTGAGATGAAGGATTTGGGAGTGCTGGTGGATGAGAAGCTGGATGCAGTCCAGAAAACCAACTGTGTCCTGAGCTGCATCAAAATCAGTGTGGTCAGCAGGGCAAGAGAGGGGATTCTGTCCCTCTGCTCTGCTCTGCTCTGCTCTGGTGAGACCCCACCTGCATCCAGTGCTGCATCCAGCTCTGGGGTCCCCAGTTTAGGAAGGACAGGGAATTGTTGGAGTGAGTGCAGAGGAGGGTCACAAAAATTGTCCTAGGGTTGGAGCAGCTCTCCTATGAAGAGAGGCAGGGAAAGCTGGGGTTGTTCAGCCTGAAAAAGAGCAGGCTCCAGGGAGACTTTTTTGTAGCCTTCCAATACCCAAACAGGGCCTATCAGAAGGCCAAAGAAGGACTTTTGACATGGCATGTAGAGATGGGACAAGTGGGGAATGGTATTAAATGGAATGAGAATAGATTGATGTAAGATATTATCAAGACAATTCTGTACTGTGAGGGTGATGAGGCACTAGCACAGGTGGATGCCCCATCTCAGGGGTCAGGTTGGGTGGGGCTTTGAGCAGCCTGGGCTGGTGGGGGAGTTCCTTCCTATGGCAGGGGACATGGAGCTAGATGATCCTCAGGGTCCCTTCCAAGCCATACCATTTTAGGATTTGATATTGAAAAGAAAGTGTCATCTAAGGGGAGAGATTAATAGGGGTAGAATGAAACTGGAAGACATCTGGAGCTGTGTGATTCTTTTATGCAGTTTTATTGTACTTGGGTGTTTTACTTTTGCTGTTGCAGCTAAGTTTTTGACCAGTATCTATCTCTGAGAACAATGAACTTTCTTTTTATTTGGTCTCTTTTCAAAGTCTTCCCTCCTTATTTTTGTGTGTAAGAATTATCTTTCATCCTAACACTTTTCTGTAATGCTTCCTCCGACATTTAAAGAGCAATTTTATTCCTTAATTGCCATTGTATTGCAATCCTATGTAAGCCAGGCTACTTTTGTTGCTAGTGTAAAAAGGCTTCCCATTCTCAGAAATTCCTAGCATCCTTTTCCTGTTCTTCTGCCAACTTGAATCATATTTTTTGTAAATGGATCACTGGATTTGCCTGTCTCAGTTCTGATGAGGTCTTACTGGTACCCTGTGCTGTGGTTTCCAGAGTTTTCCAGCAATTTTATGGCTGAGTTCCTGTTCTTGTCCTGTACTTTACAAGATAGTAAACCTTGTGTCATCTCTGCAGTCAGTGTTTGTGTTCTGATCCCCTAGCAATCTGAACCTCTTATTTTTTCCTTCCAATTTTGGAAAAAAGGGCAGAGGTATCAAACATAATTTCTTCCCTGCTAATCTTGAGAGCAGGATGTAGAGTGTTCTGTAAATCCTTGACTAGATGAAAAGCTACAGAATGATTTTACATACCATCTGGCAGAGAGAGCCCATGCAAGAAAGAAAAGTCATAAATGCCTCATCTTACCTGGGCCACACAAGTATGTGTGCACACAGGTGCATAGCCTGTTAAGGACCACACTTTGCAGTTATCAGTTTGTTAGCTTTCAAAGTTTTGTTTTGTTTTCTTTACTTAATTACATACTCAGCGATATGTAAGATCTGTTTCCTTTCATTGCCATACAAGTTCTCAGATTTTTTTGGTTGTTTTCCTGGTATGTTTAAAAAAATGCCAAGGTCTTGCCTTTCAACTCCCGAAATATTCAATAAGATTTCACTGTTGTTCTTATATGTTATTGTGTGGGAGCTCTAATCCAACAGACCTTTTCCATGTGGTAAAAGTTGCACCTGTGATACTTCTTTTCCTTTAATGGGACTACTCAGATATTTGGAAATTATCAGATTTATATATTCTGTTGCATTGGAGCAACTGGGGTGAGAAGATAAGAATTACTGCATCTGCCTCAAAATTGCATGGGGGATTTATGTTTGTATTTTCTTAAACAAGGTTGATTCATTCATTACTTCAGTTGAGTACTGAGAAAAATGACATATGCTTTCTGGGTTGTTAAGTTTTGTTTTGCTTGTGGTTTTGTTTTGATTTGTTGATTGGTTCTTTTTGGTTTTTTTTTTTGTACTCTTGTTGGTATGTCATGTTGGATGGTGAGATTACTTCCATGCCTGAAAGCAAGGTAGTCTTGGATGCTAAATACATATGCTTCAGAGCACTCTAGGGTCACTTGAATGGTTAGTTTAAACAAATGACAATATTAAATAGAGACGTACTTTGATAAAAGTGCAAGTGTTGGAGTATTGAAATGTGTAGTCAATATACAATAATACTGCAGCAACAGAAACTGCATCTGTTGAGTTCTTGCACATTTTGTCACCTTTTAAAATGTTCTTCTGAAACAATGGATTTGCTATATTTTCAGAAAAAATTGTCTTGGAGTAACATCTCTCTTGATAAAATTCTAACTGTGACTGAGTCTATATTGACTTGTTGGAGACATACAGAAACTAAGTTCTTCTCTCTGAGATTACTGATTAAGTGAACAGTTATAGGTGACTGTTGTTGTTGAGGGTTTTTTTCATCTGTAGTAAATGGATCAGTATGTAAAGTCCACTTGAAATATATTGAAAAAGCAGTCTAAATAAAGAACTCAAGCTATTTAACTGAAATGTGATTGAAACTCATTACTTCAAGTATAGACAAAGGAAGTTGGTTTTGGTCTCAGGAAAACAGGCTGTATGTGAGGCTGGCAATTTTACCGAAGTGACATTTGTGAACAATAGTGTTACAAGAACTCCTCTTACAAGATAAAGACATGTTTGCACATATGTATCTCATGGATATCATAATGTTTAGGGAATGCTTAAGCATAAGTGTACAATCAGTGTTTCAGATCTGCTCTACCACCTTACTAAGAGGAAATTGGACAACAAATATAGCCCAGTTATTTTAGTTTTAAAAATATATCCAGTGTCCTCTGAATTGTTTACTTATTTTATTCTTAGCATTTCTTTGCATTCTTTATTCTTGGCAGTTTGTATATTTACGTGATATTATGGATACTAAGAGCTGGATTGTTAAGAAACAAAAATTTACCTTTATGAAACTTATGTTCCGAAAAAAAGCCTTTCTTTAATATCCATAAAACTCAAGATCACTTTTTCACCTAATTTCTAGCACTTAAATTAGCTTTCACTGTGCACGTCAACATGCTGTAGGTCCCATGATTCTCATGTCGTTTTTGCTTTATTTAAGTCTGAACAGAGGCTAGAGGGCAAAAGTATAATTCAGCTTTATGGAGTAATCTTAAAGAAGCAGAAGCAGACTGAGTAGATGAAGTACTATTGCTACTTGTTCTTGAAAAGAATGCCTCTTTAGTTTTGAAGATAAAAGATACAACAGGGTGCAAATCCAAAGAAACTTACCTGTGTGGAATGAATGATTGTTGTCTGTTATAATTTAATTTTTCTATGGACACTGACCACCCTTCTAAGAATGTTTTGTGAGAAGTGCTACAAGTAATGTGATAAAATGAAAATGGAGAGCCAAGAAATGCTACTTTTAATGTCCCTTGCCTAAGTGTGAAAAAAAAATTCTGTTTCTGAATTCCTTTGGAGTCCCCACTGTGGTTCCCCCAAGTAGCTGGAGAGGTGCATGGCTGATGGCAACAGTCTTTGGCTGCAATCTGGCTGCCAAGGAAAGCATCCAAGTTCATGGGATAAAGCAGTAGGAGCAGTATTTAATAAATACAGTGCTGTTCCTCCCCCAGCAAGCCTGAGTTCCCCTTCTGTGAGATTCTTTACTCTTTCTTAGCCACCCAGCAGCTCTCAAGCCAACACTGAGTAAACTCAGGCTCTGGGATTTTCATCTTCCTCTAAGTCATATGTTGCTTTATGGTGCTATAAGTGATGAATCAAATCTTCTTGATGGAAGCTTTTTAATAAAGGTGAATTTTAGACTGCTGCTGACATGCTGAAATGTAGTGACCAAATCTGAGAATTGGGTAAGACAGAGTAATACAGAAATGTAGCCAGGACAGTAGGGATGGTCCTAAAAAGACAACTTTACTTAAGCAGTTGCTATTGTGAAGTAAAACAAAAGCTTGTGGGAGCAGAAAAATTTCTCCATATTGAGTGGAAGAATAAGGCAGTGAGAAAACTAATGAACATTTCCTTAATGAATTGCATTTTGATGGAAGGTTTTGCATTTGTGTAATGTGTCTTATGTGACTAACAAAAGGACAGATCTTCACAAGAGGTGAGGTTTGGTGGGTGCCATTGTGTGTAATCCTTTTCTAGAATTGCACCCCTTAGCCTGACCTAGTGGAGTACTGCCTTCCCTAATGCCATATAATGGTAATTATTAAAGTTTTCTGGAAACTGTATAAAAGAAGTTATCATTTGGATGAAAGTGCCATATTTTACAGGAATTATTCTTTCTTAAGTATGCTCATTTGAAAGTTCAAGGATGCTGTATCCTGCTAAGCCACTGGTGTTTCTATTTTCAGTACTTTGTGTGCTGCTTGAGTCATATTGATTTCAAAATACTTTTATAGTATACAAAACAGGAAGAATGTAATAGCCTCATACGGCAACTGAGATGTTGGTGTTTTTTTTTTTCCCTAATTAAAGTATTTATTAAAATTGCAACAGGAATTGCTCAATGTAACAAGAACCTGCATTTTCTTTGTTTGCAACCCAAGCTACTGCTTGAACTCATTCCAGCTGTTTCTTGTTATTGTTCAAGTGGAAGCATTATCTACTGTGGAAGAAAAGTAAGGGATATACTTTCTTTTAATGTCTTTTCTAAATGTAGGAACATGCAATTTTGCAGATCAGAAGTGGGGAAGTCTAACAATACCAAATTTCTGATGAAATAATAATTTTCCTTGTGTCTGTGTTATCATTGTTTGATCTATTTATTTGAATGTCATTATAATAATTAATATTGTGTAACACCAACTTGCCGTAATTAGGGTACTTTTTGTTTCCCTTACCCTGAATATTCTAAAATACACAAATTCTATCCACACAATGGATAGAATTTCATTTGTGAAATAGTGTTGGCAGTTCACATTTACATGTGGGTTTTGTTTTGTTTTGTTTTAGTGAGAATGCTTGCACAATTTTTACTTCTAAAGTAAGCTGTGAAATGTAGGAACAGTGTTAGTGTTTTCTGCTTCTAATATCTATGGGTACCAAATACTTGCCCTTTCTTCAGGCAGAAAGAAAATCCCTAGAGCACCTGCTTGGTTCCTCTCAGGAGGTTTTAAGTTCTGGGATTTGATGGTTCCACATAGCTGGTCATGTCCTATGAGTGATCAACAGTCTGCCAGATTTCCTGCACAGACATTAACAAGTCTGGTGGAAATCATCCGGTAGGATTTATTTTTGTGCTCTTAAGAGACTTGATTCATTTTTTCCCCTCATACATGGCTTGTGATTTCTCTGAAGGGCAGGGACAAATACCAGAGCCTGAAGCCATCGCCATCAATGTGCACCTTCGTCCTGGAGCAGAGAAAGCTTGCCTTTTGCTGTTGCATGATCCCCATACTGGGAGGGAAAGGTGGGTTCCCATGGGATGCTAAGTGTTTTGGCTAACAGCATTTGAACAACTGTGCACTCAGCCTCTGGTTTCCACATACAATTCATACCCTGAGTCACATGTGGCTTGACACATGTGTTGCATCTGAAGAAGACCATCTGAAGTCATTGCCTGTTATAAGCTTAGGTCCCACATAAGATAGCCTTTATTATTACTGATGGAATTCTTGGTTTAAAGAAGGAAGATATCAGTGATAATGTTACATTTGTCAATATAAAGGCTTCCCAAATCTGAGGAGTGCAGGGTAGTTTGGACTTTCTCCAAAGCTTGAGGAGGTGACTGGGTTATTTCTGTAGCTGCTTGTGAACTGTAACAATAGCAGCTTAAACAGAGAAAAATTACAGGATAATTTTGAGCATGGGTAAGTCTTAAGCATTTTGCCCCAAAATGCATAATGAACTTATAAGAGCAGAATATCAAGTCCAGATTTCATAAGGCATAAGCCTTGCCTTTATCCATCTTGCTCTTGTACTGCTGATCCCTGCTCTTTTACAATCTTTTAAATACAGCCTTTTTGCAAGCTGGTCCTTTGCTATTCTTACATCCTCTGCTTTTCACTTCTCCATACCTTTACTAAGATCTCTCTTAGGGAGGGAGAATACCTCAAGAGTGTGAACCAGGCTGTGCTGAACAACAGAGAAATGGGAGGATGATGTAAGGGCAAAGAAAAGGGTAATTAGAGCATTCTGTATTCAGAAGTATCTCCTCAAAGAATTCACATAAATGGAAAGAAGGATTAGGCCTCTGAATTAAGGGTCTGCCAGGAAATCTGTTGCTTTGAAGACCAAGGAAATAAATGAATAAAAGCTTCACTAACATGGGGTTAAGATTATTCATTGGTGCTCTGTAGTTTTTGAGGATGTAGAGAATAGCTAATACAAAGACTCTAGAAACCAGAAAGTGCATGATTTAATGTGTTCGGCTTCCACTACAGGATTTTAATTCTGAATTTCTGGAATCATGCCTTGCTATATCTTTACATGCTCTACACAGCCTCTGCAGGTGCTCTAACAGCTCTGGGCACAGCACACCTGGGCTGTTTGCCTGGCAAAATTTGGATTTTAAATAGGTATGGTAAGTAGGGGCTTTTCCCAGCACTGAGATTACTCTTCACAAATTATACCCGACTTGCCTGGGGTTTCATTCTGAGATGCTCCTTTCATTTACCCATTGCTATACTTTCAGGATTCATTGTCATATATGCCAGTAGGCTATTAGTAATTCCATGACATGGAGGCATTTTTGTTCATCTCTAGGGAACTTTTCCCACACAATCAATTCAGTTCAGCCCTGAAAGGAGGCATTCTTGATTCCTTGGGATAAATATATACTCTTTTCAAATCACAAGATGCACCTCCTCCAGGCTGCTCTCACTAACAACTCCACTGGTTGCCACACTGAGTGTTAACATAGTGAATGCAGCTGGAGTGTTTGCAAATATGTGCTGGAATGCAAATGTGTGAATACAGCATAAACAATAACACATTGTTCTAGTTCATTCACATTTCTATTCATGTATCTTGTAGCAATTTTCAGGCCCCTGAGAACCATCATCTAGTCTGGCCCCTTGGCTCTCCTTTCTGTATGGATTTCTCAGACAGTAGCTTTCTTCAGAAGTTCATCCTCGTGCTCCAAAGAAATGAAAAGATGGACAACCTCTACTAATTGCAGAGGTTTTCCTATCCATGGACGCTTGTCACTGAGCCATTCCAAGAGACTGTTGGCAGCTCCCTGACTTTGTAACTAAGATCCCCTTGCTGAGGTGATAATTACATTATTTTTCATGGCCTAAGGCACAGTCTAAAAGCATCTGAGGCACTAGTGGCACATTTGAACTGCAGTAACTAAGTTGCTGAAAATTCAAGACATGCAGAGTTAAAGAGTGTTTTTTGTCATATTTTTTACCGCCTTAACTTTTCATATGAAAATGTGGATGAGAGTACTAGGCCTCTTAAAATACAATAAAACTTTTAGGCCAGGTTTAAGATTGCTGAAGTTCTCTTGCTTTATTCCTGTGTACATGACTCAGCTAGTCCACACAGGCAGTAATTCATATGAAGAGGAGTTAGCACATTAGTTGCCTTAAGGGGAGATCTTAAGAGGAGCCAGCTGAGAAAAAATGCATTTGTTGAACTTGAGTTTTGAGTACTCACACCAAAACGTAACAAGGGTTTGCATATTAACTTCTGGACTGTGTTTTCTTAGAGTCTTGGCTATGCTCTTCCTCTGTTAATTTTCTGTATGTGATTGAGCTGTGTTTTGGGAGAGCCATAGTCTCTAAAGCCTTAACACTTTGTATTAATTTATCCGTGATACTTTGCCGGCTTATTATGAGAATAACGCTTGCCAATGCTCTCTATTAACTTTCATAGTTATCCTTGCAAACAGTAATTGATCTTTTGGTGAATTTAAATATCCTTCTTCAAAGACATGCTGGGAGGTTTTTTTCCTGTGGCTGAGCGATAATCTTTATTATATTTACAACTTTTAACAAAGCTCTGGTTTCTCAGCTAATTAAATTGTGCAGAATTTCTTTCTTTTTTCTTTTAATAGAAATGCTTTCATCTTCACTGCTTTTTTACCTCTTGAGATATTTTTAAAATTAAAATGATAATATGAAAAAGCCACAAGACATATGTTATCCAGTCTTGGTTTAGACATTTGTAACGGATTCTTGAGCCTCAAGTGAGAATATATCAAGAAAAGTTTAATTTACTTAACCAGAATGATGAAGGAAGTTTGTTCATTTTGACACAATAGTAGTAACATTTTAATAGAATCAACTCATGATCTGTTGATCATGCATTAAGGTTGTATTAATTTCCACTTCTTCTATTTGCAACTTTTAAAAATTAGTTGTTGAGGGGTCCTACATCACACTTCTCTTCTTTTATCCTGCATATATGCTGCAGTATAGGTTGCATTATTAGAACTTACTTTATTTGAAATAGTGTCTGAAAATCTATAGTAGCATATATATGTTTCAGAATGCATATTTTCATATAGACTCATATATTTTTACTTTCCTTTTAAAACATTGCAATGTTCGTTACTGTCAAACCCAGTTAAGTCAGTAAAAGTTTTTTTCAAATTTGGTCTGGGAAGAAAAAGTAATTAAAAGTAAAACATAATATATTTTTTCTGGATCAGGAAACTATTTCTTGGTGCAAATGTGAGTCTCTCTCACTAGTGTCAGTATTCTTTTATCAGTTTTACATGGATTCAACTAAATCTAAATGCTTTTTCCAAAAGAAATCAAAGTCTTTTAATTAATAGTCTTTAGGGTCTTTCCAGTATTCTGTCCTCAGAGTTGTAAAGGGAAGGTTTTGATTGGGGTTTTGTAATAACGAAAATTAATTTTGTCTTTATCTTACAACCTATTTTATCCATGACATACTGAGTAATGCCATTTTGTTCTGCTGATATGTGAAGTATTCTAGAACTTTCTTGTGTGGAGTAATTTGGCTTTGTTAAACTAAATATTTTGAACATGTGAGTATGTGCTTTGTTCTCCTTAATTTTCTGTATTTTGAGAGGTTCAACAACTAAGGCATACATGGACTTCACAAAGAAGAGACAATTTTTTTCAGACTCTTCCATGCTGGGTAGGGCATCAAGATTTTGATTTAAGCATTTGGAATGCTTTAATCTCAAGGGTTAAATTTTGGGGTTTTTTAAAATGAATTTTTACATGAGCTGGATATACAGTAAAAGGATGGTAGTATTCCCTTTCTGGAAGCTGCATTTGAGAAATCTAGTGGAAAGATGGGAGCTTTATAAATTTGAGCCAAGACTGCTTATGTTGGGAATGGGGGAATAAGATTTTTCTGGTGAGCTGCATTACTAAGGGATAGCGAAAGGTTGCGTCATATTAAAGAAAGGGTGCCAGAAGTTGGATGTTTTATATACTTGGGTGAAAGTATATTATGAGGGCTAGGCTCAGATTAAAAAGAAGGGACCCACTTTTGAAATGCTTGAAATAAGTTTCTTTTCACCATCATGTTCCAGGTAAGCATGCTTGCTAAGGACAATGACCCCTGCGGTGTGAATGAAAGTGTATTGTAATTAGAGATGCAGTAGGGGCTCTGGGCTCTACAGTTAGTAGCTATAAATGTGCTTTTCCTGATCACAGGACAGTGGTAAAGTGTAAAAGCTGCTCACACTTTCCTTACAGAGCAAGTTCTTTTATAACTAGCTAGAATTTATTCTTCTGCAGCACTTGATGGGCCTCTGAGTAACTTGATCTATTTGGAGATTAGTCTGTGCTAATTTGCAGGGGCTTGGACTAGATGATGCTTAAGACTCCCTTCCAGCACAGACCATTTCATAATTCTATGATTTCTTCTTATCAACAAGGCTAGAATTGAAAATATTTTAAAATCAAACCCAACCAGTCTGACTACAGTATATAAATTTCATCCAAAAGAAGCCTGGAATTCCATTTTCAGCATCTGTAGAGTGTAGGGTGGGAGAAGAAAGGAAGGGACCACTGCTGCTTGGTTGTTTTTTTTTATTCTGGGTGGTTAATACATGAAGACTGTGTTGTGATGCAGGCTGTGCATAGGCTGTTGAGGACAGACTTGTGGGATAAGCAAGTGTGCCTGGTCTCGGGCCCTGATTGTACTTCGCAGCATGTGTGGAGAGCGTACTGTCTCAATGTGAACACGTGTGATGCCTTAGTAGTTGTGTTTTGTGTTTGCTGTGTTTTCTCAGAGAAAGAAAAAAGCCTTTTACCATTTTTACCAGTCTTTATTCAGGAATATTTTGACAGAAAATGTAGTCTCTGATCTGCTGTCACCCAGGCAGTGTACTGGAATGTTCTCACAGATTTTATGGATTTAGACGTAAAGGAACTGAAACTGAGGGAGACTTTGAATTTTATCACTGCAAAAATATTCAGCAGTTTTTAGCCAGTGTACTCTTTTGAGCTGCTTTGCTCAATTTGATAAATTATTCACAGATGACTGCAAATTTTAGCCAAATTGCTTATTTAAATGCATCATTACTGGACACCTCACCAGCTTCTCATCCATTTTCAGCACAGTCTACTTCTACTTCATTTCAAAGCTTATTTTGCTCAAGAAACCACTCTATTTTTCCTGATTTAATGGCTTTGCTCAGAAACTTACGATTTTACTACTCTTTTTAAGAGTAGTATTGCAACAGATACAATGCTTGACTGTAAGGTTTTTTAATGCTTATTTGGACCAGTTTATATGATAATGTGTAAAGTAATCTGTTATTTAATGAACAGTTGTTTATTCGATTTTACCATTCAGATTTGGTTGGTAGGTATTTCATACAGAATGGGTCAGGATTTCTGGATCCAAGATGTCATGGTATATGTAGTCTTTGCTATTCAAATGTTTTAGCTGAAATATGAGTGAAAACAGCCTGTGTCCAAATCCAAATTTTAAGGGGTAGACTGGTTCTCTTGGTTATACTACAAATGTGGTTAAATCAGTAGCCTTACAGACTACAAAATTAAGTCCCAGTGAAGGGGTAAGGGAAAAAAAAGATTAATTATTTGCATTTTTTAAATGTTGTTTTTGTATCATTTGAAACCCCGCCAGCAACACAAATGAAAACCAGATACTTACTGCTTTTTTTCCTTTACAACAAAAAGCCATTGCCTTTATCGAGCAGGCCAAGGCTGTAATAACTACAAAGTCTTCCCACACATAACAGTAGGTGTGGGAAAGTCCTGTACAGATAGGGATCTTGGTTTCTTACAAAGGAACTTATCAGTTGCCAAGATAACGCTGATGACTTTGTAGGCTGTGCAGTGTGACAGACTAGCAGGGGTTTGGCCAGCCGCCACCCAGAGGCACGGGCAGTCCTGAGGATCCAGCTGTCCACCAGACAAACCATTGGCCAGAGCTTCCAGCAGGTCTGGGAGCTGCTGCCCTCACCTGGAGCTCAGAAACCCCAGTGTCTTCATTGTCCACAAGCCAGGGCTGGCACTGGTCTGGAAATCCCAGCCTTTGGCAGTGTCGGTATTCTTTGCTCTGCAGCAGCCCTCTGGACAGATTGCTAGAAAAGATGGGAACCCTTGTGTCCTTCCCAGTCTTCAGGCCCAGGGAAGCAGACAGAAGAGCAGGCATGTTTTCTAGCTAGTGTTTTGTTAGAATTTGAATTTTTTTCAGGGATATGTCAAATTCAGCATTTTCTATCTGAAAGTTACTATACTGAAACTTTCTTAACTGGCTATATTGAAACCTTAAATTCTTTCAGCCTGAAAAAAAAATTAGGAGATTGGAAGTTGGTGATATCTTGCATATGTGTGTCTACAGTAATACTGTTTATGAAGTCAGGGCAGAAAACTAAAATATCCAGAAGAGAGAAGGATTTGTATGTTTTCCATGAAGGAGCTTGAAACAATATAAAATGTTCTGCAGTTAATTTAGAAATTTTTTTGAAATTTGAGAGAGGAAAAAGATATTGGGCATAAGAAAGAGGTTGTAAATAATTATTAATTTTTCTTGCACTTTAATTCTGATTTACCCTTTAACAGATCACAATCAACAGTTTGCAAGGGAGTGTGCCACCCAAGTTTCCCTATATTTAATACTTAAAACCGCAAAACATTCTCGTGCTTGTATTCCTATTCTTGAGTATTTGTTCAACTTCTAAGCTCCTGGTTTAGTTTTTTAAAACCACAGAGCTTAATAGCAAACATTTGATCTCAATTAAATATTTTTATTTTAATTACTAGCATACCAGAGAAGGGGAGAACAGTTTGTCCTGTTTCCAGATACATTTTAAAGCTTACTAGCAATCAGAGCATGATCAATGTGCATGTTCCTGACTGAATTTTTACAAAGATTACCTTAAGCACAATTGTTATCTTTGTGTAGTATTAATTAAACAATATATCCCAAAGCACATCAAGAGTGAACAAATAAAAACCCAGGTGGATTGCTGCTCTCATTAGATTATCTTTTCTTTCACTTCCCTTGTCTGCCTAGAATTGATATTTCTATTTGGAAATGCTAGATCTTAAAGTGGATGTTTTGAAAAGTTACTGCTGTTAATGTGGCAGAATGGATTTATCATTTAGAGAAGGAAAGATAGCTGAGAGGAGGCAGGAAAAGCAGGTTGCCAGAAGCCCCTTTTCTGTTGTGTTTCATTCTTGTGTGTCTCTGTGCAAATGCAGCATTTTGGTACTAAGACTGTAATACTGCATTATCCATTGTCCTGAGATTATGGTAGTTATGCAAACATCCACATTTAGCAGTAGGGTAAATTTTAATTTAGAATGAAGGACAATGTTGAAATGTCAGTTTCAGAAAAGTAAAAATAATAACAAAATAAAATTTTGTCAGTCTTTCACCACTAACTGTTTGTAAAGACTGACCATTTCAAGACATGTTCAGATTTTTTAAACTTTGTGGTGTTCTCATATGCTGGAACAGCTCCTTACTTCTGTATCAAATCTATAATGTGTATTTTACACATATTGTCTCTTTTTTATCCCCTGTTCTTAACAGAGAGATCCTTGACAGTAGCATGTAAAGATAGGCATTGTCTTTAGTGGCTTTATATTGTGGTAGCTATTGACTTGTGCTGAGAAACACTGCTCTTTTTCAAATATTTCTAATGAAAAGCATAATCTCCCTTTTCTTTTTCACCATCATAAAATAAGTTATTCAGACATGATCCTATACTATGGCTTCTATGAACCACTTAGCTTGAATTTGCTAAGTCTTTTGATGTCTTTTACTAATTTTTTCTTAGTTCTCATGGTCTCTGATGTGTGAATTTACTATTTACTCTGTATTTGTCCATACAGATATACACTTGACAAGGAATTTGCTTGCTTTGTCCTTGTTTTGCTTATAGCTCATCTTTCTTCTAAATAAAAAACCCCTAATGATGCAAAAGATACCAATACATGTTACTTTTTTTACAAATTTGCTTTTAGAAATCAGAATGTGCCTCAAACATATCCTCATTTTTCAGAGCAATTTTTGAGGAATGGGAAACTTTTCTTACTATTTGAGGGAACTTTCATTAAAAACATTAAACTTGTTTTCACTCAAGTGCAGATTGTTTAGTTATATACAATTATTGAAGTGTGACAGGATCCTTCTACAAAATCTCCTAAATTCAGCTTTGTAGTTTAAATGTTCTTTTTACACCCATTAGCTGAATGAAAGCACAAGAAGAAAATTAAAATTAGTTTCTGTTGTGTATCTGAAAAAAGCATCAGGAGACTGCATTTAACGACAAATTTGAATAAAGAAAGCTTCAGGGTATGTTGGTGCAGAAGCAATTGGCTGTAGGAGATGAGATGATATGGAAACGGATAGGAAGAGTCGAGATTTTCAATTTGAACAAGAGCTGACTGAGAATGTTTCTTTCTGTTGTGTGGAAATCAGTTATATGATAGTGGCAAAATTAAATATTCTGCATGTGTTCATTTAGCTACAGATTGGCCCTTTCGGGACTTATCTCAAATGCAGGAGTAAAATAAACTGCTTCTGAGAGTTTTGAACACTTTCTTTCCTCTGTACCCAAGAGAATTAAAGGGAAAAAGAAGTAAAACATGGATCAATTAACTCCTTTTTCAGTTATTTTACAAAACAATACAGATTTCAGGGAATGAATCATCTGATGATATTTCGCTTCTTAAAATTTTAATGAAAGAGATTATTCTCTGAAGTAACCTGCTGTGCCTGTTTCACAGTGACAATATACAATATTCCCTGAAGCTATTTCTGACATCACTGAGTCTAGCATGGTTTAGGATGTTTGATGGAAAATTAGGTGTGGGAGAGATGCTGGTTAGAGTACCCAGTATCTCAGGGATGCTACACAAAAGTGAGGGTCAGGGCAGAGTGGACTTTTATCTTACTAGCTGTCACATATACTCAAACAAAATAAACAAATGGACTGACAATCTGATATGCTATTCTGTCACTTCACAGTGGTAGAAAGCCTGCTTCTGAGATTTTGTAGGTGTGACAAAGTTAAGGTACATGTTGCTATTGATGATGTGTTGTTTGTAGAACTCAAAGCTTTATGTCATGTTGGGTCATATTAGCAACAGCATTGCAATCAATGGGCAGAGACTAAGGCATGTGGGTGGGCTGCTTCTTTGTTTTGAGCTTCATGATTTTAAGGTTCAGTGGAGGCTTGTGGCACTAGTTGATCTTAGCTGTCAATGTCCAGTGGATTTTTGGTTTATTTTTAATGTGGCTTAATATTTAGCATGCTTTGAGAAACTAATAGTCTGTTATACCGCTGAATTTACTTTGTTGTAATAAATTTAGTGGTATAGATATCTTCTGATGTAGGGTGCATCACTCTTTAGATGAGAATTTAAGAATCTGGAGGTAAAAATCTGCCATTATTTCACTGCTTTCATTAGATTGTTCTGTCATATAGCACCTTTGTAAGTTCTCTCGTTTTCATTATAAAATTAATTCAGATTTGTTCCCCATTATTTTAATGGCAAGACTCTTCCAGACTTATCTGTCACAGTGTTTGGGAACCTTCATTTCAATTTGAAGTGAATATTTGCCTAATTTATGTTCATTTGTTTTCATTCCAATATTCTTTTACCCTCTTCTTTCTCTCTGTTGTATTTATGCCCTGTAATAAATGTAAGGAATCCTATATTGTGAAAGAATTTGAGGAAGCTGAGGTAAACTCTCTTCAAGTATCTCAATAATTAATTACTTCTAAGTTTCTTTCTGCCTTTTTACTGGTCACTCTTCTCTATATTTAGTGGCGTAGCATTGTACAACTGACATGGTTTTAAATGCAAAGTTTTCAGTACTCCTTAGGATCTGTATTCCATTTCTCTTTCTAAATGTCCTGTACATTTCATGCTTGATGATGTAGAATATTATGTATATTATTTCCTGCATATATTGGTGCTAGATTTGCTAAACTTTCTAAATATTCAAACTAGCTCTTGCAATATAATTTTGATGTGATATTCTGTGCAGCATTTTATTTTCCAGCTATGATTATGTCAGTGTCATCAGCACAGATTGCTTTTGTTCAGTTCCTTTTATTTGGATGGACCTCAGAAAAGTATCTATTATGTATGACCTCTGCAGATGCACTGTGAAATCATAAGCTGTCCAAATGTGGAGCTGCTTTTTGTTGCACAAGTGCCAGTAAATTTACAGAGTTATCAAATACTGAACTACTTCTGTACAGAAGGACCGAGGCACTAATGTGCATTCAACAAGTTCTTTGTTTTCTTCATTGCTGTAAAGACAAAGATCAAAAAACCATGTTGTTAACTGGGAAAACTGACTAAATGAAGAACAGAGATGGCCTCTGCAGCCTGTGTTTGAGATTCTTACAAAGGGAGCTGAGGAGACACAGCAAGATCTTCAGCTAGAATTGTACTGCTGTTGTGCTGAATTTTATAAGCATAACAGGCTTGATCAGAAATTAATTTAAATAATGTTAGGCTAATCTTAACAATTGCTTAGTTGTAGATACTGTTCCTGAAAATGCTGTGACACATACTATGAGAGAGAAAATCACTTTCAGCATCTTTAAATATTTCCCTATTTGTAGAGTACATGTCTTGTAGACTTCCTTTTCTTCTTTATGTTTAATTTCTCTGCTTTCCTGCAGGACACTAAACATTGAGTGTTATTTTATGACTCAAGATTCATCAAATCATTCCAGTAAATTATGGCTTTACAGTGTTCTTGTCTTTTTTCTCCCCCTTGTATTATGAGAATAATAAGCTTGCTTATTGTGTACTTCTGTAAAAAAGCAGTGAGCATATGTGTCTATTAAAAACTGTAGTGTTAATTAGAGTTATGTTAATACAATCGCCTACAAAAATCATGGAATTCTGTTAAAGGTGATGAAAATATTTCTTTCTTCTTATTAGAAGTTTTAAGCAGAAGCCTTGGTAAAAGACATCACACTCTTATGGTGGAGAGAAAGATACAACCTTAGAAAGAAAATAAATTGTTTAAATGTTGACATATGTGAATGCTACAATTTTATTCTTATTAAGCTTACAGTAAACTCCAACTAAGACTAAGAAATTTGAAGGGTCTACCCATATGTTCTTTAGATAAAATTTTAGCTGCTTAGGTCCTAAAACAAAGAATCAAACAAACAAAAGGAACCCCAACAACAACTAAAAAACCCCAATCCAGTAGTAATAAAGTGTTCTTGATTGCTGTAAAAACGCAAAGAAATGTAATGGGTACTAATGCTCTAAAAAGTATTTCCTATGCTATAAAAGGGTATTTGGGAAAAGTATTTAAATACTTTTCAAGGAATAGGAATTCTTTTACTTACTAAATTCAGACAAGTTGTTGCTTTACTGTTGAAACCCTCTGAAATCTTGGTAGAAGGGGGGAAATCTGCTGCACATTCAGTTTTGGGGGGACTTGTGCTTCTTACCAGCAGCTGCATACCAGCTTTGCAGCGGCTTTAAGTGGCTAAGCTATTATGGGAATGTAACCTCATTCTTCTGCCTGAAAGTCCCTGTGGATTTGAAAAGTTGACTCACATTACTCAGTTTGCTCCTTATGTATAAAAGTATGTCAGCTGAACTCTCCTGAACTGTGCTGCTTTAACCAGCTGCTTATGCATAGAAATCAGCTGTCTTTTAACATAAGCTGATAAACAGTTGACAACTATAGCAAGTCATTATCAGATTTGTCTGGGTGGAAATCCTTTTTTACATTAATATGCTGTCACGTAAAGCTGTATGAAATCTTGAAGCATATTTAGACATGTTTAGGCACAGTCTAGTGTTTAGCAGCAGGCTAGGAATTTCTGTGGTAGAGCAGCAGACTACGATTTAAAGAAATAAAGGGAGTGAGTAGATGAACTGAAATGATGGCCTTGCATAGGGGCATTGCACAAGGAAGGAAAAATATTTTACCATCTAGAGAAGCAATAGATACTTTGCCAGGAAAAAAATAATCAATTACATGCTTTTTGTAGTCTGTATAAGTTTCTTAGTATTTTTTCTGTAAATTTAATGTTCACTAATAGTTAATATTTTTATTCAATATTCGATAGAAAGAGGGCTCATTGGGTTCTTAAATTTGAAAAGTGTGAGTGTAGAGGAAACAGTATATACAAAACCTGCAGAAACAGCAATTAAATCAATTACTGTACTTTGTGTTTACTTAAAAAATAATATAATATTCTGGTATTCCTAATTCTCAAGGGCAACAACCATTTTATTAAAAAGGTGTCTTTAGGAATGGGAATGCAAAATTGAAGGAATTACCCAGGTATTGAAAAATATACTGTGAAAAAAATGCATGTTTGCAAGAGAGTTGATGGTGAGCAATAATTCTGTTTCATTACCAATGATAATAAAAATTTTTTCAGAATCCACATGGATTCTTATTTTTAAAAATAGAACTGGAAGCAGGACATCATGTTTTTCTGAAGTTCATTCATATTTCAAAGTCATATTTGGCCTATTCCTGGAGTTAAGCATGAGGTTTTTTTCCTGAAAGGAAGTGGAGACTTCACAAACTGTTAGTTCTTATAGAGAGAAAACAAGATTTTCAGGAAAGAGAAACTCTGGAATAAAGGTGGAAAAAAATGGACCTGAGAGTTAAGGTACTTTGGGAGTTAAAGCAAATTCCTTCTTATTGCGTTATAAAATGTATCTTTCTAAAACTGAGTGGATAAAATGCAGTATAACCTTTAAGCAGCGACTTAATATATTCTCCTCAATTTGACAGTGGCATGACAATTAACAGCTGAAGGGAAGGCATTTACTGAGATTAGCAATACAACTGTCATTGACTCATACTAACTTTATAAACTGGGCTGGTACATCAGGAAGTGTTTTTAATTAAAGCAAAAGTATTGGTACGGTCACGGAAGTAATAATCCTTTGGAAAACTGTGCTCAAAAATGTGGTGGCAAACTTTTTATGTGAGTTTCAGGAAGGATGGAACAAGTCTATGAATAGAGGTTGAAGGTTATTAGACAAATAAATTCACATGAGACTGAAGAAACCCAGTTGAATTCTGAAAGAGTTTCTAAAGGGAATGCGCAGATATTACCTTTAAAGCCATTGGTTTCAAAGTGTGCACAGAAGAAACCTGAAAATATTACAGATTTTTTAATCTGGAAAGCTGATTATCTTTTAAGGGAAGCTCTGCCTGCACATTTCCTTTATCTTTTTCATTCCAAATCTTTGTTCCATAATTTCTGGCATTTTGGTTCATGGGGTGACTTGCTGGGGAATTTGTTAGGTTTTGTGTTCTGAGGTAAAATTAAATTGAAGTGCTATTTGGTCTGATTCTGTAACACTAAATAAAAATTTTAATGACCAAGAGTATTTCCAAGTTAATTTTGTTAATTAAACCCGTGCACAGAAGCGTTATTTTGATAGTGTAAGTAGATTGTGGAAAATAAATTAGCATTTGATGACTTTGGAAGGCCAGACACATTGTTTCAAGAGGTAGTTTCAAGAACTTTGACAGCGATACCAGAGTGTTTGAAATATTTACCCTGCAAATGCATGAAGGGAGAAGAGAGTCCGAAGAGAATTTACCAACTGAAATTGGTGGAATTTAAATGGTGTTGCAGTTCTGGTTAGCAGAGTGTGACAGAATGTGTTTCTTTCTGGACCATTGAATTGATTTCAAGTTTGAAAAGTTTGTAGAGGGCTTTAGGATCAACTTGGATTAGGAATCGTATCAAGCATCAAATATGCCTTTGATTTTCAGAATTCTTTAATTTTCTGATATTATTGCAAAATAAAATCTGTTTCATTTCCATGCCTGGAAGTGTTCAAGGCCAGGTTGGATGGATTCCTGAGCAACCTGATCTAGTGAAGGCCCCTTCCCACACAAGCCAGTCTGTGATTCTACAATGAAAATTGCTTGCTTCTCTAAGATTGAGTCTCTGGCTTCCATGGTATTACTAGATATTCCTGTAACAGGCTTCAAAGTCTCTTGTTGAAATAATTTTCAACACAGGAAAAAATGCATTTTCTATCTTAGTTTTGTTTAATGGTAATTTTTCCTCATTTATTTTTTCTGTCCTCTGCTAGTTCTTCTTGAGCAAAAACAAATACAGCTATGCGTTCTAAAAATAATGACACTTGGTTTATCCTCACTGTATAAAATGCATGTGTCACAACTTTCAAAAAAGGAGTTTGGGACAAAAGGTTTGCTTATTGAGAAAATTTGTATTGTCAGTCTCTTGCTGTACAGACACGTGACCTGCTCATGTTAAGACTGGCATTCTGATTCCATGCTAATAGGCCCATTGTTATTAATATATGCTGCCTGCTTCTGATCTGCTCTGCTTAGAATGCGTGAGGGTTTTCAGTGTGTGTGACATTTAAGGGTTATGGATTAAAAAAATTAAATTCTCGAAAACAAAAAATATCTCATACATTTTTAACAGTTTATAAAAAGCTATTCTACATTTTCCCTCTAGCAAGATGGTGCAGTATTAAATTAAGTATTGTTATTTCTCTGGCCGTGTAAGACTTAATGTTCTGGGCAAAGATATTAATTGTATTTTGAAATGGACAGATGGTTTTGCCTAAAACCTGCTTGTTAATTAATTGGATTTTTTGAAAAATAAGTAATTTTCAAATTAGGTTTGAGTCTCTTTTTTTTTTTATAGTGAGTTTTTCCTTTTGAAGGCATGAGGATATTTTCAAGAAGTACATTGTGTGATGTAACATCTTCTATTGGATTGTGAAAGTAGAATCTAGGTAGGATAGGAGTTCAGATGTCCAAACCTGGATTGAAAATAAATAAAAATAACTCAAGAGTCAAGGTGTTACAGCTCTTCATTACAACATGATGAAACTGAATTTACTGATTTATACAGATTCTGCACTTTACACAGTAAAAGATATAAACTGCTAGTAGAAAATGATGTATGAAACACGTTACCACTCTTAGAGTCTCCTAAGCTTTTTCAGAAGTGCCGCTTTTAAAACTTCAGCTGTTAGTGTTGAGGATCAAGAAGAAAATGAAGTCAGCAGAAGTGTTTGCAAGTCATTTCATCTTTCTGCAAAAGCGAGAACTGAACATCAAAGCAGTGGCTAGGTAAACTTAGCAAGAAAGCATTAGACTGTATAGTCAGTATAATCTCATGCTGTGCTGCAGATCACACACAAACCTGTGTACAAATGTAGTATATCTTTGGTAAGTTCTGGGGGATGCTGGAGAGCTCGCTTGTGTACATTTTTTATACACTTGTGTACAAGTTCTTTTATTCTACACTGGTGTAGTATTAATTCACTGAACACAATATAACTGATACTTTTACCCTGTTCCATTTGCCTCTTTTGTCCACTGATATTTATCTTAACTACAATAAAATGGTTTCATGCTAAGCATTTATGTAAATGTGGATGCCCTTGAAGATATTTCATTTTTGTTAGAAATTATCTGTAAAATGAGTTTATTTATTTCAGGTGCATTTTTTCTCTCTGTTATTCAAAAAAGCTTGAAGTGAAAAAAAATGTTTTAAAGAACAGAATACAAGATTTTAAGTAATGAATGCAGCATATATGCACCTAATATTTTCCCACAGATTTTTGGGCAAGATTTTTATACTAGAATAAGGGTAGTGCAGAAGGAACTATTTCTGATCTAGCATGGATTGGCTTTGTGATAGGGCGCCCCAAAAAAAATTAAACGGCCCAAATAACGTGTTCACTGCAGTTCACTGGAAAGCAGCTATAAGAAAACAAAAAAGCCCCACCCGAACAAATTAAATAATAAAACATTTACTGCAGTTCACTGAGAAGTATCTATACTGGCAAAAATAGTGGGCATACTTTGAGACTTTAACATCAAGTGAATTAAAGATTCATAAAATTTGTTTAATTAAAGGTGTTAAAAATTATTGTACTGATAGAGTAGAAAGTTTTTATCACTGCAAAACTTAAGAATTTTACTTGACTTTTAAAAATATATATTTACAAAAAATTTTCTCTGTTCCTAGTGAAGCACTCTAGTCAAATCCTTATTCAATAGGAGCAAGTTGATTGTAGGTACATTTTTTAAATAGGTGGACTTTGTGTTGGTCTGTAACTGTGGTCCCCCAAAATTGCTTTTTGCCATGGAAATACAGGGACAGACTGTTACTGAAGCCCAGGTATCTTCTAGCTGGGTGTTACAGGGATGGCAAAAGAAGGAGTCTTTCCCTCCTCCCGCCTAGAACACAGAGTGACAACAGAAGCCACTCTTGTAGAGTCTTGATCCTGAGGTCTGTCTTGTCCAAGGTCTGTGTTGATTTGTAGATTGATCTCCATGAACTAATTACTTTCTTTGTAATCCCCAGTCACAACTGATTTCACACATTTTCTTGATTGTGAAGCTATTAAAATAGCTTCCACCCGTGGTCAGGGTGGAAAACATTATTTGTGACAAAGTTATATTTAGTTGTAAAATTCTTGCATTATTTTGTGCTTTCAACTGTAGCTGTTCAACTAGAGAAGATTTTGGAGCTTTTTGTAGTCAGCAACTAGAAGCAGTGGGCTGCTGGGATTACTTGAAGTAACTGAAGTAAATTACCTTCACTTTTCACTAATTTGTGTAGGTTTTAATTGTGAGTCTCTGTCATTATTTCTTGGTTTCCATAAAACAGTGTTAGAAAAACATACCCGAAACTGCAACACTAGGGAGATGATGCCATGCTGCATTAGAGAGTGGTGTAGAAAATACAGCATTTTCTAGTAGCCATTGTTATTATCATTTGAATAATGGCCTGTGAGATTCGTTCTGGTATGGCTTCAGTGTAGTGAAATATTCCAGACAACTTTTGAGTAAGAACATTCAGCAAGTTAATTTACAGCCCCATTTTGATATCTATCTTCACCTCTTCAGTCTCTTGTTTGCTTGGAAGTATTGCCACATACTGGCCTGTAAATAGCATTTTCAGTTCAATTCATAGCCAGTCAGTACCCAGCTGTGAAATAAACAAAGTCTAATTTCACAATTAGGTTAGCACCATGGAGTCAAGGCATGATTTCACAATCATTAATACTATATCTCTGCATGGCTGGATTGCTCACAGTAGAATTGTAATGTCGGGTACAAGATAGCCATTCTGTCACATTAACTGGAATATATGCAGCTAATACAGAGTTTATGCCAGCCTTGCGTTTTTATGCTTAGATTCTGAGAGAATGGGCTGTGCAACCACTAATGCAAAATTAATGTATTGACTTTCTATTAAGCACATTTTAGCGGTTGGAGGTAATCTAGCTCCTTGTATTATCTGACCATAACATTTTACCTCTACACTAAGAGTCCTATGGCCCAGTGGTGCTCTGAATGGTAGTGTCTAGAGAGGTGTAGCTGACTAATAGCAGCAATTTTTTATTCAAGAGCTCTGGGCCCTTTGAGTATTCACTCTTATACATGCTCTTTATGGATATTTTACTCTCTCTTTAAAGTTTCAGAGTTATTGAACTTTGTGCTGTAATTCTTTAACCAGACTCCAGTTGCAGCACTTTCAAACTGCTGGTGATAAACAAACAGGAGGTCAGTAAGTCTTCAGATCCTAAGACTTTACTATTCAAGAGCCTTGTCTCTTGTGAACTTCATTGGCCTCCTACCAAGTTATCTAGATCATCTTTCTGTCTACTTTCACTGCTTATCAGTCAGTATCTATTGAAATTACTTGTGCATCCAGATCTACATCTAAAAGAGGCCCATCTAAAAGATGTAGATCCAGTGACCATCTAAAATATGTAGTTGCCAGCTTTTAGGGATTTTGTTTGGATCAGCTCCCTCTGAGAATTATTTGGAGAAATTGAATGGTCATGAATGGGTTGAAATTGTATTCCTTGTCAGTTCTTCAGGTAAGGGATGGTTATTATTTATTGCCAAACATGGTTCTTTGTTATGAGGTGAACTCCCTAAGCAGGTAAGATCTCTAATATTTAACAGAATAAACTAAAATCTCCTGTCACAGAGATACATTTTAGTGCTGCAATTGTTACAAATAGGTGTATAGATTTGAGACAGTTTAAAGAGATGGGCAGTCTGAAATGAGTAACTTCCTCCTTGATTCCAACTAATCCCTTCCCACCAGTAATGAATGAGATAACCAATGGATGTAAGTGAAAAAATAACAGTTTAGTAACAAACAAAGTGGCAACAGGCAAGAATAAAAAAGGTAACAGTAAATAATGGCTAGATAGCCAACTGCTGCAAACTCACCATCAGCTGGAAATGCCCTTCCCAATACTGTGGCCAGCAGGGACGGCCTCAGGCTTGTAGGACCGAGGGACGAGACAGCAGCAGATCCGTGCCAGAAGGCAGAGCTCCCGGGGCAGGTGCAGCAGCACATGGAGATCTGGCGGCTCCCCAGGGCCAGCACCCTCGCCCAGAGGCCCAGCAGGGCGGGGGGCACTCGGTGTTCCCTGTCCCCTCTGGCCTGGGCCACTCGGTGTTCCCTGTCCCCTCTAGCCTGGGTCACTCGGTGTTCCCTGTCCCCTTTGGTCTGGGTCACTCGGTGTTCCCTGTCCCTGCTGTCCTGGGTCACTCGGTGTTCCCTGTCCCCTCTGGCCCGGGGGGAGGTTTTTTCCAACCTTAATGATGTGTGATTATGAGAAATTAGTATTTGCAAACTGACCTGTAACATCTTGCTATTCCATTTTTCCTTTTGAAGAACTCCTATTGTTACAGGGCTTGCAAGGGTTTTTCAGGGTGAAGAGGGAGACGAGAATGTTGATCTCATGTTCAGAAGGCTTGATTTATTATTTTATTATATATATACATTATTACTATACTAAAAGAAATAGAAGGAAAGATCTCAGAATGCTACCAAGCTAAGAATAGAAAAGGAATGAAATAACAAAGGAGCTCTCTCTGATTCTGTCCCAGAGAGAGCTTGGTCCTTGATTGGCCATTAATTGTACACATCAGCATGTGTACAATTAATGCAATTACAGGGCCAATCACAGGTGCACCTGTTGCATTCCACAGCAGCAGACAACCATTGTTTACATTCTTTTTCTGGGGCCTCAGCTTCCCAGAAGGAAAAATCCTAAAGAAAGGATTTTTATGAAAAGATGTCTGTGACACTCCAATGTTAAAAAGACAAAAAAGACATTAAGTTTAGTTTAAATATTAATTTCATGTCTATCTTTGTGAAAAGATTACACCACATTTACTTTTTATTGCTTGCTCTACCATTTTAGTTTTGCATCATGCAGTGCTGTCTTGGAAGAGAAAAATGTAATTAATTGGGAGCTAAATGGGTTCATTTTGAGAGAGAAGGATAAAAAGTGTCTTGGTTTTGATACTTACTGAAACCATTGCAGCCAACCTAAGTACTGGATTGTGCTCCTGCTATCTGTAAAATAATCTGAATCTAGTACTATATTCCTTCATATTACTTACTGTCTTTTAAAGCAACCTGTATGATTCAATAGCACACAGACTTGAAAATATAAAGGGCTTTGATACCCTCTGTCGAGTTGCTTATGTTAGCCAAAAATTGTTGTTTTCTTTCCTGAGAGGATATTACTTAAACACTTATGTTCATGGTCTGGCTTTGAAGAAAATGGGGGGTGAGAGATCTTATTTCATCTTTGGTATATGTGAAAACACATAGAACTTGTACTTCCAGTCCTTAGCACTTTGTTCAGTTTTCAGTAAGCAGTGAGAATTCACACCACTCCACTGCATCAAGCTTTAAATAATTTATCAGCCAAAGCAGTAAAGGAAAATCACTGAAATTCCATTGTCTGAAGTCCAAAATAGCTAATTTTGTGTCATTAGAATGTGTGTAACCTTCAGTGACAAATGAGAAAGTTGTTGCTTGATTACTTTTTAGTATAGTGGTTGTTTCCACATTCTTACTAATTTTGTGGAGTCATAATGAGAAGACCACATAATCTATTACTAATTCTTGTAAAAAGGCAAAGCTATTTTGTCTCATTTGACAAACTTTGGTTTTAATAACCTCTTCCAGTTTTGCACTGTGGTCTGTTGTCTGAGAAATGTTGGTGTTTACTTGGTCAGGCTAGTGGTGTAATGTAGTTTTTTTCACATCAGTGAGACATCTGACATCAGTGTGTCCTTGATACAAACAGGTAGCTCTGGTTCAAGGCTTTGCTGGGTTGCTTATGGCAAGGAAGAGATACCAGCACTTATTTGTAGATTATGAGCATTGTAGCAAAAGCTGTAGATATATTACAACCCTTAGAATACAGTAGAAATGGTAAGTAGGAGACATCCTCATAAAATTAAGTAAATTTTTAAAAGGATAAAATATGTATTACTTTACAAACAACCTTATTCCCTAGGAGTTTTGCCTTTGATTCTGCTGGGGACTAGACTGCTAGTTAACATCCCTCATTCCTGCATGACTTCCCTGTCTTTCAGCAGCTGAGATTTGTGTGCAAGTCCCCAGCTGCTAGCTGCTGGAATTATTTGCCTGCTGGAGATCAAAAACATACTTGCTGACAGCCACTAGCATCCCTTTAGCACAGAAAAAAACAGCCCCAAACATTTTATCTTTGCTGATCTGCCTAACAAAATCCAAATTTGTGATACTTCGAGTGACTCATTTCAAACAAAAAAATCTAATTTACAGATTATCTAATCTCAACATTTTGTGAATATTTAAACAGATTTTTGAAAGGAGTTTTCACATCAGTTACATTGATTTCATGTGGGTCTCAGCTTCCTTAGATCTTTCCCCTCACTGCTGGCATCTTTTATCCAGCCGCTTTTCTTGTGCCTCAGTAGAAACAATAGATACTTTCAGGTATTCCAGCGATGAAGGTTCTTTGTGGTAAAACAATACAGCATTGCAGTTTCTTACTGAATCAGGTAGGCTCAGAAGGTCATAATTCAAAAAGATGCCAGCTTCCTCCATTCCTAAATGGAGGTATAAATCCTTCTTAAAATGTTAATCATCTGCAGGGTATCACCATATGATATTTCTGTCAGATCTGTAGCTCTAGATGTGGACACAGATGATAGCAACCCAGGTTTCTTCTCTGGACAGAGGAGGTTTGATCTGGCTTTTTGACAAGGGGTGGTTTGGATGACAGTTTGAGTTTCCTCTAAATCCAGCTCCATCATTAGATGTGTAACTGATTAGAACATGAAGTGTTTGTAACTCCAGGTTAATTACATCAGCTGCAAGCAAGCTGTGTGAAAAGCTCTTTAAAACACTCAGTGCATGGTGTTGAGCTGCTCTTCTTGCTAATAGAGGGTTTTGACCATTGTATATCAAGATGCAAAGAGTTTTCAGTCGGCCTTTGGTGCTGTAAGTTGAGCTTCGCTGTTCTAAGATACCCAAGGTGCATTGTTTGCCATTTAAGCCTCATAATCTTGCTGGATGACAATACTAGGCACTTAATATTTATACTCAGTTTTGTTAATTTCCTAGAATTTGATCATTTTCTGATCACAATAATGAAAATATTTCCCAACTATAGCTATGTGACATCTTTTTAATGTGGCATCAAATCAAAATGGCATCAGCTGTGGTCAAATCTGGTGATCATGTGAGGTCAGAAAAGCTTGAAAGCATTTCTAGTGCCAGCATGATGCTTTCCATTTCTTCAGCAGAGGTTATCTGTGAATAAAATAATAAGAAGAAAAGTGAATTCCTTATCATTTGAGGTGAATGTAAGACTGTTGTGTCATTTTTGATGTGAGCTATCTTTAGAATGGAAATATGAACTCATTGGTCTTCATGGCTTTGAAGACTTATACATGCTAGCCCCAGTGGAAATAAAAAAAACACAGAATCACAACTGCCTGGTTTTCCTTGCAGAGTTCCTGAACTTAATTTTTTAAATGTCGTAAGTTCTGTGACAAGTGAAGTGTACCAAAATGGGAAGATAAGAATTTAATTTCTTCTGAGGAATAAAACCACTTATCACAGTATAGCTCTGATTAAAGAAGAAAGTTGTATTTTGATAGTTACAGACAGTATAGGCAGTATGCAACAATTAGGGTGTATATGATTTCTCGTGAACTCTTTTTTCCAAACTTTATACAGTGAAATTTAATAGGGAGAAAGCCTGTTTGGGTGGGTTTTGGAATTGGGTTGGGTTTTTTTGTTGTTGTTTTTTTGTTTTGGTTTTTTGGTTTTGGGTTTCCTTTTTAAATTTTTAGTAAGATTGCTTCTTCAGAGGGCTTTCTGCCATATTTGGAGTACAGTAGAATTTGTAAAATTAGATGAGAGATGAAACAGGAAAATAATAATTATTGGAACGTGTGTTCCTCAGATTAATCTGTGACATTCTTAGTAATTGTGGCAGCCTTTCAGTGAATGAACCAATTTTTAAATGCATGTTTTGTTGGATATAAGGTTTTTGGAAATTATGCATGCTTTCCTATTGAATCCTGAAAATACAACAACATTGATGTGGATGGAGGCTTGTTGCTCATAGTGACTGAATCCTTATGGAGTCTAGTGAGGAATCAGTCAGGAGCTTGTACAGTGTGCATAGTTATCTTCAAAGAAGGAAAGGGCATGTGAAGGTAAATACAAATACAGAACTGACATAAAGCAAGTCAGCCTTTCAACAGATCTCCTATGAGCCATTTTCCCTACCTGCAACCTACAGGGAAGTATCGATATAAAAGACATGCTTTTAAGTGATAGGCATACCCTGATACACATCTACTGCCCATTTCTCCAGAAAGCATGTTTGCTTACTGTGATGTTTTTCTAAAAGTGTATTTAACATAATCTGCAGAGAAGTGTCAACCCTCATCTCTAGATTTCTGGTTTTTAAAAGTTTTCCATGCAAAAGTATTATTGAAAGGCCAACCAATATAATGATGGTACTTACAGGAATGTAAATTCCTAGGAACATTTTGCTTGGATACAGCTATTGGAAGAAAAGGCTTTTCAATCTCTCTTTTCTTTAGCAAGATGGTATTTACTCTGACAGAATGCACTGAGGTGAAAACTGTAGTTTTGGTTTTTCTTACCTACTGTGGAAAAGAGACCTGTCTCCCTCTAATGCTCTGTGATCCTCCCAGCCTGTGTGATCTTTTTAGGAGTTGTGTCCCATTTCCTGTCCATAGTTTTGCATCAGTTAATTCGGCCAGCAATGGGTATTTTTGGAAGGATGGAGAGGAACAGGAGTAATGAAAATGGTAGTGACTGACAATTCTTACTGCAGTTTGGGAGTATGTCAGGTGTTCTGTAGGTGATCAAATGCCTGCAGAATCTGTTGCTTTACTACCAGATTGGACAATAAATTCATTCTTGCCGTCTTCCATGCAAAATGATCCTGAATCTGCTGGAGTGAGATTCAAGATTTATCTGTATGTATCTCCATAAATTCCAGTAACACGTTGGTTAGATCTCAGGAATCAACACAGGATTTGGTTAGGATGCTTGCATATATGTTGCAAAGAGAGGGAAGTATATCTTTAGTACGATGCAGATCATGATCTCCCTGAATCCACAAGGAATTTGAGTTTCTTAAGCTTATATGAAAAAGAAATGCAACTTTGAAAGGTAGAACGCAGTATGTTTATGAACTAGATGTTAATATGTTGGTCAGGAAGCGTGGGTTAGGGTTAGTATCTTACATTTTATAACAGTTACACACCGAAACTTGAAATGCATGTAATTTGGTAATAAAACATGATTTTTTTTCTCTACAAAAAGAGTAATTTGGTATTGCAAATGGAGATAAGCTTTGAAAAAGAATGAAGTTTGAAGGTTACATTTTTTTATGATGTGAAAGAAGTTTAATTAGGAATATATTAGTCTGTATTTAACTCCCAGTGTTTTGCTGAATCCCTGAGCTGAATTACATTCATCTACAGCTGTAAGAATATGAAGAAGTTTTAATTACTGTCTCTTATATGCAGAGAGTTAACAAACAGGTGTACTTCTAAGAAGTGCTGGTCTGTTTTAATGCATATGCTCTTCTTAAAATTGATCTTCCTGACCAAGCTACAGAAACTTTTTGATAAATTCTGTGAGATATAAGTAGAAAAAGTCGTAAGTGCCTAGGTGAATGCACAGTTCTCTGGGACCCAAGCAAGTTTAAAGGAAGCCTGAATTAATGTAGCACAAAAATGGATAGGTCCAGAGGGAAATGCACACTACTAAGAATCAACTGGGGTCTGTTTAGGAATTAATCTTAATTTGTCCATACACTGATAAGCTTAGTTATCCGTATAATTCTGTTATATCTGAGATTTTAAGGATACCTAATACGAATAAATTGGAGAATGGATAGCAAATGTGAAAATATTCTTCTCTCAGACCAAATGGAGATCTGGCTCAAGATAGTATTAAAGGTAATATTAGAATATGAGGACTGGGATGTATGTTATTTCACTTAGTTATTATTAAAAAGCTTTGCTGAATATACTCTTATTTTTTACATGTGGTCAGTCACATAACATTATCATTATCAGCAGACATTTAGCTTATAAATATAATTCAGCTTATCCCTCCGTTTGCTTCAAAATACTTGGCATTTATTTTTCAACATCATTGAAGTAGTTATAGCTTTGCAGTCGAGAACAGTAGTAGCTGTGTTTTTGTGTTCAAGACAGCTTTAAACCAGAGGTTTGGCTTTAGTTTATAACTTCTAGTGCATTACCTTATGCTTACACATGGGGTTGGGGACTTAAAAGTGTGGAATCGCTGTGTAGTATGTAAGGTTGCAAAACTCTGTCATTCGTAAAAAGGCTTATTTCAGTAGCACATTATTAATATCTAAACTATTGTATTAAAAACACCCAACAAACCACTACAAACACATAAACATCCCCACTGTAAAACCAAACAACCAACCAATCCCTAAAAGCAAAACCCAATCCTTTGTTTATAACCTGAAACTTGCCTCTGCTTTCTGAAGTATTTTAAGGAGGCAGTTTTTGCTTGTTTTCCACAGAAACGTTTTGCAGCAAGAAGGTATTAATGATTGAAATAGTTAGCCAAGATAATGGGAAGTTGGAGACTCTTACATATCCTGTATATTTGTATCTTCATCATTTTATGCTGATAATAGTGTTCAGCTAAAAAATTGCCTGTTTGGTGGTGGTTGTAAGCTAAGTATATATTAAAAGACTGTGGCTATTTTGTAGAATTAGCCAGACATTCAGAATGGCTGTTTTGGTTAGGATAACATATTAATATTGACTGGGAATACAAAGGTTTTATCTTCATTTTCCTCTCATTTCTCTTTTCTCTTTCCTGCCCCCCTTCCACCCCCAAAGGAAATTTGGTTTTAGAGACTGATGAAGACGTTATGTTTTTTAAAATAATAGCAGACAGTAAGTGAGAAGATACTTCAGGGGAGAAAACAACCCTAATCAGTTAAGCTTATTAGAATTTCACGGTTCTCAGGAGGCTGTGAGTTGTAAATTGATACAACCCTGGGGTGACAGAAGAGGTGGAATTAAATCAGATTTCATCTAGATGTATGCAGGCAAAATGGCACTAAAATCTAATTTTTACACTTAAAATACATTCACTAGTGGTACATGTCCAAACACGTTAAACCACACATTTCAGAAAGCTTATTACCGTATTCCTTGCAGTGAATGATGTAAAGATTTTTCTTGGTGACAGTTGCATTTCACATATACCTTTCCAGTAGTAAATGCAGTGCTTTGTCATGTTTTACAGTAGATGAACACGCTGAAGAGTAACTTTATTTAGCTAATGTGCTGCACATACTCTTTAGCTGCACTTACTGAGCATATTGCTCCAGTGCAGTCCCTGCCACCCTTCATGGATATTGTGTCAGACAAAAAGCCTGTCTCCTTGTTTTCAAAGCAGCCCAAAGAATGAACGTTTGGTACTTTAGAGATTTCTTTGTCTTCCTAAGAATATCACGTTCAGCCATGTTTATCTGATGCTATGAAACTGTCACACTCAAGCCTAAAATTCTTAAAAGCAGGAGCTAGGAGTTAACACTGGCACAGCAGAAAAATTGGGGATGTAACTAGAAAAACTTGGATTGACAAGGTATGACAATGGGAATAAATTCAGTTTGGTTTTCTGGTTGCTCGGTATAGTTTTCTTTCACATGAAGATGATAGAAAGAAAGAGAAAATGAGATGCCAGAAATGAGGGGGAGAGTAGTGTGAAGGTGAGGGATGGGAAGATATTTATAAGGAAAGAGGAAACAAGAATGATACACTTGATAAAAAGAAGACTTTAGACATCCAGCAAATTGCTGTTTTCTTATTTACGTCTGGAAAAAACATACTAGATCAGAGGCAATATCTGAAAACTTGTATGTGCAGATAAAAGAAGTCTGCTTAACTGTACTTTTCATAAATAGGTTGAGGCTTTGTCTGCACACAGTGACATTTAATTAGGTAGGTAAGCTGAAAGCAATTTTTTTCATCCTGTGTTTTAGTTACAGTTGAAATATTATTAGGGTTTTTAGTTTTATATGCTTATCTGAGTAATATTCCATTAAGTATATTAGGAATTTTCCTGTTCTGGGGGGTTTAGCAATAATCTATCTAAACAGTAATTTTTAAGACAATTTTGCTGAGTAATTGAAGAACTGGGTGGTAACCTAGTCTTGTGGTGCACAGTTTCAATTGCACTTGTTTATATTCACACAGAATAAAGCAAATAAGTAAATAATGGAAATCTCAGCTAAAAATGGGGTCCATCAGCCACCTGAGGAGTAGGGGTTTTTTTAGGGATCTAGTTATGATACAACATTTTTGTGATTTGTAATAGGAACTCCTGACCACATAATAATGATAATTTGTCACCATCCTTAGCGGACTCATGCTAGTGAAAAATTTAATGTAGTATTATAACATTTTTAACTGGTGTCATACATCTGTATGGGTTTTTTTGTACACCACTCTCTGTTGAAGTGGTATAGTAGATGTGCCAGGTTTTTAGATATACAAACAAAAGTGTTTTTGCAGATGATTAAGTGCAGATAAACAACATATTTCATACAAGATTGTTACACCTCTCTCCCATTGACACTCCTACTCCCACCCCAGAACAGAAACATGGCATGCTTTCTTTTAGATCTCCACAGGCATTTGCCTGACACAATCCAACATATATTTTGTCCTAGTTATCAGAGTATGACTGTTAAATAATTATGGGAAGAGAGATCTCATCTTTTCATAAAGCAGAGTGGGTTTTTTTAATAAAGTGTAAAGAGTATCTGAATTAAAAGGTCTGCACTTTTTTTCACTTGCATACTTTATCTTCTAACTAACAGTAACTAATGTTGGTAGAAAATATGAAAGACAAGCAGTGAGAGAGAGAAGGAAAATTGATTGTGCTTGCTGATTTGAAGAAGTGCCAGAAGATGCCCATCTTGAATGAGACACAGAGATTGGAGAAATGAGATCAGATGGTCAGAGGTCTTTCTCTGCCCCTCTCTGGCGGCATTGCAAAACCGTCACATCAAAATGCAGCAGACTTCCAGAAATCATTCAAGAAATTATCCTAGCTATTAATTGTGACTGATAAACTTAAAAGATATCTTGTATCTTCCTTTTGCTGAACCTCATCTTTGCAGTTCTGATTTCTTCCATTCAGTCACTAAAATCCTTCTAGGAAGGCAAACGGCAAGCAAAATCCCAGCTGAAATGGTAGATGCCTTTGCTATTAATGTATCTTTCTTCTTTCCTCTACCCGCTTTCTCTTCTGAAAAAACCCTTGTTTGCTTTCTTTTTCTGTTTCTTAGCTGTTAGAAAGCCTTTAAAAATGCTTTTACTTCCCCTGTCATGGCATTATGCTCTTTGGAGGGAGGATCAGCTGGAGTCATGGCAAAGAAAACTGCTGTCCTGGTAGTTTTATTTTGTATTCACCATACGATTCACAGTATTGCATTGTTCCTTCCCAGAGGGGGAAGATTGGTCTCTCATGCAAATCACTGGTCCTTTTCTAGGCTTTTGTAGCCGTCCTGAAATTGTTGGAAGGGATCTTTCTTTCTGCAGAGTGAGAAGGAGGAATTGCACCAGACAGGCTGGCCCCAGTTATTTTATCTCTTTCCTGTGTCTCTTACAGCTCCTTTTGAGGAGCAGGCACCAGGCAGTACCTATACTGTGTTCCCAGGGCTTCTGCTGGTCTTGTGCATTTGGTACGCCAAACTCAGTGACATTATTTGGCATAACTTGAGACTTGCATTGCTTTGAGTACACAGAATCTGGCCCTCAGCCTTGTCTGTATGCAAAAGTGTCCTTGCTCATTTAAGCTGAGTGGATAAACAAGTGTTTTTCTATTGACCCAAGTGGTACATGAAGTTGCTACCAGTTAAAGAAACATGGTGTGTATGCATTATTTCAGCTGATAATATTTTGTGAGTATTTTGTGAATCCAGAGATTCAGCTTTCACAGAGCCTCATTATTGTTCATGGTAGTGCAGCTTTTATCCTCAGGAATGCCTCTAACCCTTGAAAAGTCTAAGAAAAACAAAGAGAATGTGCAGAAATTTAAATTTACTTTTAAATAAAAAAAGGCACAAAGTGAAGTAGAAGGAATAAGGCTAGGAACTGTGTGGTTAGATCTGCAGTGTGATTGAAGGTAGCAGGCTCCAAGCAAGTTAAGCAGGACAGAAGTTTTAATTCAACCCCCATCTTCACAGACATCAGCACATGAATGCAGAGGATTATTGCCACCATCTGTTTTATCTACAGCAGTTTTCATCAGTTGTGTTATTTTGTGGGTTTTTTAAGTGCTTAAGCACTGCTTTGAAGCCATTGTGTTAATTGTTAACTTTGGCTGAATCTGCATGGATGCCTATAGCAGTGTCAGCATGCTAAGATTGGAACTGTTGGATTAATGAATGAAGTATCAGCTCTGTGCCTGTGCAGTACATTAATAACTGTGCCAGTTCAATCAAATACACTACTGACTTTGTCACTGTGAAAAGTATTTACCAGATCTTAGATGGACTGCTGAGAAAGATGAATGTAATCTTTCATTTTAGTCTGACTTAAAAATAAGGTAACTAAATTCTTCACTTAGATTATTTTGTTACTGTTCTTCACAGGGGGAGAATAGATATACTGATAGATTTGAATTCTTCACTTAAATGAAATATACATGTATGAGGAACATTGTAGTGAATAGAAGGAAACCAAAGGTTATCTTTCATATAGCTTAATCTCATATTCTGATTTACTGGAGTTAATGTTGAAAAGAGAAAAGAGAAATGAAGAAAAGAGAAGGAAGAGAAAAGAGAAAAGAGAAGAAAAAGAAAAAGGAAAGGAAAAGAAAAGAAAAGAAAAGAAAAAGAAAAAGAAAAGAAGTATGCTTAATCCTTAATTTTTTTTAAATTGTTTTTTCTTTCTTCTTTACAGAACCTGAAGAAGGTGTTTGTAGAATTTAGCCATCAGGAGCTATTTGAGTTCTACAACAAGGTCTGTAGATTTTACAATATTATAATTTTCTTTGTGAACACCTTATGCTGCTCAGCAGGAAGTGTTGCCTATATGAATTAAATAGAATAAAACTGGAAAGAAGGGATCCAACTTTAAGGCTGTTGGATTCCTTTGATCACATAAGCCATTTTCAGGAAGAGCCTGTGCATTCACCTTTGGAATAGGCAGGGCTTGGGTCACTGTAAGCATACCTGGCAGTTGGATCAGGAGCAGTAGCTGATGATTGGCAGTGGGGATCTCTCTGGAAACAGCATCTTCATGTTGCATCTTCAGTCAAGATGCCAGGCTCGTAATCCAGTCAAAATGAACTCTTATTTTTTTTTGCTTGTTATTATGCATTGGAAATTCAGAGGAAAACATCTGTGCATGCTAAAGAGGTAGTATTTAGACAACTGTTTCTTTAAAATTTGAATATTTAAACTGCAGCAATGAATTCTAATAGCTTCATGTAAAAACAAGTATTCATGAGTACAGGATTTTTATATCGGTATGCAAATATATTTGGTATGCGTAGTTGAAGATATTGGTTATTTCTGTTTGCATGTTTCTAAACAACCCTTTATGAGTGGAGGTTTTTTCCTCTCTTTTTCTTTCCTTTAAATAGCTGGAAACTATACAAGCACAGCTGGATTCCCTTACGTGATGTTTTTGAAGACTTATTTCTCCATCACGCTCCTGCCACCTCATTATTTTGAATTGAAGATAGATTGCCAAGCTGCATTTCCTGAAGGATTCAGCGGGTTGCTTCTTGTAAAATTATATGGCTTATCTGCTTTTCAGACCAGTACCATAAGCCAAGAGTCTTTGTCAAGGGTCTGAAGATTCTAATGGACTTTCTCTTATTTGCTTAGCAGCTGTGGAAAATGCCTTCTTTACTTACAGTGGGGGAACACCTTGCCCAGACCCTCCTCCCCTGGCCCCCTTTCTCCCCACCTCCCCAAAGAATGCTACCCTGCTTCAGGAATATTTTTTTCATTCTGTGTGTTACTTGATTCTGGTAGAAATTTGCATGTTAGTGAGAGTGACCAGGAAAAAAACCCTCTTTTGTAGACATAAATGTAAAAGTTATAAGAAAGTACACAGCTAATAAAATCTCTATCCTTTTTAAATAATATTCACACAATTGATAATGCTTCTTGCAGATTTGTTAAAATAAATTCAGAATTTTGAAAGTTTATTTTGGGGCTAGTCAAATTTCATTTCTCTGTCTTTATTCTATTTTAGTTTGGTGGTTTTTTTTTTTCTTTGAAAAAATCAACAATATCTCTGTTTTCAGTGTTTACTCTTGACACTGAAAATAAACATGGTTCTTGGCACTGCATGCCCACTAACGAATGTAAGAAGTGTGATGTATAACTGAGGGGAGAAATCTCAGAGTATAAAATAAAAAAATACTGAAATTATCTGACAGATTTCTGAAAGCTATGTTGATTCTTCCTCATGCTCTTTTTACCACCAGCATTTTTACATTGAACAGGAAAAATTGAAGTATAGTGATTAAAGGCCAACTTAGTCATACTTTCACCCATTACTTCCAGATGATTCATGAGCAGCAGGAGAAAGGTGAAAGTCATCTTAGTTCTTGTTTCTTGACAATTTGTGTATGACTCCGGGCTCTGGGCTTATAGAAGGCAAGAGGAAATTTGCCTGTTCAGAAATTTAATTTTTTTTTCTTCCTGATGCTTACTTCAGGGATGGTTCATACCCAACCGGACAGTTTCCTTCTTTGCTCATGACTGTAGGTATAATTATAACCAAAATGTATGTTTTGAATAGCTGGTTTCTCCTGAATAGTTTAGGTCCTCCTGTACCAGATTTCCTGCTTTGTTGCTTTTTTGTGCCTTTTTGTTGCTTTGTTGTTAGGGATTGTGCTGTCAACTTTAGAATACTGTAAGGTTTGCACAAGCTGTCTGAGCTGAAAATTATTAGGTTCAGATGATAACAGCCTATGTGTGAGTGAAGGGCACTGGAGAGAGAACACACACGTTCTTACCATAGTCCTTCGCTCTTTAAGGAAGTGCCAAATGATACTTTACTGCTCTGGTACAGTAACACCGTTACTGTAGAAAAAGAAGAAAGTCACCTGGAAGAAGAGAGTCAACATTGCCCAGCAGAATACCCTCAGCTTTCCACTATAGCTTGTGAGGCTGGCTGCCAAAATCACATCTTGTCATGAGCCCCTGGCACGTGTGCCATATTGTCTGGAGATAGAGATGTCACCTCCTAGGTGTGGTTGTTCAACAAGAGCTTGGCAGCTTGCTTATCTCACCCATGCATAGACTGGTGCATGTCTGCAGCTGGACACATCCCCACCATTGCCTCTGCTTGCTGGCAGTAGCAGTGCTTTGTAGTTAATGCAGCTGAGGGAATCCCCTTCTGCATGACTTGTCTTCTCTACCAGTCCTGTGGCACAGTAGGCTTTGTGCAAGACCACTGCTCTTGAGCCTTTTCACTGAGTGTTCAGAGCTTATGTTCTGGAAATCAGGTCTAAAGAAGGTTCAGACCTTCCTGTGTAGATACAGGACATGCCAAGGCAGTTGTGTTAGGGGTTTAAGTTATCTTTGTGAATGCAGGCAGTGATTGTTGAATCCTGGAGGAGGAGGTGAAGGCTGGACTAGTTTGAGAGCAAGAGCCATGGACAAATCAGCAGGCATGTTTTAGAAAAAGAAGTCAGGGTCAGAAGAAATGGAGCACAAGAGAAACAAAGGAGAAGGTAGAGAAATGGATATTCCCAAGGATGGAATTTGGGTGTTGGAAAATACCAGGAAGAGAGCAGAAACATTGGAAAATATGACATAACTATATATACAAAGAAAATATTAAGCAGAGGGGGAGATAACCTTATAGTAGAGTGAGAGTAGGGGAATCAGAGTAAACCAGAATTAGCTATGGAAACTAGCCAGTTGTATAACTGCATCTAGTATTTCAAACTAACCCAGAAGTGCCAACCTTGGTGCAAAGCTGACCAAGATCAAAGTATGGGATAATGAAATACAGATTTTAAATCTAGCTTTAATAGTAAATATTTAAAAAATTTATAAAACTATGTTGAAAGGGATGAAAAAGCCTAAGACTGCAATAATTTTGTAAAATACAATTAATGTTTTTCCTTGTTTGCAGATGACTGAAAAGATTTACAATTTCTTTACAGTGTCCGTCTTTTATTTTTTACTAACTGTACTGAATTCTTAGTGTCAAAAGCTTTATTGTAAGAAGTACAGTGGTTACCTTTAGTCAGGGACTGCTGAGAAATAAACATTTAGTTGAAAAAGACTTTTCTGTATGTAGTGGGAAGCTTTGGGGTTGTACATTGTTACAGAGCGAGGACATAACCTGTACCATCTTAGAGAAGAACACTGCCACTTAAATTTAAGTGCTACTGACTAAGGAGAGAAAATTGGCTAACTGAGAAAGAGCAGAAGACTTTGGGGGTTTTGTTAGGTCTTGCAGAAAAGAAAGCTTTTATCCTGGTTGCTTCTCTCTGGGTGTGAGTGAACCTGGAGAGGGGAAGATTATTCTTCTCCTGAGAGAAGCTGTCTCTGCTTGGCTTGTATAGAGTCCTGGTGTCACACAAGTGTCAGTGAACAAGAGGAAAAACAAGCACTGGCACAGACTGGGTCCTGTGTGGGTAGATCTGCCTGAAGCAGGGACTCAACCCAGTGCCTTAGGGGTGGCAAAAAGAAAATCTCTTCTGGGAGGAAGGCGGCATGTAGACTACACAGAATGACCATACCAGGCTGGTGTGAGAGCCTAGACAGGCGTGTGC
Organism: Melospiza georgiana; assembly: GCF_028018845.1. NCBI lineage: Eukaryota > Metazoa > Chordata > Aves > Passeriformes > Passerellidae > Melospiza > Melospiza georgiana. The sequence continues at coordinate 8,451,160 of NC_080465.1, forward strand.
ATTCTGGAGGTGTTCAAGCTGTGGTTATGGGTACTGGTGAAAAACAGAACACTTAAGTCTCAGGGCTGTTTTGAATGGCCCTGAGAAGAATTTTGAAATTGTTTATTGCAGAAAACAAAAGGGATGCTTTTTCCATGTTCAGGATCCTAGTGTACTGGCCTGTAATATCTCTTGGACATGATCCAGATTTGAAATTACCAAGGCTTCACATAGTGTTGAAGAAGATATTTGCAGAGATTTATTGAACTCTAAAACTGGAAATTGGAATGAGTAAGAATTACTAAATCTTATTTCAGATTTTCCAGTGCATTTAAAAAACATTTGATTCATCTTTGTTCAGACATTAAAGACAGTATTTTCTGTGACTGTGCTTCTTTCAAAAATATAATGTCAAAATCTGCCTCAAATGGACTGTTGGCAAAATAAGGAAATCTTTTGATTCAGGTGTAACAAGCATCAGTAATATTTTGATGTGAAGATTTGGAGTTCTGGACCTAAGGGAAAGCCAGTTCTCAAACTGCCTCAAAAACACCAAATTAGTGGTGAAGAGCAACCACTTGTACATCACTGAGAAGAACCAACACTAACGGCATGTTAGTGCTTCTTGAGTACAAATGCATTAGATTATCTTTGTCCAGTTCAAACTTGGAGATGTAATTCCTGTTTTTTAAGCAAATACAAAATGTCTGAAAATTTTTGCATTTTATTTTTGTTGAAGTAAAATACATAGTTAGACAAATATACCTTTGCTGTCTCAAATTTTCACTGTGAAACCTATTTTGGCTCTCCAGAGGATGAGCCAAATGAGCTTTCAAATTCTCCTTTAATTTCTGGGTTTGCTGACACATAAATTTTGAGTAATGACCTGCAGCTTCATTTCTACAGTCTGATTTTAAGGGCTGTGAAGTCTTGTTCTTTCAGAGTGTGAAGAATTTATGGACATGCTAAAATTCTTAACCTTGGTCAAAGGAAGAAAAGTGGTTATTGTTATAAAATAGCATGTGAAGCTCCCCTTCACACTTGCTCGTATTCTCATACTCTTGATTCCAGCATCATCAGTAACATTTCATTGCTTGGCTGCATTGGCATATCATATCTTCAAAGATTATGAATACTATCTTTTCCATAATATATTACGGTAAAATAATGACAAAGCTTAGTGATGTTTGCTGACCAGTGAATAAATATCATAGCACTTTGTGTTATAAGCTTTTGTAGCTTATTTGACCAATGAAAATGAGTAACATTTTGAGCTACTGTGTGGAAGTTCCTTTTCTATGGAGCAGATATGAATAACAGTGATTTTGAGTAGGTGTGGGAAGCACATTGCTGCTGACTGGTACGCTATTGATGGTGTCTCATTAAGATAAACTAGTAAGATACTTTTATCTGCAATTGCATAAGTTGATTTCTAATTTCCATAGAAATTAATCAGTTTCGTCGGATCTTCCCTTGACCTCCTTAATTGTTGATCAGACCAAATTATATGCTGTGATTTTAACTGAAATAAAGTGTTTAGACCATCCCTTCAACCCCTCATTATTTTGTTTCTCAAGAGATAAAAACTACTGGTCTGTTACAAATCAGATAGTGTTCATCTGTGTTCAGCTATGCATCCAGGAAGCACTTGCCCCTCTCACTTAGAGGAGTGGTCTTTTTTATGTTGAGGTCAAAATATGTTTCATGGTTATCCAATGTTTTTCTCTGATTATTGAAATCATAGGTAGGCAATTTGGAGACCTGCTCATGCTGGAAACATAAATGTCTTGATCAGTTGTTCTAATAAGATTATTACATTTTTAGAGCACTTTTAACGTGTCATCAGTGTTAAACATTAATTGCCCCTTTATGGTAATATAAAACATACATTCAAGAAAATGTGAATGCAGATAGCAGCTGCCTCTGAGATGGCTGTGCAGGTCCACAGAGGCCGGCCACAGGCAGCTGTGGAGTACTAGTTCTGGCACTGGACACACTGAAGTGGCATGTGAGCTCTTTTGGAATTCACCCTCTGGTCATTCAGGACAAGGCAAAGGGAGGAGGAAGCAGCACTCCCTGTACAGTGCTAACAAGATTCCTCACATCTGCACTCTGTTGGAAGGGTCATCCCACCAGGGTTAATATGAAGAGCTCCACATACAGGTGAGCCACGTTTTTTTCATTTAGTTCCCATCCATGGTTTCAGTAGGTAGGGCGGCTCTTCAATAAATTGTATTTCATGGACAGCATGAGAACACTGTGCTTTTTCTGTCATGGGCTTCTCTGTTTTTCTGCTTCCAGGGTTAAAAATGTTTCTTTGTTAAAAAAAGGAAAAACCAGTCTGATTTAAGAAATTATGCAGTTAATTATGTAGTAGCATTTTAAATATTGCTTTCTTGTTTTTGTTTCTGATTTCAAAGCATTTGTCATAGCCAGTATTCTTGTTGGCAGCAGAGAATGAATCTCAGTGAGGTCAGTGAAGCCCAGGGATTGAGGAAAGGACCATGTCTCCTGTTCCTTGTACTCCTCCATGTTGATCCCTGTGGGGCAGCTCAGGCTTTTCCTTTGTTTTCACCTCAGACTGCCTGTTAGCTGAGCAGTTGCCACCTCTTTCCTGGATAATAGTGCATCAGGAAAAGGTCAGAGATGCTGACTGCATTGGAAAAAAACTTAAGTCAGACTACGTGTTAGCTGAGCTCTTTATTTTGGAAGGGATGAGAATGTTTTCTTCGTGCAAGCTGCAGTTTTGCCCAGGTCTCCTCCCTGTAAGGGAAGAGTACTGCTTTGCACATCAGATGAATCCCTGATATCTCTGTCAGGAGCTATGCCTTGTGATGGTAGATCTCCACTTCTCTTCTAATTTCTAGCAAATTCTTGCTACTTCTACCTCATACACAGACTGGAGTGAGGCACCAAAGGCCTCAAGAACAGAAAAGGATCTTTCCCTTTCTTCATCTGTGCTCCCAAGAGGATCCCTACTCCTCTCTCAGCAGTACAGTGTGTTCACTACAGTTTCAGGTAGTTTCCTTCCTACAAGCTTTTGTTGAGGTTTTCTCATCACTCCAAATTTGAAACTCACTTTGAGAAAGGTCCAGAAAAGATCTGTATGAGAAGAGGAGTCAAACAAGACCAGCCTTTCAGGATATTTCATTTCAGGGGTATTATTCACTATTTGGCCATTTCTGGAACAAACTCTTTGTTCAGCTAATCAATTATAAAATTTATTCTTTGCAGCCAAACTGCCTACTTGAATAAAATTACTGTTGTTTCCCCACATCATCCTTATGAATCGCAACAAGCTAAAACATCCTTGGAATTGGATTTAGGGCAACAGAAGTGAAGTGCATCAGATAAATGTAGAAAAAATATATAAGTGTGAACTGATACCTTCGGAGCTGTGTTCACTCACTGTCTGACAGGATGAATGGCAGTGATCCCAGTTTCTTAGGTAATCTGATACTAGATATAATAAAAAAGCCTGGTTAAAATAGATATAAAGAGGCAAAAAGGACACAAACAAGCAAAGCAGAGTTGTGACAGTGTTCACAGGAGTCTCTTGGATGAGGCAAGAGATGAGAATGTTGACTCCATGTTCAGAAGGCTTGATTTATTATTTTATGATATATATATTACATTATAACTATACTAAAAAGAATAGAAGGAAAGGTTTCCTCTCAGAAACTAGCTAAGCTAAGAACAGAGAAGAATGAATAACAAAGATCTGTGGCTCGGACAGAGAGTCCAAGCTATCTGGTCTGTGGTTGGCCATTAATTGTAAACATTCAAGATGGCCCAATCACAAACACACTTGATGCATTCCACAGCAGCAGATAACCATTGTTTGCATCTTGTTGCTGAAACTTCTCATCTTCAGCAGGAAAAATCCTAAGAAAGGATTGTCACAAAAAGATGTCTGTGACACAGAGTCTCCTTTAAGCAAGAGAACATAGTATGTCACTGAGGATGCTTGAAGTGAGAAGTTTTCTCGGGTCTTACTTGGGGCAGCACAGACTGTGTGTAATCCTCATTGCAGTACCCAGCAAGTGACTTGGAGTGCTTTTAATGCCCTCCTGCAACTGAGCTGCCTCTTCTCATGTCCTGTCAAATGTCACCCCTGCATCTACCCATTAAAATCTGTTTGGCAGCCTACTGATTGATTCCTGTGGGTCTGTAGTCAGAAGAAGGACAGTCTGGGCAATCTTCTGTATGTCAGGACAGAGGATACAAGGTCCTGAATTACCTCCTGCACTACTGGGCAGTACTGCTCTTAACTGCTTCTCCAGACAGCACGCAAATGGGAATGCAAAGTATCTCAAGTAATTTTAGTGTCTTTCTGTCTGGACGAGCTGTGTTTGCTAGGGGTTGATAGACAAGGTTTTGGGTGGGTGAGTGTCTCTCTCAGCACTGAAGTTGATAAGTTTTAAGATCCACCTTCTGTCTGAGAACAGAGAAGTTTTAAATTAATATTTAGTTGAAATGCTCAATATGAAAGAGAAGCCAAAGGTGGAGCTTATTCTGCTGCCTGGAGCAAAGTTCATGCTTTATCTACTATGTTAGATGAATAAAATCCACCCTTGAGTTCCTTTCAGATGGGCCTGGATATGAATGTGTAAAATTATCTGAGCAAGAGGTCGTATCCCTTTGGTATAATGATTTCAGCATGTTGGAAGAAAGGAAATCTCCTATTAATCAACCTTATTCCAGTGTGCAAGGTCACAGAGCATGAACTTGGTACCTTATTCTGCATTTCATAGCCCTGCCTAAATCAAACCCAGGCTGCAGACATGCCTGTACGTTTTACTTGCCGGAGTAGCCCCATTGTCATAAGTCTCTTTAGTCAAGTGATTTAGGTGGTTTCAAATCAGACAGAGCATTCAGCTGCCACATTAGCCCACTTCTGCAGCCAAGGTGTTAGTCCTTGAAAGTTCAGCCCTTGAGAGTTCTGTCAGCCTCCAGATAAAGCAACCACATCTCTTGTATAAAAAGATACAAGGGATCTTCTTATCACTTGTATGAAGATCTACTCTACCTCTTGACTAACAATATATATGTGTGTGTGTATATGTATATATGCACATATATTTGTATGCACATATCTTTGCAGAAAAATTCTGATGACTTGTTGATCAGTCAAAGATGCTGCAGATTTCTTTGCATAATCTTTTCTCCTTATTTCTCCCTTTCTGCTTATATTTCTCCTGTATTTAAAAGCTGATTTTTTACCCAGTCTGGGAATACAGTGCAGCAGTAATCCCCGTGGTATATTGACATAAGGATGAAGAAGAACAGGAAAACACTACTGTGCCAGCTTGTAAGAGACTTTGTCTTCTAGGAAGAGCCTGCTTGGAGGGAAAAAAACCAAACCAAAACAAAAAAACAAAACAGAAGTTAATTTTCATAGATTTAGATTAGCTTATTATACATGGAATGGTTGTCCACCCCTCTCCCCAGCTACAAGTCAGCTGAGATCTCACTGTTATGCATCATGTTAACAGCACATTATCTGAAAAATGCAGATACCTATCCATAGTCTCTAGTTTTTAATCCATCAGATTTCATGAACATGATCTCTGAGGACAGTTATAAGCCCCAATAATAAAAATTATGCATCCTATGAAATCATGAACTGGAATTCTGGTTCTCCTTTGGATTTTGTGAGAACCTTCCTCCAAACTCAGTGTCTTCTTTGACCTCTTTGCTGATGGATTCTATCTTTTACTGATTTTACCTTAGCTCACTGAGCTAACTGGTTCTGCTCACAACTTTCCCTACACTCTTTAAGTTGAAATTAATGTTTTGCCATGTTCTTTCCCTATTTGCTACATATGTACTATGTCAACTTTTCAAAAGAAGGGTCAGGAGTTGCCATTTTTCTGTCAACAGTCCTCTGCTGGTGTGCACTTTTGAAGGACTTAGTACA